>NC_083292.1:29131496-29431496 GCF_963506605.1 Zootoca vivipara | reverse complement strand
GGGAAGTGGCCTTAAACGTAATTTCCGGATGCGGTATTACAACCCCACCTGACTCTAGAACCAACTTGGAAATTGCATTATTAACACGTTTCCTAGCCTTTTCCGTGGCAGCCGGGCGAAGGCTGCCCGTCCACTCGATGCGTTGAAGCAGCTGAGACCAGATTATGGTGACACCCGGCATCAATGTCTTCAGACGTGTCAAATCAGATTGAATTGTTTCTGCAGTATATTACTTTTGGCTGCTGAACAGTCTATGGCAGGGGTGCTCAAACTTTTTTTCAAAGAGGGCCAGATTTGATGAAGTGAACATACATGAGGGCTGACCAAAGATGTTGAGCTTTTTAAAAGGGTTTTATCCCAGAACATATACTGCCACAGAGTCTGGATTAAATCGACCAGCGGGCCGAATTAGGCCCCCAAAATGGACTTTGGGCATGCCTGTTCTATGGCCTTTAAAATGTTGGAGGGTTTTTTTTGTTTCTTCTTGTTCTTTTATGTGTTTTGTATTCTCATTTTATAATTTTTATGTTGTGAACCACCCTGTGTTCTTCGGATGAAGGGCGGTGTCTTGTGACGACACGCTTTGTGGGCCCAGTCACCTAATGTGGTGTTGAGCAAAATGAATTTGAACACCTGAATTAGGATTTGATCTGAACAAAGCAGTGTGTACTTATTTAATTGGTTTGAACAGACTTCAAGGGGTTGTTGATGAGGCCCCAGTGTGCCTGCCTGTAGCACTAGTGAAAGGGCTCGAAGAATAAATGGAGAGGTTTATTCTCTATCCCTGAATCTTTTAAGTGCAGTCCGCCAACACACACATCTAATATGGGATGACAAGAATACCGGCCTATCTTGCAAGGGCGTTGTACCTGTCCCACTTTGACCCTTCACATCATACCTAACTCTCGGTGCATCTATCCATGGTGCAAAACCCTGATGGATTATGGATAAAGAGTCTTAATTCCAGGAATGGGGAAGCCTCAGCCTGGGGGCCAAAGGTGGCCTGTGTAGCTGGCCCTCAGGACTCCTCCCAAACTTCACACCTCACCAACCCTGCTTTGCCCCCCTTTTGAGTGATTTTGCCTGGCTGGACTATGTCTTTGCAAGCTGATAATGCCTCTTCCTTGTCGGAAGAAAGGATAGAGAGGACTGTGTGAATGTGTGCAGAATCTGGCCTGTTGAGCAAAGGCAAATTATATATTTTTCTCTGCCCTTTGCTTTTGCCTCTGAGAAAATGAGAGAATCCAGTGATTTAACTTTTGTTGTGATACTACTCAACCTCTCCCCGTTTTCCTTTCCTTTTTGTGTGTGCAAAAAATCGAAAACAAAAAACCCTCCTGTTTATATAACTGTTTTTAAAAGTAGAAATCAGTTCAGGTCTCAGACTTCCCCAACAAGCGTTCAAAAGTGGGGGAGTGAGGCGGGGTGTGTGTTTTATTTCCTAGAAGACCTTGGGGGGCCATTAGAAGGTGCCAGGGAGAGAGATTCACATCAGTATGTGGAAAGCCTGGCTTCAATCTTGAGTGTGTGAAGAGGAGGAATCTGTGACCTTTCGGTTTAATCCTGTTTCATAACCCCCCCCCCTGAATTGATAGGTCCCTGAACGCTGCCTCCTGGTGGAGTTTGGGGGCTTGAGGCGAATTTGCTTAAAACTTCCTTAATATTGCGGTTCTGGAAGCAAGTCTGGCTAAGTGTGTTGGGGCTTACACCTGTGTAAGTGCGCAGCCTGCCCTGTGTTTCTCGGGCAAGTTGCTCGCAGTGGAACCGCAGCATTGGAAGGGGACCCCCAAAGGTCCTCTAGTCCAACACCCTGCAGTGCAGGAGTCGCAACTAAAGAATTCCTGGCAGACAGCCACCCAACCTCTATTTAAAACCCTCCCACCACTTTGCCTTCTGTGAAATGGGTTTGGGGGAACCCTATTTTGTTGCAGTAGCCCATAGCCATTAGTTTCACCTGGCTTCACCTGGCTGCTGTTCCATCAGAGTCTTACCTCTTTGCAGAGTAGACTCGGGCTCCTGTCCACTCTCCATTTACTGCATTCCTAGGGCTGAGATTTTAATCCCATCTTCACACAGCTGTTGTCTGAAATGCGTATGTACCCTGTGCTAAATGCTAGTGTTTAAGGTGCTGTTTTTTAAACCACCTTCCCTCCAGTTCGAGTCCTTAAGCCGTTTTCTAGTTCAACTGTAGCTCAGGTGTGGACATCTCTGCATATAGGGGCAGGGCCGTCTTAAGCATATCCAGCGCCATGGTGCAAAGCTCCCTCCTGCGCCCCCTCCCCCCCCCCCCGTTTCCCAGAGTTTTTTTAGGATGGCGCTACCGACGGGGCTGGAGGAGGCGGGCAGCGGCTGGAGGGCGGCTCCTCCGGCGGGGAAGAGACGGAGGCTGGACGAGGTGCCTCCCGGCTCAGCTGGCCGCTTCGTGCCGCGATAGGCAGACGGAGGCTCCGGGTGCAGCGCTGCTTTGGCGCGGCATGGCAGAGGTGAGCGAGGGTGGGGAGCTGATGCCGGGAGTGCTGCGTCCAGCCTCCACCTCTTCCCTGGCGCCCTCCAGAACTTGGTGCCCTGGCGCCCCCCCCCCACTAGCCTCTATGGGTAAGACGCCCCTGTATAGGGGTAAAGTTGCCCCTGCCCCCGTCAGCGCTTGCTGGTGTGGACACAAGCAGAAGTGAATCTGACACTAATGAAGCTGTACTGATCTGAACAGCTTGGGCTGGGGAGGCGAAGCGCTGTGAAACACACTAAGGAAACAGCAGCTTCACAGCACTCTTAAGGCAGTGATGGGAACACGCCCATGGATCCCACCCCACAGAAATCAAGAGGATTCTGCACACATGAAACACACATGCTTCTCAGTTCTCCAATCCGGCAAGCAACAGGCCCGATCACAGTTCCAAAGACAAAGCACTCAAAGGCTGCATTGCATGGGGGTTGGACTAGATGACCCTTAGTGCACCCTTCCAACCCGACAATTCTATGAGAGCCTGGCTTTGGGAGCAGGTCTATCTGGGTCAGATAGAGAAGCCCTGGGGGTCATGTCCCGTCCTTGAGCCTGAGGCAGACAGTGCCAAGCAAGATGGCCTGACTTGGTGTTAAGACTGCCTCCAATACAAAAACATTTCTGCGTTGTAGGGGGTTGGGCTAGATGACCCTTGGGGTTACCATCCAACAATTCTGCATAATTTCAGAACCACAGTAGCAAAGTGTTTTGCGTTGGGGGTTGGAGCTTGGTCCCTCCCTCACAGGGCTGTTGCGATGATGAAATGCAACGGGGTGATAGCGTGGGATGAGCCATATACAGCTGTACCTCAGTTTTCGAATGTCTCAGGGAAGTCAAACGTTTTGGTTTTCAAATGCCAAAATCCAGAAGTAAATGCTTTTGTTTTCGAACGCTCCTCAGAAGTCAAACGGCTTCCGCTGAGTGTTTCTCAATTAAATTTGCAGGCCGCCCTTTGCACCTCAGTTTTCGAACGTTTCAAAAGTCAAACGGTCTTCTGGAATGGATTACGTTCGAAAACTGTGGTACCACTGTATATGCACTTATTTTGAGGAAGGATCCTTTTTTAAAAATTAAAAAATCAGCACAGAGAGTGACCTTGCCACTCCTTTTTTTAAAAAAAAATGAGGGTTTGTGGGGAGGCACACTGCACATGCTCAGAGGCCTGAGGTTCCACGTGTTTAAAAACTTAGATGTAGTCAGCCCAGTATGGCTTGAGAAGGCCCCATGCGCTCCTCCTTGGCCAGCTTGTGTCAGGCTCCAAATTTCAGACCTCCTGTGGAGCAGCTGGGGGGGGGGAGACCTTCTCTTCCTTTCTCTCCTCCCCCACCCCAGTTTCCCAGACTGTGGCGGGTGGGGGGCAGGGAGGGTCTAGAGAGAGCAAGAGACAATGGGTCGTAGTGTTGTCTGGAGAGGGTCGGACAATGGGCTACGGTGGGTGGTTCTGTAAGCTTTTGAGAATTGCTGGGGGATTTGAGGCAGGGAGGCCTGTGAGAATCTGCTGGAGTGTAAAACTTTGCTCCTTGGCAGAACAGCAGTTCCCATTTTCAGGGCGCTGTTCCTGGAAGCAGGCTTCTGTTCTGACTACCACCTCCCCCGTTGATCTTAGGTTTTCCTGCAAAATGAAGCTTCTGGCCCAGAGTTCTTTTCAAAGGGTTCTTGCTATTTCCTGAATCGAAACTTGCAGGCTCAGTTACCATATACAGTACTCAAAAAGGCCTCTTTAAAAAAAATTGTCGGGATAGCTGGCTGCAGAATGAACGAGACTCCGCCACCTCTCGAGGGAGTCCATTCCACAGTCAGGCAGCTCTTACAGTCAGAAAGTTCTTGCTGATATTTAATTGGAATCTCCTCTCTTCTTGTAATCTGAATCATTGGTTCTCGCGCCCTCCCCTCCCCTCTGGAGCAGCAGAAAACAAGCTTGCTCCCATCTTCCGTGTGGCAGCACTTCAGGTCACTTGAATATTGGGGGGGGGGGGGAGAGATGCTGTAGCTCAGGGACAGAGCCTCTGCTTTGCATGCAGAAGGTTCTGGGTTTGATCCCCACTGCTAGTCAACCATAAAACGCTAGATGGACCAATAGCTTGACTCTCTCCCAGATCGTTTCCCTTGCTCCTAGCTTGGATGGTGCGTGTAAAAAAAGAGTAAGACATGGGAATTTGTGACACAATAGGATGTAGGAGGCAGGGGGCGTTGCAGATTGGGGTTCTGGTGTGTGTTTTCTTTTAACATGTTCTCTCTGATCACTTGAAAGCAACTTCTGATCACCCCAGGCGAGTTGTCTGTTTACAAGCCTGATCTAACCACTCAGGCCTTGGCCTTGCTTTGCATCTTGGCACAGAACCTGCCCTGCAGGCAAAGGCAAACTGGGCTGTGCCTGGCCTCCGAGCAAGCAGAGATTCCCCACCTACTTGTAAAACAGCATCCCTTGAAAGGGAACTCTCCGAAGCCCCAGGAGAATCGCCTCCGCCTCCACACAACTGCCATTCTCCCCCTCCTCTTGCAAAACAATACTGTATAGCCTTTGGGCTGGGTGCTGTAATGGTTTATAAAGGGCCTGTGTGTGCTCTCCAGGGATTTATTGAGGTATGCAGTAGCTGGCATTGCTAATCCGCAATGGTGGGCCATAGCTCCGTGGAAGACCATCTGCCATGCATACCAAAAGTCCCAGGTTCAGCTGGGAGAGACTCATGTCTGAAATCCTGGAGAGCTGCTGCCAATCAGTGTGGACAATACTGAACTAGATGGACTAATGATCTGACTTGGCACCAGTGTTCAAAATTCGCCAGGCGCATTTTGCACCAGGCTATCGACCAAGTGTGCCGGGATGGTGCCTGATGTCTCCACCATCTGTAGGTGCATGCCTGAGGATCCTTAGATCTGGACTGTTTTCACACACTAACAGCACATCCTGTAGAATTCTACCAGTTATACTTTATCTGCACAATCGGAATGAATTTCGGGAACCAAAATGCTTCGACTTTGCAGCCAGAGCAGGAGCAGTTGCCATTAAGAAAAAGAGGTCGGAATAGGCCAATATATATGTGGACTGGTCCTGGATCAAGGGACGTTCATTCTTTTAAGTTCTCAGATTTCTTAACCTAGGCTCATGGCTGTCATCTGAACTACGGTAGCCAGATGTTTAACAGAGAAATCCATCATTTGAAAAAGAAGACTTTAGAGCCGCCTGGCTGAAAAAGGGCTACTAGACATTCCGCTTTGGCATCTGCAACCTTTGTTCAAGGAGCCTCACACTGCTTGGTTTAAGGCAGCCTCCCGTGTTCCTATTTAAAGCAGGCCTTTATTTAAAGCCATGGGGACTGGAATCTTTATTTTTAAGGGAAGAGTCGTAGCTCAGTCGTAGAGCGCCTGCTTTGCATGCATAAGGTTCCATCTTTGGCGCCCACAAGTAGGGCTAAGGACGTCCTCTGTCTGAAATCCTGGGGGGGGGGGCGGCTGCTGCAAATCTCAGTGGGCATTTCTGAGCTCGATGGGCCCAGAGGTTTCCTATGGAAATGCTTCTCCGTTCTGTAGTTACTTGGGTCGTCCGCCGCCTCCTTTCTTCCTGCCGGTGCCAGTTTGCTTGCTGAGCTTCCTGTTTTGAGCATGATGGCTCTGCGCTCTGCCTGCACAGTGAGAGGCAGCAATGCTTCTGAATACCGCTTGCTGGAAACCGCAAGACGGGAGAGAGGGCTCTTGTGCTCAGAAGTCCTGCTTATAGTTTTCCCACCCCGGGCATCTGGTGGGCCACTGCGAGAACAGGATGCTGAACTCGATGGGCCACATGTCTGATCCAGCAGGCTCCTCTTTATGTCATTATGTTTTGCGGGTGGTTTTCATGGTCTGGGATACTTAAAACGTTTTCTGGCTTTTCTAGCAAACCAACCACTTGTGGTTGCCAGGGTTGTTGCAGTCTTCTGTGCCATGCCTGCAATCCCTTGTCTAGGGATGTTTAAGGTTTTTGTAAAGCCGCAGTCTTGTTGTGTGTGTGTGTGTGTGTGTTTTAAAAAAGCAACCCAACCTACCTGATTTGCCTTACCAGAATGATAAGAGTCAATCAGGGTTGGTAGAAGACTTAGCAGGCTTGTGTCAGTGTTAAAAAACTGCTGGAACAGGAGCTGCACTAGGATGCGTTTGGAAAGGGCCGTGTCTCTCTTGTCTCCACCTACAGTAACCATCTCTGGGCCAAGGAACAGGGTCTGAGAATTCCCGCGTAGTTTGCTAAAGGCTCCTTCATCATCACCTGCTCTGCTTGTTCTGCAGCAGCCCATCCTACTTGCTCCTTAGCTGGTGCAGAGCGTTCCTGGGAAGGGTGATTTCGAAAAAACCACCTATAATGAGTAATTAGCACAGGCTGTACACCAGAGTGTGTCCAGGGTTCATTGCAGGCAGGCATTTATATAAAGCAGGTCCTTGGCTGAGACATTAGAGGGTTAGTGACAGTTTCAAAAGAGAGAGATTCTTCCCTGACTTTTTATCTGTTGGGTGGGTTTATATTATTTCAGTAGCTTCTGGAAGGAATTTTTTTTATTTTGTTTCGACTATGTCAGACCAACACGGCTACCTACCTGTAACTAGCTCTATTTTTCTGGTTAGGATAGGATTATTTTGCCTTGACGTTTAATAAAATGTAGGTGTGGTTGTTTTTTTAAAGAAACAATTTTTACTTCGAGCTTTCATTTTTGTCTTTATAATTTTTTCCCTAAAAACCTCTTTAAAGTCTAGAGAAAAATGAGACACAAATATGAGTACTATAAGTTGTACCCTGTGTTAGTCTTACTCAGAGCAAACCCACTGAAATTAATCAACGTGGCCAACCTGAGCTCATTCATTTCAGTGGGTCTACTCTTAAGTAGAAGTTAGTTGTCTGCCAAAACATGCACTTCAAACAAACTGAGCTGTTTGTAAGAACCTTAGGCATATGCATTTCTCTGTAACGTTAAAATTTCAACAAAAAAAGGAGGTGGCAACATGGTACCCATGGTATTTTTGGGAGTTCAAATTTGGCATGTGCTTCTGAGGTTTCCTGGAGAGCCAGGCTGATACTCCTCCCTCGTGTTCCCTTCCAACGCTACAGATCTGTGATTCTGTGATTCTCTTTCTTTAGGTCTGTGTGTCTTAGTTCTATCTAGCCTTCCGAGGTACACAAAAAAACCCACACAGCCGCCATGGCAAACAGAGGCCCCTCTTACGGACTCAGCAGGGAGGTTCAGAACAAGATCGACAAGCAGTACGACGACGAACTGGAGCAGATTTTAATCCAGTGGATCGTTGCTCAGTGTGGGCCGGAAGTCGGGCAGCCCCAGCCGGGCAAGAAGAACTTCCAAGAGTGGTTGAAAGATGGAACGGTAAGGAGTTTGGTGTGGCTTATGTCAGGATATCCTACTCGCAAGTAGAACCTTGGCAGAGACACACGCCTGACAGGGCCCCTGTAATGACAGGGGACCCTCTGTCATTACAAAAATGCAACCTAAGTCGTACAGTGCCTTTTAGGCAGGCATCCCCAAACTCGCCCTCCAGCTGTTTTGGGACTACAACTCCCATCATCCCTAGCTAACAGGACCAGTGGTCAGGGATGATGGGAATTGTAGTCCCAAAACAGCTGGAGGGCCAAGTTTAGGGATGCCTGCTTTAAGGAGAGGCTGCGGGTATTCAGTGGTGTGAGCTCCCATGGGCTAGAGCAGGCAAGCTTCCGGTCTGCCTGATCTATTCTGTTTCATACAAAACCACCCAAGGTCTACTAATAACTGGAGCCTAGCGCTGCCGCTCAGAGCAGCGTTCGAAATTTTGCATCTAACTATTGGCCACTTGCGGCCAAGTGGCTCCAGGATGGCACCTGACAGCTCCACCATCTGGAGGTGCCTGCCTGGGCATCCTTGGATCTTGACTGTTTTCACAACACTCGCAACACGTCCTTTAGAATTCTGCCTGTTATATTTTATCTGCACACAAACGGAACAAATTTCAGGAACCAAAAGGTCATACAGTGGTACCTCGGTTTCTGAACACAATTGGTTCCAGAAGTCTATTCATAAACTGAAGCGAACTTTCCCATTGAAAGTAATGGAAACTGAATTAATCCGTTCCAGATGGGTCCGCGGCGTTCGTAAACCGAAAATTCATAAACCAAGGTGTTCATAAACCGAGGTTCCACTGTATTGAAAAATACGACTTCTGAGCTTCCTGGCCCCACAATGACAGCTGAACATTTCGTTTTGGCAGCAGTAACGCTGGTTTAAGAAACCACTTGGTGCCTAGCTTATTTATCCAAGTTTCTAATACTGGCTCAGAGGAGTTAGAGCACCTGCCTTGCATGCAAGAAGGCCGTAGAATCATAGAATCAATGGTCCCTGGTTCAAGTCACAGCATCTCCCAGTAGGGCTAGGAAGGAGCCCCTGCCTGAAACCCTGGAGAGCCGCTTGCTTGCCAGTGTAGCCAATACAAATTTTAATAAATCAATCAATAAAAATAAAAGTATCCCACCCTTTATCTGTAGGTCTCAGGGCACCTCACAACATGAAATTAAAATATAAAAACCACAAAATGCATAATAAAAATAAGGGCAACAACAAACCAATAATCCCCGCTCCCACAGACAAATATAAAAGTGGCCTTCTGCTACACCTCATAGCACTTGAGGCCTCTCTCTAGCCCTGAGGACCAGTTCCTTGGTTTTGTTTAGATTTAACGGAACTCTCACAGCCTCTCCTGGCTTTTTTGCCACAGGATTTGAATTTCTTTGGCAGAGAGGTTTTGTTTCAGGGAATGCCCTTTTATATTTGATGTATTTTAATGTTTGTTGGAAGCCGCCCAGAGTGGCAGGGGAAGCCCAGCCAGATGGGCGGGGTATAAATAATAATAATAACAATTATTATTATTATTATTATTATTATTATTATTAATGCCTCCTTGGAGCCTGAGCCCCTATCTACCCTGAGGAGATTTGAAATCTCAGGTTTTTTTAAGGGAGGTGCTGACTGAGGGGGCAAACGGGCAGAGGGTTGGATGTGAGGTGGCTTGTGGGTTAACATCTGGTACGCCAGCTCCATCTGGTACGCCGGCTGAGACCCCACCTGCCTGCAGACTGTTTCCCCAGAGTGGTGCATGCTCTAGTTATCTCCTGCTTGGACTACTGCAATGCGCTCTATATGGGGCTACCTTTGAAGGTGACCCAGAAACTGCAAATAATCCAGAATGCAGCAGCTAGACTGGTGACTGAGAGTGGCTGCCGAGACCATATAACACTGGTCCTGAAAGACCTACATTGGCTCCCAGTACACGTCCGAGCACAATTCAAAGTGTTGGTGCTGACCTTTAAAGCCCTAAACAGCCTCGACCCAGTATACCTGAAGGAGCGTCTCCACCCCCATCATTCAGCCCAGACCCTGAGGTCCAGCTCTGAGGGCCTTCTGGCGGTTCCCTCACTGCGAGAAGTGAGGTTACAGGGAGCCACTGAGAGGGCCTTCTTGGTAGTGGCGCCCGCCCTGTGGAACGCCCTCCCATCAGATGTCAAGGAAATAAACTACGACCTGACTTTTAGAAGACATCTGAAGGCAACCCTGTTAAGGGAAGTTTTTAATGTTTGATATTTTATTGTGTTTCTAATATTCTGTTGGGAGCTGCCCAGAGTGGCTGGGGAAACCCAGCCAGATGGGCAGGGTATAAATTATTATTATTATTATTATTATTATTATTATTATTATTATTATTAATGATCACAACACTCCATTTTCTTCCTGGCCCCTGACTAGGTGTTATGCCACCTCATCAACAGCCTTTGCCCCAAGGGACAGAAGCTGGTGGCGAAGATCCAGAGTTCCAGTATGGCTTTCAAGCAGATGGAGCAGATTTCCCAGTTCCTGCGTGCAGCCGAGCAGTACGGCATCCAGGCCACAGACATATTCCAGACGGTGGACCTCTGGGAAGGTACAAAGTATTTGCGGCGGGGAGAAGGAAGGAGGTCGGAGGGAGCATCTCTGAGGGGAAACCACATGGGATCTAAGGCCACCTCCCCTGGCTTCCAGCCTCCCCAAGCCTTGCCTTGCCCAATTCCTCCCCGGCTGCAGTTAGGGTTGAAGGCTGTCCCTCAAAGCCTGCCTGCTATGGGGCGGCAGGCTTCCAGAAGAGCGGATTGGGGCTCCCTCCCTCAGCTGCAGTCTCAAGAAAAGTCTCCCCATTCCCTCTTGGCAATTAGGGATGGAAAGGAAAAGAAACAATTAGGGATGGAAAGGAAAAGGGGAAGGCATGAAGTCGCCTCGCCACTTTGACTTGGGGGGTTGGCATATAGCACCCCCCCTTCCAGGGATTCTGCTTGGAAATGATATTTCTGATTTGAGCCGGTATCTGGATCACTGAATTCTCCATTTCTAAACAGGAGCAAAGCCAAGGAAGTGTCTCTTTTGGCTCAACTTTTAAAAACAATGCAGATCTCTGCCAAATCGGTCCACTTTATAAAATAGGCTCCTAGCTGTTTGGAGAAGTTAAGATCAGAGCTTCCATTTTTGCCTAACCTGCAGTGTGGGATGAGGGTGGATTCTTAATAGCCTGTATAGCTGTTTGGTAGAGTGCTTTTACTTAGTTTCTTGGTTTATACATTTCTATCTCGCCTTTCCTCCAAGGAGCTCAAGGTGGCGTAGATTGTTCCCCCCACCCTCCATTTTATCCTCACAACAACCCTGTGAGGTAGGCTAAGAGCCAATGAACTTCCTTGCTAAGTGGGGATTTGAACCCAGGTCTGCCTAGTCCAAAACTCTACCCACTACATTATACTGCCTCCTGCTTTGCCCAGGATTAATTCCCAGCCATCTCCAATCTAAAGGGTCTTGGGTAGAAAGTAGTAAAGAAAAATTCCCTCTGCCCTAGAGAGCTGCTGCCAGTCTGTGCTGAGCAGACTGCACTAGACTCGGTGGTTTCACCCTTCTTGCAAAGCAGCTTTTCATGTAACGGTTGCTACTTCCTGGGGATGGTGAGCCGAAACAGGAAAAAATTATGGGGAAACGATGCAAGATCGCCTTGCCTAACTTGTAAAAGGGAGTGGCCTTTTGCAGTCCTTGGCTTCAACGCTTTGGGGTCTCTGCCAGACTGTAAAAGAGCACAGGGCTGCTACTTGATCTTGAGAATGGTGTTAAGGCTTGGACGTGGAGAACATATATTTGACCGACTTCTGAATTCTTTCAAATCCACAGCTAAACACATGGCCAGTGTGCAGAGAACCTTGATGAACCTGGGAGGCTTGGCGGTCTCTAAAGGAGACGGCCTCTTCGTCGGGGACCCCAACTGGTTTCCTAAGTAAGTGCTGTGGCAAGAGGGGGTGGGCGGGTGGACTGACTCCATATTGGGCTCTAATTTGTAAGGCGTGGAATAAGGGAAGAAAATCACTGTTCACTGTAGGGTTGTTCTGTAACCGTTTGAATCCCAGAAGTAGTTGCATTGTAATGCTTCCCAAAGCACGTTCTGTAACATTACAGTGGTACCTTGGCTGTCGAAGTTAATCCGGTCCAGGAGTCTGTTCGACTCCCGAAATGGTTCGAAAACCAAGGCGTGGCTTCCGATTGGCTGCAGGAGCTTCCTGCACTCAATCAGAAGCCATGTTGGACGCTCAGCTTCCGAAAAACGTCCACAAACTGGAACACTCACTTCCAAGTTTGTGGCATTTGGGAGCCAATTTGTTCAGGAGCCAAGCCGTTCAAGGTACTACTGTATTCAGTCACTGGGACAACCTTGTTGGGTAGGCCAGTATTATCCCCATTTAGCTACTGTGAGAAGAGGAAGGTTGAGTGAAGATGGCAGGAGATGAGAGTCTGCTGCTGCGCATCAAAAACATCAAAAAACTTCCCAATACACGGCTGCATAACGTCATTTATGCATTGCTCTTCAGCTGGCGGCTCGGAGTCTGCTGCTGCGCAGGTGACGAACTTGTGGTCCTCTAGACCAGTAGTCCTCAACCTTGGGCCTCCAGATGTTTTTGGCCTACAACTCCCATGATCCCTAGCTAGCAGGACCAGTGGTCAGGGATGATGGGAATTGTAGTCTCAAAACATCTAGAGGCCCAAGGTTGAGGACCACTGCTCTAGACCACAGCATATCTGGCCCTATGCCTTCCAGATTTCACTCCTAGTTCCCAGCCTCTGTGGTGAATGATTAGGTATTGTCAGGGGGTTGTAGCTGCTACTCTCGAGTAAAGAAGCTCCAGTTGCGCTGTCTTTAAGAGTTTTATTGTGCATACTATTTACAGTGCAGAGATAGCAGAAAACATGGTCGCCTAGTCCGATTCAGAACCCAGCAATGGCTTCCGTCTGCTTTTCGGCCAGCATAAAAGCCTGGGCACCCCAAAACGCCGCCCCTTCGCCCTACGTGTAGGCGCGTGCCTCAATTCGGGCACCGGAAAGAGAGGTCTCCCCTCTTGCTGGCTGGGGCGGTGCCTGGGCTCCGATATCTCACTGAGCCCCTCATCCGCTGACCCTCGTCTCTGAGCCCCTCCTGCACGCTCTGTTCCCCATAGCGTTGTCAGGGCTCAGACGCCTCACTTCAGTTCCCATCATCCCTGACCACTGGTCCTGTTAGCTAGGGATCATGGGAGTTGTAGGCCAAAAACATCTGGAGGGCCACAGTTTGGGGATGCCTGTCCTAGCCTATGTCCTCTGCAATGATGTGTGTGCTTGTTTCAACCACTCACTTCCTGCCTTCCCCATTCTACCCGGACAGGAAGTCCCAGGAGAACCGCCGTGCCTTCCCGGAGGACAAGCTCAAGGAAGGGCAGAGTGTCATCGGCCTGCAGATGGGCACCAACCGGGGAGCCTCACAAGCAGGCATGACAGGCTACGGCATGCCACGCCAGATCCTTTGAGCTGGGCTGCCCCACCAAGCGATGGCTCCTTGCTTCCCACACCTAATCTCCCCAAGAAAATCTCTCTCTCTGTCTCTCTCCAAATTGTGCTACCACGAGAGGCCTTAAAGGCATGCCAGGAGGAGATGGGCCTTTCTGATGCCCATTTCCCCCCTGTGCCAGCCCTAGTCAGTAACCTCCTCTCTTTTTTTACTGCCCCCTTTTTTACTCATATTTTTCCTCTGTTCCGCCTCTTAAGCACACACAACTGGAGTAAGTACACTTTCTTTCCTTCTCCCTGCCTACTCTTGATCTCATTTCTCAAGAGCACTTTTAACCCCCCCCCCCCGGGGGGGGTGTCCTCCATACAACACCTCCCCTCTCACACACACCCTAAATATAATGCTGGGGGCCAACCAACCACTCATCTGAAGAATACAGGGACCAAAAAAAAAGGTGTGTGTCTCCTTTTTCTCCCCACCACCCTTCATAATGCCAATGTGGTTTTTCTAGTGGCCAAATAGCCCTCCTGCTGCAACAGTTTTTTTTTAATTTTTAAACTCACTTTTCACATTCCAGAATCTGGCCCCTTAAACCCTACTTTCCTTTTACACTTATCTGGACCAAATAAATAAATAAATGGCCATTTCTTTTTTTGGACACTGTTTTTGGCAATCTTAACTCAGCAACTTGCCAGCAAAGCAGTCCTGGATAACATCTTAGAATCTCAGCACTCTGCACTGCAATGTCTTTTTTTTTTTTTTGCTGGAGGGGAGCAGGGCAGCTAACCTCTTCCCGTGGTGTCTACTTGGCAAATAACACCCACAACCCACAGGGCAGGAGGATGTCTTTGGCTGGCACAACCTCCAGAGATCACAAGGTGACCTCCAGATATTCCCTACAACTACATTCCTGGGTAGCTGTTTCATTTGGGGTGCTTTTAAGGAGGCAAAGGGGGGGATTTTTAACTTTTCAGCTTCCCCTGCTCTGTGGAGCAGCTTCCCAATCCAGGGCCGGCTACCAGTCTCTCCCTGCCCTGGAAATCCTCTTTATTTTTGTCTTGCAGTGGAAAACCTCACTCTCTGCTGCTAATTCCCACCCATTTGGGTGCTTCCGCTTGCCTGCCAGGCTTTGTTTCTTTTTTCTTTATTTTACTTCAGGGGGGTGGGGGCCTGGTCAGAGCTGTCTTGCCATTCCAAATTTGCCTCTTCTCCAGGGCACAAAAAGGCACAGGGCTGAGTCTGAACTCTTAAAACTGTGTGGCGTTCTTAACTGTGGAATGTACTCTGCCTCGAGATCACTGATAAGGAATAAACATTGCTCAAGTCCTTTGTTTATAACCCCTGTGTGTTTCTTATCTGGTTTGGGATGGGTGGAAAGGGCTGGGCGCTTTGTTTTGTTTCTTGAGGGAGGGCGGTAGAGCTTTTTAGCAAGCACAACTGGATCAGGAAGACCCAGCTGCCCTGCAGCCCGACAGCTGTTTGCCGGGGCTTCAAAGCGCCGCATGCGCTTCTCTGCAAGCCCCGATGATCCCGTGATCTGCCGAAAACCCCTTTGTAGCCCAGCCGGCTCTCCATCTGCCCCACACCTGAGGTATTACGCACAAGTGAGCAGGTGGCTGCTTGACCAAAGCAGTCTCATGGGTCAAAATGGGGGGCAGGACTGATTAGGCTTGAGGGCCACAGGCTCCCCACAGCTGCTTTAGTCCATCTCTAGGGCCTTTTGTCCTGTTCCCCACCTGGTTATAAAACGGGAGCAGAACATGAGTTATGAAAAGCGCTGCAGGGGAGAACTTCAGGTTCAAAGACACGATGTGTTTTGGGAGGGGGGGTGGTACCAGGTTGGACAATGCCATGGGAATTTAAACTAGGCTCTGTAGAAAAAGAAGTATTCATAGTCCGGACCTCGCCACTCCTGCCCACCCCCAGCGGACCTTGCGAAATTGTGCCCGAGTGGACCCAAACAGCAGCCAGGGCAGGATTCCAGCTTCTGAGCATGTTCCAAGAAACTCTGTCCTCTTCAACCAGGAACCGGAGGTTAATTTCTGTTAGCATAACTCCGGCCGCTGTTTCCTTGGCAACGGAGATCTTTTGTTGTCAACCGGGCTCTCCTCTCTGCCAAAAGTTCAAGGAGAAATCGCCACTTGTTTCATGCCAAACTTTTTGCCCACAGGGCAAACCTTTTCCACCCAAGTGTGTCTTTATCGCGGAAACTTGCCTGCCCCACAAAGAGGGTACTGGGTAATGTTCTGAGGTGCACATCTCTGGTTCACGTGAAGCCCAAACCGGGACCGTTTTGCCAATCATCCAGGGAGTGTACACCGCAAGGGCGCGTAGAGCTTTCCTACAGCCATGTGGGAATCCTGTTTCTTCCCAAGGAAGCTTATCTGCCGTTTATCAGCCTTACTGTTGAGAAAGCGACACCTAGGGTGCCGCTCTAAAGTTAGAAGCGGGACCTGCCGCAGCGTTGCGAGGTGTAGCCTTCCTGTTTACTGTCGTGAGTCAGCCATGCCTTTCTCCATAACAGCCCACGCCGACTCCTACCTAATTTTCCATTCTCCCCACCCAAAAGCCAGCCAGCATTTTGTTGCCTCCACTGAGCATGCTCGGCCCTCGTTGAATGCAGGTAACATTAAGTGCAGGTAACAGCCAGCGGCTTTTGTCCCAGACACAGGAGCCAACTCCTAAACTGAGGTCTATTTGCCACCCGCCCAATAAAATACTTGTGGACAGCAGTCAATGGGCATTGCTATTCAAATGGTGTGCGTGGAGGGTGGGGCTTTCCTGTCCCCCCTTCCCCATATTTTATTCAAGTTGGCGCCCCTGGTCCCCGAGGATCAGGTTGAAAACGCCTTTTTTGTGGGAGTTCACGCAGTATAACTACTTTTGCGTATAACTTGGTTGGATGCAACAGAGAGTGGTTTTAGCAGTCAGTCTCTCTTCCCAGGGAACTCTGGGAATTGTAGTTTAGGGCGGAGAATAGGGGGTCTCCTAACATCACTCAGCGCTTTTACAAACCACAGTTCCCAGGCTTCTGACAAGCTGGAACGTGTCCAGAAGAGGGCAAGCAAAATGGTCAAAGGCCTGGAAACTATGCCTTATGAGGAACGGCTTAGGGAGCTGGGCATGTTTAGCCTGGAGAAGAGAAGGTTAAGGGGTGATATGATAGCCATGTTCAAATATATAAAAGGATGTCATATAGAGGAGGGAGAAAGGTTGTTTTCTGCTGCTCCAGAGAAGCGGACACGGAGCAATGGATTCAAGCTACAAGAAAGATGATTCCACCTACATTAGGAAGAACTTCCTGACAGTAAGAGCTGTTCGACAGTGGAATTTGCTTCCAAGGAGTGTGGTGGAGTCTCCTCCTTTGGAGGTCTTTAAGCAGAGGCTTGACAGGCATATGTCAAGAATGCTTTGATGGTGTTTCCTGCTTAGCAGGGGGTTGGGCTGGATGGCCCTTGTGGTCTCTTTCTCCAACTCTATGATTCTTTGCGGAGAAGCTATGCTTTAAATGCAAGGTGCACATCTGCCCAAAGATTTGGCTGCCACTCTGCCTTCTCTACATGGAATGGGGAGGGGGGGCACCTTGTCCTTTGCCAAATTGTTTAGGGCCAGCGCTGAAGAGGAGAAAAAGAGAACTGTTTGAGGGGGTGGAACCAGCTCCTAGCAATTCCAAGTGGAGCATTATGCTTACGCCGGCCTGACACTTGTGCTACTTCCACGTTGTCATGTGTGTGTGTGTCCCCAAAGGGAGTGTCAGTATTTGCTTTTAGTCTGTGTATATGTGTGTGTGTGTCAGCTGGGCTGGGCCTCTGTACTTGCAGCGAGACCCAAGCTCCCTATGTTTAAATGTGGGGCGTACACCCTTATTTCCGTCGTCTTCCATGCATTCCAAAGAGACTATCGCATCCTGGGCCCTAGTCCTCAGCCAAATTTTCAGCCGTTGAACCAATGGCACAGTCAGGTAATTTTTAGACTTGGGGACTGGAGGTGGAGGAGAAATTCGAGTCCGTCTGCATTTAAAGAGCCACTGCGGTGTGGTGGTTAGTGTGTCAGACGAGGACCCAGGAGACATGGGTTCAAATCCCCACTGGGCCTTGAAACTCATGGGGTGACCTAGGGCCAGTGCCCTCTCAGCCTAACCTACCTCTCAGATAGAAAAGTAACATATCAATGCCATTAAGAAGAAACAACAACAACAACAACAACAATAACTAACCGCAAACTTAAGTCACACGTTCCCAAACAATAAGCAAACCAAAGCACAGCTATGCTTCAAAATTTGCACTTCTCTTAATTTTGCAATGCAGTTCTCCAAGTACTGTGTACAAAAATGTATCTACTATGTTAAGTTGAGCATATGCACAGATCAATGAAAACAACAGGCAAAATACATTCAGTTAGGGAAAGGTGCATACATTAAGCCTGAAACTTACATGGGAATTACATTCCAGGGATTGATCCTAAAGCCAAAATTGCATCAAAATAAAAAAAAAATCCTTCCAGTAGCACCTTAGAGACCAACTAAGTTTGTCATTGCTATGAGCTTTCGTGAAGCTGAATGTGCACAAGTTAAATGCACGCGTAAGTTGCGGGCTTGCTGTATGTGCATATTAGGATAAATTATTATAATTCCGTTTATTACCCTCGCTTCACCAGCAGGTCCCAGGGCAGGTTATAGCAATTCAAGTATTAAAACCAGTTAAAATAAAATTGTAGTCACGGGAATAGGGTGGGTCCTGGAAATTAACACTGAGGGCCATATTTCCTTCTGGGCCACATGCCAGTGGTAGGCAGGGCCAGAGGCAAAAGTGGGCAAAAAAAACACGGAATGCAAATTTTACAAGCGAACTTGAAAGCCTTATTATTGCCTCATCTACTTGCTGCCCCGGCACATGACATCATTGCTCCTGCCCTGGGGCAGGGGAGTGCTGTAGCCACACTCCTCTTCCGCTGCCCCAGGGCGTCGTGTAGGTGAAGAAAAACCTTTTGCATACAGTAATCTGACACTTCTTGCTCCTGGTTAGAGAACATCTGGGCCTCTAGATCAGGGTTTGCCAAACTTGGGTCTCCAGCTGTTTTAGGACTACAACTCCCGTCATCCCTAGCTAAGCAGGACCCCAGTGGTCAGGGATGATGGGAATTGTAGTTCCAAAAAAACCCACAGCTGATTTGGGAAACCCTGCTCTAGATGTTGCTGGATTTCTTCTGCCTCCTATCAGCCCCAGCCAGCATGGCAAATGGTCAGTGGGGATGATAGGAGTTGTAGTCCAATAACTATAACTGAAGGGCCACAAGTCCCTTGTTCCTAACCTAGGAGTACAGGAGTTGCATTATGCCAGGTGTATCTATTTTGACTGACTTGAGCTCTCCAGGGTCTCATGCAGAAAAAGGGTCTTTCCCACAACCTGCTTCCTGATCCTTTTAACTGGAGATGCCAGGGATTGAACCTGGAACCTTCTGCTCTACCACTGAGCTGTAGTCTCTGCCCAGCTTCTCATCCCTGCAGCACTGTTAAGAGTTTGTGGGTGCACTGACTCTCCTGAATTCCTGGATCTGGTGAGTGTTGGAGTTAAATCAGTGCTTGGAGTATTGGAATGGGGCTGCCAGACGCTGGATTTAGCAAAGTGCTAAAATACAGGCCAGACCAGTTCTTCTGTGATCAGGAAATCATCTGGGAGAAGACTATTAAAAGAGGAGAAAAGCCATTAAGAAGGTATAAGCTGTGCCAAACAGCAGGCAGGTGGCACCCCTCCTTCCACTGAGAGATAGTTAGCAGAGAAAAAGAGAAAAAGCAGTGTTGAGTTTTGGATTGCTATGGGGATGATATGACCTCGGGGGGAAAAGAGGTTGCAGTTTGTTAAATGCGGCAAGCTGGCGAGGGGCGTCAGAGCACAATGTGGGCTGACAGTTGGAATCAAGGCTGCAGGAATGGGATAAACAGAACCCTCTTGGAGCGTAATGCTGGGAGCTCATCCATCGTAGACTGAGGTTGTACATAAGTCTAAAGAAATCATATGTCATAAAGACACCACAGTCTCCACTGTGCCTCAATGTCCAAAGGTAAACACAGACCCTGGGTAAGTGCCTGGAATTTCCTGGAATCTCACAATCTGCTTTTGGGGTGTAAGCTGCCTTACACTGAGTCTGACTGCCATTCTTCCATCTTGCTCTGTACTGCTTGTACACCAGGTTTCCTCAAACCTGTTGACCCGAATTCAAATTCTTAGGAATGCAAATGAAATAAGAATATGTCATCAACATTTGATCCATTATTAGGAACCATAGAATATAAAGAAATAAGGAAGGCTTACAAGTGAAAATAATTATGATATCATGCAGAGGTTCTGCAGTGGCAAGGGAGGTGCACTCTGTACATGCCCATGCTCTTTATTTTTGAGGATCATAGTTCCAAATTAAAATTTCCACACTATACTCCATGAATCTATTTTCCACCCCTAGGCTCTTTTTGACCCCCAGGTTTTCATTCACACACACCCAGTCCCACTGACACCAGGGGGTTGATATAAACCACTTCCTCCATGCAGCTGAGGACCATCTAACTCAGTACTGTCTACACAGGCTGGCAGCGGCTCTCCAGGATTTCGAGCTGATGCTTTTTTCCAGCCCTATCTAGGGGTGTTGCCAGGGATTGAGCCCAGAACCTTCTGCATGCAAAGCAGATGCTTTGTTGTTGAGCCAAAGGAAGGGTGAGAGTACCACTGAGCATGTGTGGTGAGCATTTTCCTCACCTCACCCCTCACTCCTGGCATTTGGGGGCGGGCGGGCGGTGTTGTCATCCTGCTGGAGGATGTTGCTTTAGCCTCTGTGTTTTCCCCTCTCTCTGTCAAATACTGTACATCAAAGGAAACACTCGTTAGCTTAATGGAGAATCCAGCAGCACAGTGGCTCGAGGCCAAGATGGCTGTCACACACCACCAGAAATGGAGATTGGCAAGGGAGCCAGTGCAGAGCCTCTAAATGAGTCACTTCCCGCCATTTGTATAGTGGAAAATCACAAGGCGACGGGGAGGGGGGATAAGATGGGGGGGAGAGTGAGAAAGAGGGTCTGCTTTGCTGAGAAAATGCTGCCTTGCTGCAAAAGTGTGAGAATTTGGACATGCTGGCTAAATTTCACTTGCCTGTGGCATTCTCAGAGTAATTGGAAGGAAGGGGGAATATGAGGTGGACTTTTAGAAATTGCCCATTGCCCCTCAGAGCATTTCCCTCCCCGTTTCTCCCTAGGCTAGAGCCCAGTCTGGATTTGTTAGAAGTCTTGATTAAACCCAAGTTTTGTTTTGTTTTTAGAAGAGAGGTTTTGAAAAGCTTTGCATCAGGGCCACATTCCTTTCTGGGTGATCCTCTGGGAGCCACATGGTAGGCGGGGCTGGAGGCTAAAATGTGTGGAGCAATGGGCACCAATTTTTTTGCTTGTGCATAGGCAAATTTCTACACACACTCAAGCCTAAGACACATCCTAGCAAGCACAAGACATTAATCAGCATTCAAGTCCACATTCAGGACAGGCAAAAAAAATTAGGTGCAAAACAGGGCTGAAGGGGCGGTCTGGGGAGAGTTTTGAGGGTCAGAAAGAGAGGACTGGAGGTCCATATTCAGCCCCCAGGCGTGAGGTTCCCTACCTCTGGTTTGTATATTTTAACTGTACTGCAATCTCATACTTCCTCAAGTGGCAGGAGGTTCCAGTGGCAAGATACAGAGCGGTTTCCTTTGAAAGGAGAGTCTGTCCACTGGTTCCTTGTGATTTGGTTTTTTCTTGCAAAGCCTGCCTCTTTGTTTTAGGCCTGCTGACCAGTTAAAAGGGTGTGCTTGTTCACACAGCTGATCACCTGCACTTGGAGCATTTGACTGGCAGCTCCTCCTTATCCCTGTTGACCTGGCAACTTTCCCTTTTCTGTTCCAGTGCCAAAAGAACGCCCTTCAGCCCAGAAAGAAAACAAGAAGCTGAGCTTTCAGCCACCCTCGAAGCAGGCTATTGAGCTGGACTTGGCTTGCTGTCCCAAGCAGCTGTAAAATATCTGGCAAAACCGTGTCAAGCTGACATGGAAGTTGTTTTTCCACTTTTTATTCGGGATCTCCATTGCGGATATGAAAGAGCAAATTTAACCCGCCCAAGTGTTCAGTTGCTAAAGCAGCCTAAAGCCTGGTGCCCTCCGGGTGTTCTGGACTAAAACTCCCATCAGCCCCAACCAGCATGATGTGAATTGTAGTCTGAAACGGTTAGTGAAGGCTGTGCCAACGAGAAAGAACCGGCACTTTGCCTTTCTAGATAGCTCCCTCTGATGCAATAACGTGTCCCTCTTAAGGCTAGCACTGCAAAAGAAGGCTTGGTGACACACACAAAAACCCAAAACACTCTGCACATGTTCTATGATGCTCTTTTATCTCGTGGGTACATGGTCCCACAGACTGAGCCTTGAAACTCTGGGCACAGATGCTAGGGTTCAAATTAATCCACCCCCCCAAAAAAAACCCAACCCCTGCATGACTTTTATTCTCCCCCCCTCCAGGGGAAATGGTTTCCTTGGTGGGGAGGAATTTGCCGCGGATGCCTCCTTCAGCTCCTGGGGAACGGCAGCTGTGAGCCACTGCTGTGAGAACCCAAGAGGAATGTGGCAGGCAACTGCGCCAGACAAGGCTGCTATGGTTTCATAATCTCTCAACTATCGTTTGCGCTCAATTGTGTTGTTGCCGTAGCTAGAGAGTTGCACACCCCCCCCTTCTGATTTCTTTTCTAACCGTTCCTTGCAGCTTCACAATGGAGAGGCCTGACCCTGGGAGGGCGGGAAGCGGGGAAGCAGGGTGGTGGCATAACTGATTTGTCTGGCAGGGCTCCCAAAAACAATGTTCAGTAGTAGCAGGCCAAGGGGCTACCTCTGCCTAACTTTTGTGGCGGATTCGGCCGGCCGCCTCTCCCTCTCCTGGCTAGCTGGGCACTGTGCCACGAACATAGCAATGGTCAAGACTGTGGCAAGAGCCAGCTGGGCCGTACATTAAAAAAAAAAGTTGATGTAAACTTTCTGTGACCTCATTGAACTCTCAATTAAAGTAGCTTAAGAAACATATAGCCCTGCTTTCTTTTTCAGCTTTCAGACCTACCCAGTTCGGTGTTGCTGTTCTTGTCGTTCCGGTTCCATTTCAGCTGCCAGGGTTTGCCAACCCGCCACCCACGGGCGCCAGGGTGCTCTCCAGGAACGCCTATGGCACCCGCGAAAGGTCCCTGTAAATATCTCCTCAAAAATTGACAATGCAGAAGTGACTTGTTTGCTCCTCCCGCTCAGTCCCTGTTCACGTTGGCTCAGCTTCACCGTGAAACGGAACCCTTTAAACATGCCCACGTTTCACTGGGCGTCAAGATTGGATCCCCACCCTCCCTCCAGTTCTGAACAGAGGAGACGCACAAATAACTTCTCTCTGTCAGCAAACACAGCAGGGACTGATGTAGGGGCCTTTTCTTCCCTTGGACGGTGGGAGGGGGCATGCCGGCACCATTTTGTGCCCCTCCCTTTCTCTGCTCTCTTAAACGTGGTGGCCATATTGGGCTATGCCATGCCTCTGTGCTTGTCATTTTGTTATGCCAAAGACGTTATGGCTGCCATTTTGTGACTGGCGCCCTCGTCACTTTTTCAATTTCCCAAATGTGTCCACTGGCCCACAAATTTTGGCTGCCCCTCAGCTATAGAATGGCGGCTGCTCCATACATGAATTTCCTATACAGGAAGTCACAGATTTGCAAGACTGCTTTCATCTCCCCCCGCCCCTACTCGATATAATTGAGTGTGAACTACATAGCGCTGTCCGAAAAGCGTACAAATTTCGTTAAGAAGGCTCCCAGTTGCACCGACGTATTTCCTATTATCTTGTGTCCATTCATTCAATTGCATGGGCAAGAAAGACCTCAAACCATAACTCAAAAGTTATGGTTGGACTCAAGGGGCCACTGAGCACCAAGGCAGAATTTTTTCAACCTTCTTTTATTGCTAAATTATTATCTATACAGAAAGCATCATGTAGACCTCTATGTTGTTCTGTTTGGTTTCCATTTACATGTTACTTGTCTATATATATATATATATATATATATGTGTGTGTGTGTGTGTGTGTGTGTGTGTGTGTGTGTGTGTGTGTGTAAAGGGACCCCTGACCATTAGGTCCAGTCACGACCGACTCTGGGGTTGCGCGCTCATCTCGCATTATTGGCTGAGGGAGCCGGCATACAGCTTCCAGCTCATGTGGCCAGCATGACAAAGCCGCTTCTGGCAAACCAGAGCAGTACATGGAAACGCCATTTACCTTCCCGCTATAGCGGTTCCTATTTATCTACTTGCATTTTGACGTGCTTTCGAACTGCTAGGTTGGCAGGAGCTGGGACCAAGCAACGGGAGCTCACCCCGTCACAGGGATTCGAACCGCCGACCTTCTGATCAGCAAGCCCTAGGCTCAGTGGTTTAACCCACAGCGCCACCTGGGTCGCAACATGGTTAACAGGAAACTAAAATGTTATCTTTAAATATTTCAAATGTTATCTTTAAATATTTCAAAGCAATATATATATTGCTGGTAAAAAATTAATAATCCTCCACGTGTTTTAGAAAGCTGTTTGTTTGCTATGCATTTGGACCTTTCTGAAGATGTTGCTGCCAAATTTTGCAGGGTGGTTCTTGAGATCAAACCAGCATAGTTATCCATCTATGCTTGGAGACAATGAGGCGCCATGATGAATCAAAAACTTGTCAAAACTGCACCGATTTTGACCGCTGCTTTCAAAACAGCCACGATTTTTTCATTTCTTAGACTTCCTTATTAACTGTGGGTACAAGGCTGCTAGTACGATGATGATGATGATGATGATAAAAATACATGCTAAGATCACTCTCCAAAGTTTGGCCACACTGCTTTGGTGCCTCCTGCATCCAGCTACCCACACTGCCTTCAGAAACTGCTGAACATGTCAGGAGAGGGTCCAGACTGTTGCAATGGGGATGGAGGATATTACCATTGCTCCTCACCCCCCAGCAGCTGCTCACCAAGCCCTCATCCAGCAGTTTCATGCATTCCAACTTCCTGGCAATGGCTTAGCTTAGGAAAACTTAGTAAGGCCACCTCAGTGACTCAACAGCCTTGGTCTACATGGTGAGGAGGGGGTTGGAATATTTTGACAGGTAGAAGAAGAAGAAGATCCTTCACACACACACCCTTTTCCCTCCCCAAAAGCTTTAGGTGCGTACTGGTATGTGCTCTTCATTAAAAAGGACTGTACTGCAAAGAAATTTGTGTCGGGTTGTGGTGTCCATGTGCCACCTTGTGGCCACTGCATATGGGAGCAGGAGAATAATAATTGGTTTATGAGGACGTGGGTGGCGCTGTGGTCTAAGCCACAGAGCCTAGGGCTTGCCGATCAGAAGGCTGGCGGTTCGAATCCCCGCGACGGGGTGAGCTCCTATTGCTCGGTCTCAGCTCCTGCCATCATAGCAGTTTGAAAGCACATCAAAGTGCAAGTAGATAAATAGCTACTGCTCCGGCGGGAAGGTAAACGGCGTTTCCGTGCGCTGCTCTGGTTTCGCCAGAAGTGGGTTAGTCATGCTGGCCACATGACCCGGAAACTGTCTGCGGACAAACGCCGGCTCCCTTGGCCTATAGAGCGAGATGAGCGCCGCAACCCCAGAGCTGTCCGCGACTGGACCTAACGGTCAGCGGTACCTTTACCTTTACAGCGTTTGTGAGAGTTCGAAAGCCCGCCACATGCATTGACTAGTTATCCTGTAAGGTAGGGAAACCTTTTTGGGGCTGGGGGCCACGTTACCCTGGCGGAAAGCTGTCAGGGGCCACATTCCGTATGTGAATGAGGCCACACACACTGAAAACACAGACTTAGCGTAGGCTGCATACGCACCATGCATTTAAAGCACTACCACGCCAGCAAGAATAATGGGACTGTATTATTAATGAATTACTATTTTGATTTTCTGTTATTTTATTTTATTTATTGAATTTATAAACCGCCCTATACCTGGTATTATTAGCACAGTAACTAAGCATTCGGCATTGTCAGTGTATTTTTATTATTTCATATTTATTTCCCATTTAGGTATAGTCAGTGCTTTTTTCCCCTGGGGGGACGCAGGGGTATGCATACCCCTAAACATTTTGTGAATCTAAGTTTGGCCTCATTGAGGGGCAGTATTTCAATGTGAGCAGGAAAATGAGAGTACCCCTAAACATTTTTTTTTGAAAGAAAAGCACTGAGTATAGTTATAGGTGTATAGATATCATGCCATCCCAAAGGCTCTGTACAATACACAAGGCCCACAACATCTGCTTTGCTCCGAACGCCTGTTGTTGTTGTTGTTTAGTCGTTTAGTCGTGTCCGACTCTTCGTGACCCCATGGACCATAGCATGCCAGGCACTCCTGTCTTGCACTGCCTCCCGCAGTTTGGTCAAACTCATGTTCGTAGCTTCGAGAACACTGTCCAACCATCTTGTCCTCTGTCGTCCCCTTCTCCTAGTGCCCTCAATCTTTCCCAACATCAGGGTCTTTTCCAATGATTCTTCTCTTCTCATGAGGTGGCCAAAGAATTGGAGCCTCAGCTTCACGATCTGTCCTTCCAGGGAGCACTCACGGCTGATTTCCTTAAGAATGGATAGGTTTGATCTTCTAGCAGTCCATGGGACTCTCAAGAGTCTCCTCCAGCACCATAATTCAAAAGCATCAATTCTTCGGCGATCAGCCTTCTTTATGGTCCAGCTCTCACTTCCATACATCACTACTGGGAAAACCATAGCTTTAACTCCGAACGCCTGGGCATCTCTAACTGGCCTCTAGGCGTCGCTGGACTCCCATCACATCTGGCAAATGGCCTTGCTTGCTTGAGTATGATGGGAATTGGAACCCGCAATTCCCTTCCTGTTCTACAGCATATTTCTGCTGACCACCGGCAGGCAGCGTCCGCAAACACCACCTCCGCAATGCCATAGGGCCAGGGCCCGCTTTGCAGGCAGAAGGTCCCGGGTTCAAATCCCCGATTGGGCAACTCCGGGCAAGGACAGGACATGTGACCCTGCAGAGCAGGGGCTGCCAGTCAGTGCGGACAATGCTGCGCTAAATGATGGGTCTGATTCAGGGGCAAGTCGTCTTCCTGTGTTCCTCGTTAAGTAGGTACATTGCATTAAGGAAAACGACCCCTGGAAAAGCCCCCGTTCAGCCGGGGCTAACTTCTGAGCAGGGGCTCGTGACGTCACTTCCCCGGCCCGGGAAACCCTGCGCTCCTCCCTTGACGACGTTCCCGTTGCCAAGGTGAGACGTGGCGGGCGGGGGAAAGGAGGAGGAGGAGGGTTCGGCTGTTTCCATGGCGACGGGTAAACAGGAGGCGGAGGTTCCCGGAGCCGGCAGCGGAGGGCGAGATGGTGAGCGCGGGGATGCCTCTGACCCCAAAAGGGTGCCGGGGCGCACGGAAGCCCTTAAGCCCCCTAAGGTTATGTCAGCGTGGCCACTTCATCGGGAGGCGGAGGGAGGAGATGCCTGTTGCTCTAGAGAGGCATCGCTGGAGGGGTTTTAAAATACTTTTCTTAAGGCTAGTTTATTTACACAGCAAATAATGCAACAGCTGAGTCCTGGCTGTTTTAGCAAGTTTAACTGGGTTAAAAAATAAATAAATAAAACCCAGCTGAATTGGTTTTTATGAATATAGAAATATATCTAAGCAAACTAATATAGTTTGCTGGATATCTAGATGTCGGTAGTGGGTATATACCCTTTTACTGTTTTTCCAAGCCATTTGCTGTTATTTTCCTTTTTTTTTTAACATAATTTTTATTGGTTTTTACAAATTACAAAAAATGGTACATACATAAACACCTTTTCCACCTTCTTCCCACCCCCCTCCATGGGTCCTCCCCTGCCACAGAAGTATCCCACGCAGGTGATCAGTCAGAAGTGGTCCATTTTATGATTGGGTTTCTGTCCTCCTCCCCCTCCCCTGCCCCCCAAGCCCCCCCCTGCCACCAGGGAGCTCCAGTGAACCAGGGCAGTACGCAGGAGTTCATCCATCCAACCATCTATTGTCATACCAAAAAAAAAAGAAAATACAAAAAGAGAAAAAGAGAAAAAAGAGAAGAGGAAAAAAAAAAGACAAAAAGGAAAAAAGACAAAAAAAAAAAATTCATCATAATTGTTAAATTCATAATTGTTAAACCATATTTTGTGGGCTTCCCCACCCTCCCACCCTTCCCCGGTTTTCCTCCCTTATTTATCATCTTCAACAGTTTCATAGTTCATATTTTATAACATACACCTTTATATCTTATACCACTTTTAAACTATTATCATTTTCGCCTATTGTCCAATCACTGAGAAATCAAACTCCCATTTTTTCTTCCCGTGCCTAATTTTTACCCCTCTATAGGCCTCCATATTTTCACCTTTTTCCAGAATCAATTCACTTTTTAAACCTATAACTATTCCCAAACTAACCTTACTCCCCCCGAGTACCTGCTCCACCCCTCCAATCCAGCAAGTTCCATAGTCAGCAGTCCAGTTATAGTCCTATTAACCCATCCTTACAATCACCACTTCACTTTCCCTTCACCCCACCCCCTGTTTGCAGTCTTTTGCCATCCAGGCCTCCATATCAGACCCCTGAGCTTCTTCTCCTCTCTGCTTAATTTTTCCTTCTTCCCTGTGGTCATTCTGGAGTTCCAGTAAATCCAGTCGTGCCCCCCTCGAAGGGGAGGCACTCCATCCAACTTTTTGTAGAGTAAAATCATCATTTTTTTCGTGATGGGCTTCATTTTGTGTTAAATCATCACAGTCGTCATCATTGTCATTCTCACATTCATCTTCTTCAGTTTCAAAAGCTTCATCTTCTAGGAAATCATATTCTGTCATCACAATCTGGAGTTGTTGCTGTAACACTAGCCGTTGTGTCTCCTCTTGACATAGTTCTATTCTTGTTTCCCACATTAAGGTCAAAACAGTCCGCTGAAACTCAGGCGGGTACCTTTTTGTTGACATAGTTCAGTCCTGTCAAGGTCAAAACTTGTCACATGGGGTGGAATATGATCGCAGTCTATTTTCTCGACTCCATTTTAACAAGCTGGCTGCATTCTTAAAAATAAAGTTCGAACTCACATTTCAAAAGCATATAAACCAAAAAAAAATTCCCAAAAAGTCCAGAGATAAAGATAGAAATAAAATTTAACTATAAATCCTGGTCAGCTCACTGGGTTTTCTGGGCTGCCGGCTCCCGAGAAAAAGAAAGGTCTTTCTTAGTCTTAACTTCATTCTGCAGGGCAATCACAACAGTCTCTCTCCCCTTTTACCCTGCATTTAGGGGAGATTCTCTTTGATGCCTTTGAGGAATCCTTTTAAGTTAAAATCTTCTGTTTACGGCTTCGGGTTTCTGTTTACTGTCTCTTATGTTACCGTGGGGGGGGGGGTGGCTTCCTCTTTTCCCCTCTCTCCCAGGTCCAAATTGTTGCCTTAATTTACATTCCAAAGAATCCAAATTACTCACAGTCTATTCATTTGCTGAATGTTCTTTGAAGAATTGGCCACCTCCACTTCCCAGACTCGCAGCTTCGCACTCTCAGAGCAGCAATGTCAGCCTGTCCGCCGCGGTTCAGCTCCTCGCTCTCGGGGGCTTAAACAAAGCCGATCCGGGGAGGAGAGAGCCCGCTTTTGGCGCCGCCAGGCAAAATCTGTCCCCAAAAAGCACGATTTGGGGCTTTTAAGGAGGTTTCGTTTCGCTGGAACGATTCCCTCCACCTCTGAAGCGCCGAGGTCCGCTCCGCTGTGCGGACCCCCGTCTGAGCAAGATGGCGTGGTCAACCGGAAGCCCCATTTGCTGTTATTTTCCATGCTGTTTTTAACTGGTTTGATTGTGTTGTGTACATCACCTTGAGACGTATAGGTGGAAGGCAATACATTACTACTAATAATAATAAACAAGTGATAAATAAATAAATTTAAAAATATAAGTATGGCTTTGGCTCTGCCCTTCATAGTTGGATGCAACCATTATTATTATTATTATTATTATTATTATTAGAAGTAGTAGTAGTATACTGCCCTTCATCCAAAGATCAGAGAGCAGTTCACAACATAAAGAATACAAAATGGGAAGACAAAATAAAGTGCATAATAAAAACAAAAACAAAATCCCCCTTCCACAACACATTTAAAAGGGCATCGGATGTCCATCAGCCAGAAGCCTGGTTGAAGAGGAATGTTTTTGCCTGGTGCCTAAAAATATATAATGAAGGTGCCCGGCGAGCCTCCCTGGGGAGAGCATTCCACAAACAGGGAGCCACCACAGAAAAGGCCTGTTGTGTTGCCGCCCTCTGGATCTCTTGTGGAAGAGGCACATGAAAAAGGGCCTCGGATTATGTTTGTGGGCCCGGGTCGATTCATATGGGGAGAGGCGATCCTTGAGGCATTGTGGTCCTGAGCCCCTTAAAGTCAAAACCAGCACTTTGAATTGGGCCCGGAAACTAACTGGCAGTCAGTGCAGTCAGGCCAGGCTCAGTGTAATATGCTTAAACCATGGCTGCCGAATTCTGCACCAGCTGAAGTTCCTCTGAATATGGTTCGGAAACCATATTTGGGATCTCACAGCTTCTTTCTTAAGAATGATCTTTCTGAATGGGAAAGGCCGGCAAATCATTGTGCACGAATCCCTTGCATCTTTCCTTTCAGCGCCCCATCACGTATAACTCCAAAATTCTGCCTCTCTTTCCTTCCTGCAGCCGGGCAGTGTATGCTCCTTGGGGGCTACCTCCACCGGCTCCTCAGGCCGGTCCCGCTCGCGCTCCCGCGCCCGCTACAGAACCAAGGCTGCCAGCTCAGAAGTGGACGAGAGCCTCTTTGGGCTTGCCAAGGTGAGGACGGAGGGGAGCAATGGCTGCTTTGGGGGAAGAGCATCTGCTTGGCATGCAGAAGGTCCCAGACCTTCAATCCCTGACACCTCCATTTAGGGCTGGGAATGTCCCCAGCCGGAAACACTGTAAAGCTGCTGCCACTATACTGAACTAATGGTCTGGCTTGGTAGAAGGCAGCTTCCGGTGTTCCTCTTTAAAACAGACCTGTATTTAGAACCAGAAGGACTGAAATAACAATTTATTTTTAGAGGGAAAATAATAAAGCACTTGCTTAGCGTGCAGATGTTCCAGGTTTAATCCCCAGAATCTCTGAAGCTGCTTCCAGTCCCTATAGCCAATGTGTTGCTCTTCAGACATTGCTGGACAATGGCTTCCATCATCCCTCACTATTGACCATGTTGGCTGGGCCTGATGGGAATTGTAGGCCAACAAAGTATGAACGGCATTGTGTTGTTTACTGCTGACGTAGACAATTCTGAGCTAGATGGACCAATGGTCTGACTTTGTTAAATGGCAACTTCTTTGTTCTCTGCAAAATCTCTTTTTTCATCCTGAGTGACGTTCTCCTTGCTCTGAAATCCCCCCTAGCAGCTTAAGCGAAACAACCTTGTATAAAACAGTAGCAATCAGCCACAGAAAAGGGAGCAATGACAACACAAAAGTGGAACAGTGGCATTCAAAGCATCACCATGGCTCATACCCAGTGCTGGTGCTACTCAGAGTAGCATTGAAATTCATGGACAAGACTAGCTTAGTACCATCAATTTCAATAGGTCTACTTTGAGTGGAATGAACAGTGAGTTGTATTCAGCTGAATCCTACTCAAGGTAGACCCACTGAAATTAATGGTATGTCCCTTAACTCCAGCGAGTCTACTCTGAGGAAGACAAGCATGGAATACCACCCAAGTACCTGCATCCAATATTTACTGGAGAGTTTTGGGAAATATGATCTTGTAGCTATTGGGGTTTTCTGTATTTTCATGTTGTGTGGAATCTGCATTGTGGTTGCCCCTGAATAAAATAAAATAAAGGTTGGTTTGCTCACGATGGAAGGAACTCATTGGCTGCTGAAAGGCTGGTCCATATCTTGTCTTTTAAGCTGGATTTTGATTGTCCAAGCGCAGCCAGAAGAAGGAAGCCAAAAGTGGGAGGAGAGGGAGGCTGGTAGCATTCCTGCCAAGCATTTGTGAACATTTCTGATGCCCACCCTCCTTCCTGCAGAATGTTAACCTGTCCCGCACTGGCAGCCCCATTGTGGTCCTTCGAGATGTGGACTCGGAGAGGAAGTCCCTGGGCTGGGGCCACAAGCCGGAGACGATCCGTCTCATCACTCGCGACCTCATCCGGGACCTCATGTAAGCTCTCTAGAACTATGTCTAGGCACTCCCCTCCACAGCTGAAGGCACTGCCCCTCTGAACGGCGGTTGCTGGAAATTCACTAAATAGTACACGGGGTGCCGTCTCTACTGTCTTTCCAGTACAGTGGTACCTCGGTTTATGAACACAATTGGTTCCGGAAGTCTGTTCATAAACTGAAGCGTTCATAAACTGAAGCGAACTTTCCCATTGAAAGTAATGGAAAGTGTATTAATCCATTCCAGACGGGTCCGTGAAGTACTTAAACTGAAGCGTTCATAAACTGAAACATGGGTGTAATTGGTTCCGAAAGTCTGTTCATAAACTGAAGCGTTCATAAACTGAAGCGAACTTTCCCATTAAAAGTAATGGAAAGTGAATTAATCCGTTCCAGATGGGTCCGCGGCGTTCATAAACCGAAAATTCATAAACCGAGGTGTTCATAAACCGAGGTTCCACTGTACCTGCTGAAGACCTTCCTCTTCCAACAAGCCTTTGATTTTGAGTTCTTTCCCAGCCTGCATCTGTATTGGAATCATTTTAACAATGTTTTTTGGAAACACGTTTTATCACCTGTTCTTTGCTGCCCTGGGATCCTTTGGGAGGAAGGGTGGGATATATGGAGAATAAAGAAATACACTGGTAGGGTGGAAGGCAGTGGGTGGAGCCAGAGTTAAGAATAGGCAGAGCTGCTCCCTGATTGGTTGTATATGAGTCAGGTAGGGACAGGCTGAGAGCAGAGAGGATGGTGGGGCAGTGCCCTCTTGGTGCTAACAGACCAGCCTTCAGCAGCACAAAGCAGGGCCCCTGAGGGATGTGTCACAGAGGTTGGCTCTTCTCTGTCCCCCAGGACCAGGGCCGGCCCTACGGCCAGGCTGGGTGGCGCAGGGCACCATGGTGCCAGCCTGCCAGGTGGGCGCCACGAGCTGCGCCCGCCCACTGGCCGGCCGGTCCGCCGTGCAGCTGCGCCCACGGCAACCGCGCTGTGCCTGCCTGCCCGCCGCGCAGCAGCGCCAGTGGCACCCACACTGCGCCCGCCTGCCCACCGTGCTGGGAAACGGGGCGGGGGTCGCCGGAGGGATCCGGCACACCACGGCGCCAGGGGCGCTTAAGATGGCCCAGCCCAGGACCTGAGGTTCTTTGTTAGGAAATGCCTGGTTAGGCTTTCAGGTGTACCTGAAAGATGGAGTGTCTCCATCCCCATTGTTCAACCTGGACACTGAGGTCCACCTCTGAGGGCCTTCTGGCTGTTCCCTCACTGCGAGAAGCCAAGTTACAGGGAACCAGGCAGAGGGCCTTCTCAGTAGTGGCACCTGCCCTGTGGAATGCCCTCCCATCAGATGTCAAGGAAATAAACAACTATCTGACTTTTGGAAGACACCTGAAGGCACTCCTGTATCAGGAAGTTTTTAACGTCTGATGTTCTGTTGTGTCTTTGTATATTCTGTTGGAATCTGCCCAGTTAGATGAGCGGGGTACAAAAAAGGTTGTTGTTGTTGTTGTTGACCAAAGGGTGCTTAGGCTAAGGCTAAGAGCTCCTCCTCCCACTTTTCCTTTTTTTTAAATGAAATATGAAATTATTCACCACAGATTTGGCAGTTCTGTGGAATCCCAGCCTAGTCCAGCTTGCAAAGGGAGAGATGAAATCACCATCTTCTTCCTTTCTCTCTCTCACATGCCCAGTGTGCCCAAACTCGACCCGTCTGGAGAGTCCCTGATCATAAGCCCCGAGGACTACCAGCGCATCAAAGACTCGTCCCGTGTCTTCACCAAGGAGGAGCGCGAAGCTCAGAAAGAGGCCCTCAAGGCAGAGCGAGAAGCCACCATAGTACGTAAGGCTGTCCTCGTCACGGCAGAGAACGTCGTTGTTGTTTTTAAATTGCATTTATCTCCTGCCTTTCTTCTAGGGAGCTCAGGGCAGTACACGCTAAGCTCCCCGTTTTATTCTCACAACACTGCTTAGAGGTTTTGTCACAATCAAGCGGTATATAAATTTTGTTAAATAAACAAATTAAAAATCCTGTGAAGCAGGTAATGCTGTGTGTGTTAGAGAGTGAGTGACTGACCCAAGTGCACTCAGTAAAGCTTCCCGGCTGAGTTAAGATTTGAGCCTGGATCTCCTCAGCACTCTGAACCATTTTACCACGCTGCTTCTGCCCCCAGAGCAAACACATCTGCCCCCTTAACGCAGCTGTTCCAGTCCTGGCCTCCGATCATCATCCAACAGACTTCTGTAACAAATGAGCAGCAACATTCTATGCTCACTCAAGATTCTGAACAGTCTCTGGGGGCCAGTCCCATAAAGGTTTGCTGCAGTAGTCTAATCAGGAAGTCACCGGTTGCACGGGGGTCACTGGCCAGGTCTCTTGGTTGTCTCCATTGTTGGCCCTACTCAGAGTAGGCCCACTGAAATTCATCAGCAGGAGTACCTTGGGTCCATCAGTATCAATTGATCCACTCTTAAGTGGAATGTAGATGTGGCTGACATAAGAGCCCAAGTGGATTTGATTGATTTATTAACTAAAAACATCCATCGCTTTTTACAAAAGGGACTCAGAGCACCTTACAAAGGTTTAAAATGCAGTGGTACCTCGGTTTGCAAACACAATTGGTTCTGGAAGTCAGTACTTAACCTGAAGCGAACTTAATCTGAAGTGAACTTGGAAAGTGGATTAATCCGTTCCAGACAGGTCCGTGGAGTACTTAAACTGAAAATACTCAAACCGAGGCGTACTTAAACCGAGGTATGACTGTACAAAAATGTCATGCATATAAACAGAGGAGGCCTACATCATAGTAAAAGCATTTTTCCAGCCGAAAATCTCAGGTGGGCACCGTTGCCATTATAAGAGAACAAGGGTGGTGTTCATGGTGAGTTCTGGCACCTCTTTTTCTCAGAAAAATAGCATCGCTGAAAGTTTTCATCCACTGAAAACATAGCAAAGAAATACACATATCCTTTCCCCACCATACTAAAGGATGGATACTGGGACAGGATAATAAATAAATAAATCTCTATTTAAAAACCAAAAGCCCGGAAGAGGGAAAAAAATGTCTTGGCCTGGTATTGAAAAGCTAAAACGTTGGTGAATCCTCTTTTTATTTGTGGCATAAAACAAAGACATGAGAAATGACTATGTTTGCGATTACTTTGTAAGCCACCCTGGAAAGATTTTATTGATAAGCAGTATACAAATCTTTAAAAGCCATGAGGGTGGAACCTCCAGGCTGTGGTCCAGTCTTGGCCCGCCAGGGGGTCCGGTTTGGCCCGCAAGGCTGTTTCTCTCAAACCATGGCCACCTGTCGATCACCTGACATCACTGGTGATGTTGGCTGATTGACAGGTGGACCTGGGGGTTCAGTACTACTGGGTGCTGTCTTGCCCAAACTGCGGCCCTCCAGATGTTTTGGCCTACAACTCCCATGATCCCTAGCTAACAGGACCAGTGGTTGGGGAAGATGGGAATTGTAGTCCAAAACATCTGGAGGGCCAAAGTTTGGGGATGGCTGTACTAACACATTCCCTGTGGAAGCATCATGACAGCGGATGACTGACAGGTGGGTGGCACCGCCCACCTGTCAAAGTTGGATGGGAGGAGATCTAGCCACCCTGGCTCACCCAGCCAAAGATGTTCCCTCACCCCTGTGTTAACCTAAGTAAATAAATAAAGAGAGAACCATTTACAGCCCCAGAGTGGCCTGCCCAGCCCTGCTTCTCCCTCTCATCTTCCCTTTCCCCAGGTTGCCGTGAACGAGAGGAAGAAATCCATGAAGCTAAAGGAGATCTTGCGGAAGAAGAATGAAAAGCTGAACGACCTGGAAGAGGAGGCCAAGGAGCGGGCCCAGTACCTGCTCCAGCGGGCCGCCAACATGCGCATGGAGCAGGAAGACGAGATCAAGACTCTTGGCGAGGTAAGGGAGCGAGACGTGGCAGTTCCCCTTAGGGCAGCCTCCTATTTCTTTTCTTTTAAAAATATCATTTATACTTTTCAGGTTTATACAATTCATTAATTTACAAGCATTTTAACATTTCAAAGCTTGACTTCCTTCCCCCTCTTTCTGCGGTTCCTTAAATATATTTTTTAATATCTTCTGCATATCCAAATTCATTCAATTTGCTCATTTAATTATCTACTTTAAAAATATACTCTTATGAAACTGCAGGTTATTGCAATAATCCTGCCGATGTTTTTTATCTGTTTGCGATTTATCTGTAAATATTCAATAAACCATTTCCATTCTTTTATAAAAAGTTTGTTGAAATATACTCGGAGTCGAGAGTGAATTTCATGCTCTTTATTCAGCCCGTAGTCGTCAAAGGAGAAGAAGAGAAGAATGGCTCTTTCCCCAAAAACATCTGCTTATATACTGTACATTATTTACACAATGGGCCTTGCGTGATTGGCTACTTCAGGGCTACACCTGTGGACCAATCAGGTTGTGGATTGACTTCTGCCAGCAGCCTGATTGGCTGCTCCTGCAGGCCAACCAGGTTGCTGATTCACTTCCACCTGGATTTGGATTGGGTGGCTCCTGCGGACCAATCAGACTGCTGATTCTGGATCCTATTGTTCTAGGATTCAGCTCAGTACATAACATTTGTTATCTTGATTTCTTATACTTCCAATAAGTTTCGCCATTTCTGCATATTCCATAAGTTTTCGTATCCATTCTTCCTTTTCTGGGACTTCTGCTTCTTTCCATTTTGGGGGGGCGAGTAGCATTCTTGCTGCTGCCGTAGTAGCATGCATGAATAAATTTCTATACAATTTAGGTAGTTCTGTCCCTATAATTGCCAAAAGAAAAGCAGCCTCATATTTCACATCTCTCCCTGCAGTCACAGGGGGACAGGAATTCCATGTAGGCGAGTGAAGCAGAGGCATATGGGTTCTCTCTGCCCCTCCCTAATGGAGGAAAGGGCTGCCATTGGCTACCAGCCATGATGACTATCTTCTACTTCCCATAGCTGCCAAGTCTCCCGTTTCCCCCGGGAAACCCAACGTTTTTCCAGCTGTCCCCAGCCGAAAAAACGGATTTTTTTGTTTCCCCCCGGTTTATTCTGGCGCGGCGGCCATTTTGGAACTGGGCGGAGCATGCTCAGAAGCAACTTTTGATGCTGCTCTGCCCAGTTCCAAAATGGCTGCAGTGCGACTTCTGGTGTGGCAGCCATTTTGGAACTGGGCACAGCAGCATCAAAAGTCACTTCTGAGCTTGCTCCGCCCAGTTCCAAAATGGCCACCATGCTACTTCCGGTATGCTAATTTCGGTCCGGCCCCTTATTTTTCAGAGAGGAACTTGGCAGGTATGTCTACTTCCTACAGGAAGTAGCGATTGTCTGCCATGGGTTGCAGTGATGGCCACCGAATTGGATGGCTTCAACTTGGATGGAGGACTGGGCAAATTCATGGAGGCTGTCGATAGCTACTAGCCAGAACCGCTATATCCTGCCTCTGCTGTCTGCAGCTGCATACTGGTTGCTGATAATTGCAGGTGGAGAGAACACTGTTGCTCTCAGGTTCTCTTCCAAGAGCGGATTTATTTTAACCGCTGGCTTCTGCGCCTTCCAAGGTGGAACTGCTGGGATCTGGGCAAAAAGAGGTGCCAGGGCTCAGCTCCGGATGAAGCCCTGCATGTGCATTTTGGCCCGCGGCAGCAGCTCCCTTCCGCTCTTTGCAGATCATCCTGGAGGCCAAATGCCACGCCATCCGCGATGCCCAGATCCTGGAGAAGAGGCAGATTGAGAAGGAGATGAACGAGGAGGAGATGCGGCTGGCCAAGATGATGGAGGCAGAGAGGCAGAGGGTCGGCATGATGCAGGATGAGCTGGAACGGAAGAGGAAGGAGGAGAAGTACAGGTGAGAGCCCAGGCTTCTGCGTGACTTCTGGCCAAGGGGTTTCATTGTAGCTCAGTGGTGGAGCACCATTGCAGCGTTGCCTTCCCTGCACCGCGGGTACAATATGCATGTGTGCGCAGCAGCGTGAGTTAAAAGGAGCACACCCCTAGAGAATCAGAGCGTCCCTCTAAACCGTAAAAGAGGCCACGGAGCTGTGAGTCAGGAAGTCCCTGGTTTGGGTCTCACCACTGCTGTGAAGTTGCTACCTGGCCTTAGACAAAGCCATTTGCAATATCTGCAAAGTTCCCATTTGCAATACGGGTAGGGGTGTGTGATAATAACACTGCCTTACCTTATGGGATCGTTGGAACAAAAACAACCAGATAATTCACACAAAGTGCTTTTTGGTAAAAGTACAGTCGTACCTCGGAAGTTCAACGGAATCTGTTCCGGAAGTCCATTCGCCTTCAAAAAGGTTCGGAAACCAAGGCGTGGCTTCCGATTGGCTGCAGGACTCCGGGTTTGCGGCGTTAGGGGGCTAAAATGTTTGACTTGTAAGGCGTTCAGGATCCAAGGTACGACTGTATTTAATTTCTAATTATGAAAATAAAAGCAACAACACATAACCCATTGTTTACCTCAAAGTTGTGCAGAATAAGATGTTACAGATGCCCCTTAGTTCAATAAATCTCTCCACCTTCAGCTGTAAGCCCTTGGTGGTTTTCCCCCATTGCCATCTTTCAGTCACTGATGGATTGCCAAGTATTGTAAAAAGAGAAAGGTTTTGACCTACCCAGAGCTGTTCGAATCTGACAAGTCAGTTTTTCTGCCAGCACTACTGACCAGGCTCTCACATACACAATTCAACATCCAGACTCTCCACAGAACACCAACATTCAGCCATCTCCAAACTCGCCACAGGTAGAAAGGTTAAGAGTTCCTCATGTTATATCCATTGAGGAGGGCCATCCCATATCCCCAGCAGCAGTAACATAGGGGACATAGCAAGTGTTGTTTTATAAAAGAGACCTGCTACAATGACAAGAATCCACCAACAGCATACAAATCAATATGGCTACCCTGATCCAAAACACCCACCCACCCCTCTCACGCATGAAAACAAAGTTCACCACAGCCAACCACAAATGAACAATCACACCCCAACCTCTCTCAACACCAAAGGAACACAAGCGAATAGCAAAGAGAACCTGCGCAAGCGACGCTGACACAAAACCCCACACATACATTAAGTAAAATAGAAAAATCGCCACCCGACCCCCACTCCAACTCACCATTCCCCTCTCTATCTCTTTCCCCCTTTTCTTCCTAATGTAACACTAATGTCTCAACAAATGAAACTCATCTGTAGAAAATGTAACTTTAAAAAAGAGACATTGCACATACTTTTGTAAACCAAGAAATCTTTAATGAAAATAGATAGATAGATAGATAGATAGATAGATAGATAGATAGATAGATTGAAAGTTGTCTACAGTGTCACCATATATGGAAGAAGGTTCCTTTAAGCCTGCAATCCCTCTAACAATTAGAATCAGAGTCAATTGAGATGTGGAACAATCTCACTGGCATGATATGTCACGTAAGAAGAAATTTAGTGAGGTCTCTCTTATCCTGGCGGAGACAGATTTCAAAGGTTTCTTTGTCCACAAACAATTCCATAGCAGGTTGATAATTTCAGATCCAAGGTTAAAGGGTCTTACCACTCAAAATATTGCCACCCTCAGCTTCTATCCGTGACCTATCACAATAAGGAAACAAAAGTGAAGGAACAAAGTAAGGAAACAATTGAAAGAACATTAACAAAGGTTCCTTCAGTTGCGGCCAATTTCTTGCATGCCTGGGAAATTGTATCTGGCTTCAACAAGAAATACTTCAACAGATTAACGTGATACCACAACTACCTAAGATTGGGAACCTTGGCCGCAATTGGTTCCCTGCACAGAGGAATACCATTCATTGGGTTTCTCTGTGCCGCCAGAACCCATTTTCTCCAAAGGAAAATTCATCCTTCACCTGATTCTCAGGGGGAAGCGTCACCTCCTTGAGCAGATACAGAAGAACGAAGAGATGCGTTCCGTGAATTCTGAGCAGCGAGACCAAGAGGCGCAGGAGATGCTGGAGTACCTGGAGAGGCTGCAGTTTGAAGACGAGAGGGTAAGGGGGCAGGGCCGTAGCTGAGGGGCAGAGCACCTGCACTGGATGCAGAAGGCCTGCAGTTCAATCCCCAGCAGCACCTCCGGTTGAAAAATAAAAGATCAGCCAGCACAGAAGAGTGAGATTATTTCTGTCTGAGATCCTGGAAAGCTGCTGCGAGTCTGAGCAGACAACGTTGAGCTAGTTGGACGAAGAGCTTGGTACGGGGCAGCAGTCCTTCTGGTAAGAATTGGGGAGTTACACATTTGGAGGAGGCCGTAGGTCAGTGGTAGAGCGCCTGCTTTGCATGCAGAAGGTCCCAGCTCTACAGGTAGGGATGGGAATGCCCTCTGCCCCCAAACCCTGGAGAACAGAAGGGCCAGCTTCTCCATACGATTGAGGGCCCCCAACATGCACAATGTTTCCTAGTATGTTTCCTAGCACAATTCAAAGTGTTGATGCTGACTTTTAAAGCCCTAAACAACCTCGGCCCGGTATACCTGAAGGAGCATCTCCACCCCCATTGTTCAGCCCGGACACTGAGGTCCAGCGCCGAGGGTCTTCTGGCGGTTCCCTCACTGCGAGAAGTGAGGTTGCAGGAAACCAGACAGAGGGCCTTTTCGGTAGTGGCACCCACCCTGTGGAACACCCTCCCATCAGATGTCAAGGAAATAAAAACAACTATCTGACTTTTAGAAGACATCTGAAGGCAGCCCTGTTCAGGGAAGTTTTTAATGTTTGGTGTTTTATCGTGTTTTTAATATTCTGTTGGGAGCCGCCCAGAGTGGCTGGGGAAACCCAGCCGGGGTATAAATAATAATAATAATAATAATAATAATAATAATAATAATAATAATAATAATAATAATCCTGACACTGTGCTGGGCCCTCTGAATATTGAGGGCCATAGTGCCTCAGCCCCCAGGAGCAGGTGCCTTTGCTGAAGAACCACAATGTAGGCCGGCCTTCCTCTACCTTGGGTCCCCAGATGTTCTTGAACTACAACTCCCATCATCCCTGGCCATCTTGGCTAGGAATGATGGGAGTTGTAGTCCAACGGCATCTCGGAACCCAAGGCTGAGAAAGGCGGACCTCAGAAGTATGGGGGAACCACCACAAGTGCCTCAGTCAGACGATCTCCGTGACTGAGGAGAGCAGAAGGAACCGGCGGTATTTCAGGCCCACATTTTGTCCAATGTTAGTCTTGCTCCAAGTAGACCCCTCAGGAATCACGGACGTGGCCTGAAATAGCTGGACCCAACCCACGCTTAACGAGGATGCTTAGCGACTCTTCCGGGTCTCCTCCAGGAAATGGAACGCAGGAGGATGGAGCAGCTGCGGATGCAGGCCGAGATCAGGCGCATCAACGATGAGAACGAGAAGCGCAAACAGGAAATGTTGGAGCAGGAGAGGATGGCCGACCGGCGGGTGCTGGAGTACCAGAGGAAGAAGATGGTATGTAGTGGTGGCAGGACATGTGGGCCAGGGAGAGGGCACCGCTGGGGAAGAAAAAGTGCCTGGGCAAATTTTGGATACAGCGGAAAACTTTCCCAGAGCCAACTCCCCCCTGCCTCGGCCTCCTCTTTGCTAGGGATGGGCAGGTCAGTCTGGGTCAGTTTTGCCTGTGTTCATAAGTCTCTTTCATTTTGCACCGACCTGTGACTTTGTTAAAATATATTTTTAAAAAACTTTGTGAAAATTTACATTATTTTATTTTTTTTTGTACTCCCCCAGGAACGGGAGGCCGAGTATGAGGCTGAGCAGGAGAAAATCCGTCGGGAAAAGGAGATGGAGACGGCCCGGCTACGGGCACTGCAGGAGAAAGCCCAGGATCACCAAGCAGAGCAGGTGTGGCTCAGGGATGTGTTCTTAAAGCACGAAACGGGGCCAGGAGTGCAGGTCATAGAATCGTAGAGTTAGAAGGGACCCCCGAGGGTCATCCAATCCAACCCCCTGCAATGCAGGAATCTCAGCTAAAGCATCCATGACAGATGGCCATCCAACCTCTGCTTAAAAACCTCCAAGGAAGGAGAGTCCACAACCTACCGAGGGAGTCTTTCCCGCTGTAAAACAGCTCTTACTGTTGGAAAGTTTTCCCTTATGTTTAGTCAGAATCTCCTTTGTTGTAACTTGAAGCCATTGGTTCGAGTCCTGCCTTCCAGAGTTGGAGAAAACAAGCTTGTTCCCTCTTCCATGTGACAGCCCTTTAGAGATTTGAAGATGGCTATCGTCTCTTAGTCTCCTCCTTTCCAGGCTATAAACTTCCCTAGCTCCTTCGACCAGTGAATGGGTAAAGTGGACAGCCCACAGTTAGACGATGCTGCTCATTTATTCACCTGTTCATTCCGAAGTATCAATGCCATTGGCAGCAGAGTGGTTAGAACAGAGGTGGGAATTCCGTTTGGCTGTTTGACAGTGGACTGCCTCGGAAGGTGGCGAACTCTCCTTCGTTGGAGCTTTTCAAACAGAAGTTGGGTGGCCAGTTGTCAGGGATTTTTTAGCTGTGATTCCTGCATTGCAGGGGCTTGGATTGGATGACCCTTGATTCTAACAATAACAATAATCTATCTATCTATCTATCTATCTATCTATCTATCTATCTATCTATCTAAATGTAAAAAGGGCATGTGGGTGTGTCTCCACTTTTCACCAAAACCGCTTGACCGATTGAGGTGAAGGTTTGACACAACATTACATGCGAATGTCCGAAGGATCTTATAAAGTTTGCTAAGACAGATGTCGCACCTCCGCCAGGTAAACACCCCCCCCCAAAAAAACCTGTTCCAGAACTCACAAATCACCCTCAAGTGCATGCTGGGAGCACAGGAGATGTTGCAAAACAGCACCCTCTAGTGAAGGCTACACTGGTACTGCACCTAGGAAAGCTTCCCTCTCCACAACAACTCGGCTCGGCTTTGCAGACTAGGCCGAGTGGAGGTGGGGGCTCACCTGGGTGGGGGGAGGAGGGGATGGGATAGCTCATGGGTTGGGACAGGGTGGGGGCACTCACAGAGATGAACCACAGCAACGCGTGGCAGGGCCAGCTGGTAGTAATATATTATCTTTACAAAATGTGGTACCCAGAACTGGGCCCAGTACCAGGGAAGCACAGTGCTCCTAGCCCTGTCTCTCTTCTGAAATATGATAAGAGTCTCTCCCAGGAATTGCCACATGCGGCACCTCATGGCCCAGCCAACACACCCTGCTTCCCTTCCATTCCCTCTAGGATGCCCTGAGAGCCAAGCGCAACCAGGAGGCCACCGAGCGGGAGTGGCGCCGGAAGGAGAAGGACGCAGCGCATAAGAAGGCCCAGACGGAAGCCATGCTGAAGCAGAGCCGCTTGGAGCAGGTGGCCCACAAGGAGCACACCTTGGCGGTCCAGGTGCAGCGGGACCGTGCCGAGTTCGAGAGGATCGTCAGGTAGGGAAGCGGGCTGCTTGGCAGTGCGTGGAACGGCCGTGGCGCAGGGGTAGAGGCCCTGCTGTGATAGGATGCATACAAAATGGACGCCTTTTGGAATAATAATTTTCCAGACCCATAAATACAATTCAAAGCTTTACTAACCAGAACTTCTTCAAAACAGGTGCAAGACAATCAATGATACATCCAGGAAGTTGTATAAAGCATATGCATATTCAAGCATGGGTTTCTTCTTCTTCAATATAGAACATAATTGCAATCAGAACAAGAACCAAAGCTCTTTCTCACTCCTAGCCTGCATTAGCCTGCATCCAGCTTAAGGCTATTTGCTCCTAGAGAGGCATCATTCTCACATCCTTTGTGGCTTCCAGAGAAAAACTAACAGGCAACAAACACCCTTCAAGATTTTCAACTAAATATGTTACTCACATGATCTAAGGTTAAACACTTGCATGAAAGAGCAGAGAACACCAACAACCTGTTAGAGCTCAGAGAGCTTCGGTATGCTTCAATTGAATTTTCCAATGTTAAACCCTTAGCAATATACATACAGGTATTTCTCTTTTTCAGTGTGCAATTGAACAATTGCACTTTAAAGGGTCTTTCTCACTATAAGGCAGCTTCCTATATTCCTATTTGCAAGATTATCTTGTATAGTCATTGCGGACTCCTACAAGGCAGTGCTTGCATCACAAGTTTCCCCATCCCTGCTCTGGCCTTCTGCAGATGGTTGCACTGCAGCACAGCCGGGATTAGGATAGCAGCTCCCTCTTCCCGCAAGGTGCCTGAATCCTGCTGCCAGAATTCCCAGTTTTAAGACAGAGATGGGGAATAGGATACAACCAGCAGGCAGGATCCTGACTTCCCTGCCCTCCTGCAGGCCATTTTGACAGGTGGATGGAGCCCCCCACCTGCCAGTCACAACAAAATTTACTGGTGGGCATGGCGGGGTACAAATAATAAAACTATCGCTACAGTGGTGCCTCGCTAGACGAATTTAATTCGTTCCACGGGTCTTTTCTTATAACGAAAAATTCGCCTAACGGATCCCATAGGAATGCATTGATTTTTTTTTAGATTTTTTTTTGCCCATAGGAACGCATTAATTGAATTTCAATGCATTCCTATGGGAAACCGCGATTCGCTAGATGATTTTTTCATAAAACGAATTTGTCTAGCGAGGCAACCTCCGCTCGAAAAATCCTTTCGTTAAGCGGAAATTTCGTTAAGCAGGGCATTCGTTAAGCGAGGCACCACTGTATTATTATGGCTCACACTGAACCTACAAAGAAACATCCTTTGCACTGCCTCCTTCAATTCAGGCTTAGGATGGCAGGTATTGGACCATATCAATATCTGATTTTAAGATAAAATCACACACACACACACACACACACACACAAGCCACATTCTCAAAATTTGCCCACCTCTGGAAATCAATGTAATCTTTTTTCTCTTTTTTTGATGGGGGTGTTTGCCACATACTAACCCCTGAAACTGGCCGGGTTAAATGCTTCCAGACTTAGTCAAGCACACTCAGTAACTCCTGTTGCCTCCCCTGCCCCAGAATCCAACAGGAACAGATTGAGAAGGAGCGGAAAGAGCACGAGAGGCGTGTGGCTCTTCAGCAGACCCACGCGGACGAGATCCGCCGCCAGGTGCGCGAGCACCAACAGAAGCAGGTCCAGGAGCGCATCGCCATCTTCGAGGAGGGCAAGCGGCTCAAGGAAGAAGCCCGCCGGCGCAGTGAGCGCCTCAACGAGATCAAGCGCAAAAAGCTCGACGAGCTCCGGTGAGGCTGCGCGAAGACCCCCAACCCCCCCCTGTGACCCATTGCCCCCATTTGCCAGGGATCCCAATCTTTGAATCCGTTGCACTGTGCAAAGTCTGGTTTCCTCAGCTCGCACTCTCCCCCTCCCCACCCCCACCCCGGCTATGATTGCATCATGCACGAGGTGTGATTTCAACCTATGTGATTGCTGGCAGGCTGGTTGAAATTGCTCAAGTTAAATCCTAGCAAAGCAGAGGGCTTAAAAGCTCCTTTTGCACCTGGTCTCCTTGGGGTTACCCAAATAGCTTGGTGCTCGGCACCTGAGCTCTGGGAGTACAGGGACATTCTCTCTCTCTCTCTCTCTCTCTCTCTCTCTCTCTCTCTCTCTCTCTCTCTCTCTCTCTCTCTCTCTCTCTCTCCCTCCCTCCCTCCCTCCCTCCCTCCCCCCCCCACCAAGCAAATGAAACAACCCCACCCACCCCCCTATTTCTAACAGCACCAAGAGATTTATCTGTGATCATTTCTGGGCATAGCAGTTGATGAAGTATTTCAATAACCCGGAATCTGCCTTTGCCGACCTGGTGCCCTCCAGATGTTTTGGACTACAACTCCCATCACCTGCTGCCAACGGGTCAAGGGTGCCGGGGAAGCTGCAGTGCAGCAGAATCTGGAAGGTGGCACATTGGGCTACAGTTCCCATCGGCCCCAGCCAGCACAGCTACAAGATTCTGAGGCTGATGGGGGCCTGGCTGGGCTGGCCGGGGCTGGTGGGAGTTGCAGTCCAAAACATCAGCACCAGGTCAGCAAAGGCAGGCCCAGAGGAGGGTGACAGAGAGGGTTGCGGAGCATGGGGACCAAGTCCTGTGGGGAAAGACTGAAGTATGTTTAGCCTGGAGGAGAGACAGTTAAAAGGCAATATAACAGAGTCAGCGGCCACCATCTTGGATGGCTTTCTGAGAGGTTTGACAAATTCTAAGGCTCTTATTGGCTTCTAGTCCGGATGGCGATGTTCTGCCTCCGTGGTTTGTTTATTTAATGCAGGCATCCCCAAACTTCGGCCCTCCAGATGTTTTGGACTACAGTTCCCATCATCCCTGACCACTGGTCCTGTTAGCTAGGGATCATGGGAGTTGTAGGCCAAAACATTTGGAGGGCCGCAGTTTGGGGAAGCCTGATTTAATGCCCTGCCTGTCAAGGACTCTCTAGTGATTTCCCACATCAGTAGCCTGACCTTTATTCATAGAATCCATAGAATTGTAGGCAGCCAGGGAGAAAGGCTGTAGTCTCACTTTTCCCCTCTCATGCTAGTTTTCTACGGGCAGGGATATTATTATTATTATTATTATTATTATTATTATTATTATTATTATTATTATTAAATTGACATGGGGCAGGGGCATTCAGCCGTGTAATTCCCCCACTCCCTGTGTTAACTGGCACAACCCATGTTCAGCCCCTCCATGAGAACTGGGGCCTTGCCCATCCATGCCTCTGACGCGAGGATGGTCTGCGTGCCCTCTAGTGACCAGCATTTCCTTCTTCTCTTTCTTCTTTGCAGAGCTGCCGGCCTCCCCGAGAAGTACTGTGCCCAGGTGGAGCGCAAAGCCTATGTCCAGTTAGCCCCAGTGCACTGAGTGGGGGAAGAGACCCCGTCACCTGCAACAGCTGTAGACTGTCTACATGTAGCCTAGATTTTCTATTTTCTTACATTCCAAGAGTATTTTATGAATAGACCTATTTCTGGATACATCTGTGTGGATTTGTGTTTTGTTTTGCTTTGCTTTGTTTCCTCCCTTCCCTTTCAGGGCATGACCTAGAAGTTCACGAAGCCATTGGCCCCTTAATTAGGAGGGGTTGAATCTGCCTTTTTCAGTTTCTAATCCCCCCACCCCAACCATTGCAAGCATATTCCTCCACATTTCCACCTCTGTTTGTGATTTATTTATTTTGTAGGGTGTTATCCAACTGAACCTAAGTTAGTCGTGTTTATTAACTGCAGTGGTTCTACTCTGAGTAGGACTAACATTGGATACAGCTCAGGAAGTCCTCATGAAAATTCAGTGGCATTTTAGTGCACTATTCTCTTTTTGCATGCAATTTTGCCGAATAAACACATTTTTTTGTGAAGCGATTTCCCCATATATAATGCATTTCTGCATATTATTTTTGCTAATACTGTATGTGCACACTTTACCCTGGTATGTACATTTGACATTATTTGGCTGGAGACCTGTGAGAAGTGTGAATTCTGAAAGTATTTCGGTTTCTGCATTGAAAATTTGGTTGGCTTTTCTTTAAATGCAAACTGCATCAGATTTCTTCCTCATTGCCATTCTTTATCCAGAGCTAGAATAAGAAACCCATAAAAGTTAATCACCCCTGCCCCAAAATTCTAGCCGCCTCCCCTCTACAGCCTGCATAGAAACACTGGCTAGGAGCATTTTAGCAGGTTGTTTAAAAATAGGTTCAACTAAGTAGGAAGCCTTTGTGGAATGAATTCCCTTCCTCTGTGCCAGGCACAGAAGCCAAGTGCATTGGCTGAAGCAGAGAATGGATGGAGAGATCCACCCTCCTCACTCACCTGTGTGCTTCCAGGCAACCATTGGAATCGGGGATGGGAGGGGAATTTTCTAACCTGAGAACCACATTCTCTCTTAGGGAACTTTCTAGAGGCCACATCTCTGGTGGGTGGGGCCGGAAGAAAAAATGGGCAGAGCACCATCTGTGCCTAGCAGACAGTTGCATTTTTACACAAAAGTAAACCTACAGGCACACACACACCCCCACTTACAAGTGTTCTGCTCGCATGTGGCTCTGTATATGTGTTGTGTTGGGTAAAAAGTAAAAGGTAAAGGGACCCCTGACCATTAGGTCCAGTCGTGACCGACTCTGGGGTTGCGCGCTCATCTCGCATTATTGGCCGAGGGAGCTGGCGTACAGCTTCCAGGTCATGTGGCCAGCATGACAAAGCCGCTTCTGGCAAACCAGAGCAGCACATGGAAACGCTGTTTACCTTCCCGCTGTAGCGGTTCCTATTTATCTACTTGCATTTTGACGTGCTTTCGAACTGCTAGGTTGGCAGGAGCTGGGACCAAGCAACGGGAGCTCACCCCGTCACAGGGATTTGAACCGCCAACCTTCTGATCAGCAAGCCCTAGGCTCAGTGGTTTAACCCACAGGGTAATTAATTCAATTCATACCCAGAAATGGCAGGAGAGAGCTTGAGAGTTCTTATGGCTCACGAGGAGACCCTCTCCTGAGCCCAAAAATGACGTCAGGTCAGAGGAAGCCCCGAAGAGACCAGAGGGCTTTGTTTAAGCTGCTCTGCCTCCCCGTCTAACAGCTGATTTGCGGGGTAGTGCATCCTCCAGCCTCCTGCCAGCCCCACAGCATCAATTCTAGTTGTGGATATTTTTGGATTCAGTATTTTTGGTATGGATCAAAGAGAGAGTGGCAGAGAGGGCATTTAGAGGGTGCTTCTCCGGATCGTAACCCCAGCATACAGTAAATAAGGAGTCACCTGTAATGCATCTCTCTATCCCAGTTGAGAGGGAGAGCAAAAGGCAGCTTTTATAACCTTTAAACTACTTCTCACGGCCGTCATAACAATGGGTATTTTACTATCCAGGAAAAATATTTGCAAATATTTGACAAATAAGGCAGCTGGATTTAAGAACTTGAGATGATAGATGGGGTTGTGTTGCTACTGACTTGTTCCTCCTCCTCCTCCTCCTTGTTGCTTTAATTGTTTTTATATGTGGTAACATGCCCTGAGCCCTTTTAGTGAAGGGCGGATCAGAAACACAATAAATAATAATTAGACAATAATGATGATGTCGGCTAGTGCCGAAAAGCCTTGGCTACAAACCAGGAAGTCCCCACTTAACATTCCAGCTCAGCCACGAACTCGCTGGTGAACCCAAAAGCCAAACCAGATATTATGCTGCTGATGTCTCCCAAGGCTTCTCCGGTTCTCCCCACCCCCCCACCCCACATACGAAAAAATGAAAAGCAGCCACAGAGGCCATGAGCTTGAGGTAAGGGGAAATATCAGGCACCTGAATTGTCCTCTCCCTTGTCAGTGGAAAACAGTGCAGGGAGTTGCCTTATACAGAATCAGACAATTGGTCCATCTAGCTCAGTATTGTTTACACTGACTGGCAGCTACTTGTGAGGGTTTCAGGTAGGGGACATTTGACATTTCCAGCCCTACCTGGAGAGGCCACAGGGGGTTGAACCTGGGACTTTTGTGCAAGGCAGATGCTCTACCACTGAGCTATGTGCTAACACTGGGGGAGCCCTCCCACTTGTCCCGGGGTCACTGTACAGTGGTACCTCTGGTTACGAACTTAATTCGTTCCGGAGGTCCATTCTTAACCTGAAGTACCACTTTAGCTAATGGTAAGATTACCAGGAACGCGGGTGGCGCTGTGGTCTAAACCACAGAGCCTAGGGCTTGCAGATCAGAAGGTCGTCGGTTCGAATCACTGTGACGGGGTGAGCTCCCGTTGCTCGGTCCCAGCTCCTGCCCACCTAGCAGTTCGAAAGCACATCAAAGTGCAAGTAGATAAATAGGTAAGGTAAACGCCGTTTCCGTGCGCTGCTCTGGTTCGCCAGAAGTGGCTTAGTCATGCTGGCCACATGACCTGGAAGTTGTACGCCGGCTCCCTCAGCCAGTAAAGCGAGATGAGCGCCGCAACCTCAGAGTTATTCGCGACTGGACCTAATGGTCAGGGATCCCTTTACCTTTAAGGTTACCAGATTTTTTTCAATGAATCTGGGAACACTTTTAAACTTCAATGGATTTTGTATGGAGACTGATGTGTAAATCCGGGGAACTGTCCCTGGAAAACGGCAACGTCTGGTAACCTTAGCTAGTGGGGGCCTCCCACTGCTGCTGCACCGCCACACAATTTCTGTTCTCATCCTGAGGTAAAGTTCTTAACCCGAGGTCAAGGGTGTAGGAAGATAGGGGCGGTCGGGGCGGGCCGCCCCAAGCGGCACGATCCAAGGGGTGCCATCGCGGCTGCCTGCCCTGCCCCCCAAACGCACGCCCCGCCCCTGTGCGTGACGCGCCCCGCCCCAAAATGCACACCCCGCCCCTGCGCATGGCGTGCCCCTCCCCAAGACACGTGCCCTGCCCCTGCACGCAGCACACCCCGCCCCCAAAACGCACGCTCCGCCCCGCCCCCAGAACGCGTGCCACGTCCCTGGGGGCAGCGTGCCTGCTCTCCGCCCCCGGTGGCGGAGCATGAAGCTCCGCAGCTGCCCCAGGTACTACTTCCGGGTTAGCGGAGTCTGTAACCCAAAGTGTTTGTAACCGGAGGTGTTTGCAACCTGAGGTACCACTGTATTGTTTACAGTGCTGCCTCTTTTGCCAGTGCTTGGCAGCAGTGGGTGGAGAGGGTGAAATTCGTATGCCAAAAGACTGCCTGAAGAATATGTCTGAAAGAAACCAGACACAGTGGCTGTCGGGTTCTGATAGCATGGAGTTCCACAGGCTGGGCCTGCCAGATCTCAGGGGATGGAGGAAGCAACATCAGACGATCTGGATGGTATGGAATTAGGCAACCTGTAAAGTCCCCTGATCCCAAGTTTTGTGAATTAGCACCTGAACTTTGTTGTTGTATCCGGTGCTAGACCCATTGAAGTTTACACACATGATTAATGCGTGGGGTAGAAAAACTGGATAGAGAGAAATGCTTCCCCCTGTTTAGTAATATGCCCTGCTAGAATGGATGGACAGTCAGTTCAGGATAGAAAAGAGAGAGGGCTTCATATGATGCACAGTTAATGTATGGAACTCACTGCCACAGGTTGTGGTGGGAGCAGCTAGGTTATATGCCTTTGAACCAATGGATTCACATTACTGTACATGAAAGGTGATTCTGACTAAAAAGTAGGAGGAGTTTTCTGATGGTAAGAGGTGTTCAGCTGTGGAATGGACTACCTGAGAAGGTGGTGGACTCTCCTTCGTTGGAAGTCTCTCAACGGAGCTTGGATGGCTGTGATTCCTGCATTGCAGGGGGTTGGACTAGATGACCTTTGATGTCCCTTCTAGCCCTATGATTCTATGAAAACCGTAGTTTATATAGATGCCTGGAAGTAGGGTTGTCATATTTCAAAAAGTAAAAACCAGGACACCCTGAAGGTTGTTGAGCCTTTTTTTTTCCCCGGAAGAACCCAAAATTGTTGAAAAATAGTGGGGAAATTTGTTGCCTTTAGGTTGCATAGTCCTTCTCAGAGTAGACCCATTGAAATAAACAGGTTCATTACTTTCATTGGGTTTACTCTAAGTAGAATGTAGTTGGCTACAGCCGTTGGAATGTGATCCAAGCACAAGTGGAAGTGATTCATATGGACTCACCTGGCACAGGTATCAATCACTCTGCTGCATGGGAATCTCTTTAAAGCTTGCCCAAAGGACTACTATTATAAGTTACCAAAATCAGCAGGATGCCACAGAGGGCCAGACATATTTTTCTATCAAAAGAGCTGGGAGTAGCTAGACAGAGAGGAAGAAGAAGATGTGCAGAAAGCTTGTGGCTTCTAGTTAAGACATCAGGTGAATGTTTTGAAGCGTCAAGAGTGGTATCCAACTAAGTTCTACACAGAGTAGACACTTTGAAATCACTGAATCCACATCAGCCATGTCTACTTTGAGAAGGACTAACCCTGTATGCAACCCTTTGTTTGGGGGGAGCTCGGCAACTCTTAAATCTCAGGAGATACACCGAAACCAGATGGGTGTACATGAGAGGGGTCAGGTTGTGACAAGACAAGGGATCTGGTGTGTGGTGGTGCTTTCGTGATAACAGAATGCTTGGCATTAACAGGGGTGGGGAACTTCTAGCCCACGGGCCAAGCCCACCCACCCATCAGCTGACATCATCGGTGATGTCAGTCGATGGCTGGCATGGCAGGGTTTAACCCTGCATTGGCTGCTTGCCCTCTTCCCAGCAGGGTACACGATTGTGCAGCCAAGGCAGCAGGGTGTAATCCCCACTCTTCGGCTGCTGAGTGGGGGTTAAAGCCCTTTGCAAAAGCACTCTCGGAAGCAGCTCTACATGTCTCCTTTAAGGGGGTAAGGTTGTGGGCAGCTCACTTAAAGAAGTTCTGGGCTGCTTCAAATATCACTTTTGCAAAGGGCTTTAAGACAGCCCCCATGCTCCTGTCTGAGCCCCCAGAGCCTCAAATGGGAATGCAGAGGCCGTTTTGAAGCCCTTTGCAAAAGTGCTCTTTGATGAAGTTGCCCCCTTTCTCTTTAAACACCACAGAGAGCAGGCAGTGGGGGAGAGGTGAGATGAGCATCATCCTCCCCTTCCCACCTTTGGCTTTGGCGACAGAAAGGAAAAGCATAGGGCTGGCATCACCCCGTGCACTCCCCACATTTGGGGAGCCCATGGATTTTGACATGGGCATGACAACCCACCTATCAACCTGTGATGCCATAATAATGCCGTGCGATTGACAAGCGCCTGCCCATTTATCAAAGTTGTCCCACGGGGTGGGTCCTGATATAGACCCGGCCCCTGGAGCCATAAAGGTTCCCCACATGTTGCATGAATGATGGCTTTGGGGTCCGAAAGTGAATAAAAGGAGGAGTCTGAGCTTCTCTCTCTGTTCATTGCTGACTGGGAACAGGCACTTTGACGTGCCACTCAGCTGAAATCATATTCTTTGTTTATACTGTCATCCTTGAATTGCAACAGGATTGCTTTCCAGCTTTCATCATGTACAGTATTGTTACAAAAGTCATGCGCCAACCCCACTCTCTGCCGAGCTGTGGCAAGAGCCCATGGTGTTCTAGGCATTCACTCAGGGTCTGTGTTCCTTGGGAGAATTGAGATATGGCAGAGACTGTCGTAGCTTTAAGAAATATGGTTTGTTCACCTATTTGCACCTTCAGTCTGCATAGACTTGGAGGGAGTCCAGATCTTAAAGCATGGTTGTTTCCAGAAAGGCTTGTCCCCCACAGCAGTGCAGCCCAAGGCATCTCTCCTAGCCAGCCTCCAGCCAGTCTTCCCAAGATAGATCCCAGTCCTTCTTCTACCTTCTTCTACCCAGAACACCCTGTTAAAACCTCTCTTTTCCTGTCACCTCACTTCCAGTTACTCTAGCACAGTGTTTCTCAACCACTGTTCCGTGGCACACTAGTGTGCCGCGAGATGTTGCCTGGTGTGCCGTGGGAGAATTACTTTATATATAGTCAATATAGGCACAGAGTTAATTTTTTTAACATTTTCTAATGGTGGTGTGCCTCGTGATTTTTTTCATGAAACAAGTGAGCCTTTGCCCAAAAAAGGTTGAGAAACACTGCTCTAGCAACCTTCCAAGCCCCCAGTCTCTGTTCACAACCTCAGCGCAAGGGGGGTTGGAAGGATAGGGTTGCCATATTTTGAAGAGCAAAAAAAAGAGGATGCTATGACGCCTCTCGTTTTAAATACCTCTACAGTACTCCATGTAGGCTATGGAAGCTGTGATATATTGCCGAGGGGGGCAGGAGAAGAGAAGAGGAAAGCAAGTCTTCAGCCATCAGTTATGTCTATGTCTCATCCAGAAAGTATAGCCAGAGACATGGGCGTACCCAGCATAGGGCGGGGGGCAGCTGCCCCCCCCAGAAGCAAATAAATAAATAAATGGTTATAAAGTGATTAAATGAAACAAAATTAGGTAGGGCGATGGCGAATAATCAGTTGTTTACCACACTGAAATGGTGTAAAAACCAAGTTCCGCATCACTATACTGAGCCGCTAGTTGATCAGTATTTTAGGTGACCATGGCTTGTCTCCCCCCTAGTTTTGATCCTGGGTACGCCCCTGGCCAGAGACATTTTGGCAAATTTTAAAAAATCCACCCGGAGAGAAATTTTACCCCTGGAAAAAAAGGACACGTCCTGGAAAACAGACACATGGCAAACCAGGGGAGGACAGCTCTCTTGTAACGCCAAAAGATCTCTATAGCCCTGGATTGTTTCTTAGTGGTCCTAGTTTGGCCAGGTCATTTGACATAAGCTAGCCCAGGAATTCCACTGCAGCTTGTATTCTCCCTTCATATCCCAAATAAAATCCTACCATTTATTAATTTCTAGGGTTTAGGTGGTTGCCCCCCCCATCTATATCCCCACAAACTTTGTTGGCACTATTCATGCTGGAATGGTCAATTCCATCTCCCTACCTATCTAGAGAGACTATATGCTTGGTGGGTCGAGGGAACCACCATTGGAGGATCAATCTGACCCCAACAGCCACACTGAGTAAAAATGACAGGAGGCCCTGAATTATTTTCTTCCTAAAGAGAGTAACATATGGCCAGCAACTTGCACCTATGAGTATCTTGGCTGCTGAAACTCCCGGATCACCTACAAGGGCAGGCCCACCACACAACACGTTTCCTGCAGCTTCAATCTTAGGGATGGGAAAGATGCCTTTGTGGAAAACCCTGCTGCTGCCAGTCAGTGTAGACAATACTGAGCTGGGTGGTCCCTTTCGCTCCAAGGTGGAGGCTCAGCACTTGCTTTGGAGAGGCCCATTTTGGCTGGGAAAACAGATGAGAATGGGTTAGGCCTCCTCCTCCTCCTCCTCCACATAGTGCCTTAACAGCAACTCGCAGGCTGTCAACAGATCCCTCTCATTAAAAACAAGATGGCGAAACTCTCTGCTGTGACGATTGCAAAATGTCAATATCAGCCCTGAGGACACCACTATCTAGCCACTTGCTATATTGCTATATCGGAATACTGCTGCCGTGACATCCCTACAATTTATTAATTTGTCAAAAGGATCAGCTGGGATTAGTTGGGATTGCGTCCAAAAGGCTTTGAGTGTTCAAGGCAAGGATGGGGAACCTCAGGCCCAGGGGCAAATGTGGCCCTCCGGATTGCTATAAGTGGCCCCTGGGGCTCTCTGGATGCCACCCCCCCCCCTCCGACCCTTCTTTGCACCCTCTTTGAGGCTCCATTTCTCCTGGCTGGAGTGCCTCCTAGAGCTCTGATAACAATGCTTCTTTCTTGCCTGGGTGGGGAAATGGAGAAAGGTAACATTCACATCCATTGCTCTACCCGCTTTTGCCTCTGGACCACCCTGTGGCCCCTGGAAGGTTGGCTAGAAGGGAATTTGGCCCTCAGGAGGAAAAAAGCTTCCCCATCTCTGAACTGAGGAATCATACCCTCCAACATTTCTCCGATGAAAATAGGGACGTCCCCTACCATCATGATAATTTTCCTATGTATACCTCGCACATTTTATTGGGTTGCCCCAGCCACTCTGAGCGGCTTCCAACATATATAGAAACATAACACAGTCGTACCTTGGTTTTCAAATTTAATCCGTTTCGGGAGTCTGTTTCTGCAGCCAATCGGAAGCCGCAGAAGCTGCGGCAGACATTCGGCTTCCGGAAATCATTCAAAAACCAGAACAATCACTTTCAGTTTTCAATCATCCGGGAGCCGAAACGTTCTAGTTGAAAGGCTTTCGAGGTTCCACTGTAACACATTACACATTTTTTAAACAATACATTAAAAAAAAAAACACCAAACTTCCTTATGCTGGATTGCCTTTAGGTAGCTCGGGGGTCGGATAACTCCATGCCCCACAACATTTCTCCAATGAAAATAGGGACATCCTAAGGAAAAGTGGGACATTCCGGGATCAAATCAGAAACTGGGACGGCTTCTGTAAATCAGGGATGTCCCTGGAAAATAGGGGCACTTGGAGGGTGTGAGGGATGTGTACAGATGATTCTGGAAGCCCAGAATGTCCCTATTGAAATCCTGGTGTTTGTCTGAGCTGCTAAGGAAAGGGGAACTGCCCGGTGACCAAAGTCTGTGGAAAGGAGGAAGGAAAAGGGAAGTAAGTGTTGAGTCTCACGGGCGATTAAGAGAGCAGTCACAGGGAGGAAGGGGCCACGCCTTGAGCATGAGGCACAGACTTTCATGACTGAGAAGGATGTGAGCGATGAAGAGAGTAAGAGGGAAAGGAAGAAGCTGGAAGTGCTTGGATGAGGCACAATTGATCAAATGGTATAACTTGAAAAATCGGTTGAGCAGAGAATGTGGAGCCACTTTGAGGAGAGGGCTGGGCTGCTGCATCTGTTTTCTCAGCATCCGTCCTGATTTGCTTGCACAAAGCTTAGAGACAGAGGCAGGGATGGGAGGACCTGCCAATTTCAATCCTCTCCGTTTCCTTTTTAAATTTGTTTTGTTTTTCTTTAAGTGCAAAAAGTAAACAAAGAATTAAAACTGTCAACCGTGAAGCGTCACAGCCTAGTAGGAGAAAAGTACAAAGACACGGCACAGAGGGATAATAATATGTTAACTCATACAAAGATTCGCTTTACAGCTACCGTAATAAAAAAGATGTGTAAAAAGAAAAGCATTCTCTACCTGCGAGTTCCATCCTTATTGAGAATAAAGGTTCTGTAGAGTCTTAGATGAGCTGGACGTTTGCCCAGACCGTGTGCCAATATTTGTATTAGAAATCAAATCAGGCACAAAAAAGAAAAGAAAAAAAAATCAAAAAAAATCAGGCCATATAACCATCAAATATTGTCATTTGTACCCTTGAGGTACTTTTAGTTTATGAGAGATCTTTTCAAGAAGGGCAATTTGCCAAACCCTGGAGTATCAGCAATCCAAATGACAGACGCTGAAGGTCTTCCAGGATTTGGCAACATTGCCCCCGGGTGCTGATAAGAGGTGAGAGATAAGCTCTTTGCTTTTCAAAACCTGTTCTACTTCCTTTTACAGGAAGAATTGCATCAGACAATTCGGGAAGGTGTGTGATTCAAACGGTTGGCTCTGTTTTGGTTCTCACATTGTTTTGGAACGTGCAGATTTAACCAATCCGTTTTTCAATGCAAACTGAATCAAATTCCTCCCTCATTGCTATGCGGAGGCAAATCTGGTCTATTTTTTTTTATAATTATAATGAGCACTCATCCTGCATTCATGCTGATTTGTTCTCAGGCTCTACGTCTTCCAGTAAATCATTTGTTCACCTCCACAGTTTTCCAGTGCATTTCCCCATCACCTTTCTGAGATTTGTTGAGCTATGGTGCTTTTATCCACTCTAATTGCCCAAAGCTACGTTTTGCCAGGGGCAGAGGAAGGGGGTGCGGGGGTGCAGTCCGCCCCGGGTGTCACCACTGAGGGGGGGGGGACAAAATACCAGGTGGTACTCACCATGGGGCCTGCAGTGCGCCTGAGCTACGCAACAGAGACGTGGTGTCTTGGGTGTGCGCAGACTCCGCGCTCCAAAAACGGTCCGCCTGCTGTCTACCCCCCCCCCCCGCTGTAGGGCGGCTGAGTGGGAGGAGGCAGGCAGGCAGTCTGCAGGGACCCTGAATCGTGATATCGCCAGTGACATTTTGGTTGTCTCATAGTGCAGACCCAAGTCATGGAGCCTGAGTTTCCACAGTATTTTTCTTTTGGTTAACTTTGCTGCGTTAAATATGCATTCTGAAGTTGACCTCCTTTGTAAGGCTTTAGTTTGAAATATTTAAAGATAACATTTTAGTTTCCTGTTAACCATGTTGCATTGAATGTATACTTCATATCTGACTTTCTTCAGTGATGTTTCATTCTGCACTGTTTTATCTGATGTTTTAATGTAGGTTGTAAACCGCTTTGAGGTGTTTTATCTAAAATATAAAGCAGTATAGAAATGAAAATAGTCATCATCAGTGCTTTTTTAATTTATTTAGAAAAAATGGTGCTGGTTCTCAGCATGAATTGTTAATTAAGTGCCACACTTTTAACATTTTGGGCGAAGATGCTGGTACTATGTATCCTTGAGTATCCTAAGGAAAAAACCACTTGTATAACAACAACAACAACAACAACAACAACAACAACAACAACAACAATACCGTGACAGATTTTGGCTGTTGCTCATTTCAGAAATGATCTTGTAGATTTGGAATTGGGTGGCCAGAATGCTCAAACGACTGCTTGACTCCTTGGCAAGGAACAATTACAACATATGGGGTTTTTAATTTAAGGGGGAAAGCATGACTGCAGGAGAGGTTTGTGAAATGGTGCATGGTTTGAGCATGGCGTGGACACCCAGACATTGCTCACCCAACTCTCAGAACTCCAAGTCATCCCAATGAATTGATATGGCATTAGATTCAAGAATGATGAAAGGAAGTGCTTTCCTGACACAATTGCATCACTAATACTTTGGGAATTATCTCATCCAAGGTGGATGACAGTCAATTGGCTTAGAGGGCCGCATTCCCTGTGGGGCAACCTTTTGGGGGCCACATGTCAGCAGTGAGCAAGGCTGAAAGCAAAAGAGCAGCAATTATTCTTCTTCTTCTTCTTCTTCTTCTTCTTCTTCTTCTTCTTCTTCTTCTTCTTCTTCTTCTTCTTCTTCTCCTCCTCCTCCTCCTCCTCCTCCTCCTCCTCCTCCTCCTCCAGCAGGCCAGTTTCCGCACACACCCATTTCCATCCTCCAGCCAGTGAAGCAAGAGGCATTGCCATTGAGTCATAGAGTTGCTGAGCTGGAAGAGACCCCAAAGGCCTTCTAGTTCAAGCCTCCACAATGCAGGAATCGCAGCTACGAGTTCAAGGGCAAAGGCCAGCCAGGCAGAAACCCTCAGGGTATGCTGCAGGGTCAATGTGGGGTATAGCCTGGGGAGGGAGTGCATTGCTGGGGCAGGGGGGAGTCCCACATGCCAGTGAAGTCTGGAGGGGCACATTTGACCCTTGGGTTCGAGTCTCTCCACCCCTGTTCTAGGGGGAAACTGGGAGCCAGGATGCCCAAATTCAAGCTCTTGATTGCTCAGTAAAGGCGCCATGTCCAGGGTCAGTCAACTTCCGCATTCTGGCCAACTCCTGCTGTTGTGCTTGCAGGAGGCATGCATGTGCCTGGCAGGCTGCCATTTGCAATACATCAATGAAACTTGGCCGGATCCAGCCAGGCCTTAATTAAGTTCTTATGACCTCAGTGTACCAAGCGGAGTTACCAATTCCTGCCACCCATTTGTGGATGCCACTCCCAGGGAAACACAAAACCCACAAGATGAGGCATGTTGATTTTGTTGAAGAGTTTTTTTTATTAAAAAAACAAAACCCTGCTGAGTTGTTTTGACTTGTGATTAATTTACTCTTAGGCCCATGGGCTAATGTTAAATCTCTCTCTCTCTCTCTCTCTCTCTCTCTCTCTCTCTCTCTCTCTCTCTCTCTCTCTCTCTCTCTCTCTCTCTCTCTCTCCTCTCCTCTCCTCTCCTCTCCTCTCCTCTCCTCTCCTCTCCAAAATGGACAACACAGAACCCTTTTTCCATAAATAGTGTCTCCCTGTTGCTTCACCGCCAAAATGATGGATTCTTTCCTGGGAAGTGAGATGAGATCAGTTAGCCACTTGACTAGCTTTCTGGCCGGCTTGCTTCCAGTCCCTAATTAGAGCTAGAGAGTTAATTAAAAGTAACCAAATTGCATTACAACCAGCGCCACAATTGGCCGGGGCCAGCCCCACCCAGAGACACTGGAATGTTGACTTCCAGGAATGCCGACTGAAAGGAGAGCAGCTCCATTGCACCAGATTATCAGCTGCAGCTTTAAATGTCTTGCGTCCAACAGCCCCGGAATTGGGCAATTCCAATTCCTCCATCCAAAATTAAGAGATGCGCTTGCCAGAGGGTGAGGGAAGTGCATAGCAGAGGAAGCTGTGTTGATGCCAGCAGCGGTTCAAGCAGGTGGTTAATAGATTAGAACCATACAATTGTAGAGCTGGAAGGGTCCAACCCCCTGCAATTTAGGAATCAAAGCTAACATGAACGTCAACTTTATGGGGATGAGGACAACTAAGTCATCGTCCCCAAAAGTATGCAGGGATGTGGCCGAGCCCCCCAATCTTGAGTGTCCGAGCCTCGCTGGGCCTGCCTGCGGTGGTGGAGGGCCTCACACTGGGCCTTGCAGACAGAGAGGGGTGTGTGTTGCACATGTGTGTTGCACATGTGATGTCATGCACATGCAACGACCCCCGCTAATGTCAGGTGGAACTTGTTACCTCTAACAGCCAAATGCCTATGTAATTAGTGGCAATCACATATAAAAATGCATTGTTGTGGGGAAAATTCATTGCAAACATGTGCATCTTTGGCAAAATTGAACACACAAAAATGTGTCTGAGGAATTTGCATGTGGATTTTTTGTTTTAAAATTATTATTACTATTATGTCCAACAAAAATGTATCAGATTGACTGCAATTGATCTATATGAAAGACTCTACAATTTGAAAACAGAGACACTGAATGTACTTTTGTTACTTATGGGAAATCTTAATTAAAAACATATTTTTAAAACTATTGTTATTTAGTCATTTTATTCATAAAAAAGGCCTTGAAACACCTTACGAACACAATAGCAATACAGTGGTACCTTGGTTCCCAAACGGCTTAGCTGGCGAACAAATCAGCTCTGAACGCTGCAAACCCGGAAATAAGTGTTCCCAGTTTGCGAACATTTCTCAGAAACTGAAAGTCCGTTTCGGCTGTCGGCATTGCTTCCGGGGCCAATCAGCCAATCAGAAGTTGCGCCTTGGTTTTCGAACGTTTCAGAAGTCGAACGGATTTCCAGAACGGATTGAGTTCGAGAACCAAGGTACCACTGTACTAAAACCAATTACAATAAACACAATCACTAAATAGAGAAACACATCTGCACAAATAAAAGACAGGCCTAGCAGGTCCTGCCTCACCTCAGGAGGCCACAGATATTTAAGAACTTTTTAGATTAAGGGCCAAAAACTCAGATAAAAAGGAAAGTTTTTGCCCTGCGCCTAAAACTAGACAGAGACAAAACCACAAACTGGTGAGGAAATGTAGCAAGCTGAATTTGAGACTGAGAAACTGAGAAAATTAAGAGAAAACAAAATGGACAGATAAACATTCCCCTTTGTGAGCTCAAGGGCACACACAGCTGGATTCTACAAATAATAAACCGTGGATAAAGCCAGAGAGGAATTTCCTCATAAAGCAAATCATTTGCTTGTTTATCATTTGATTCCGTTTATGAATAACTTCCCATAAAATAGAATCAATCAACAATCAGTAAGAAAAACAGCAAGGGAAACAATTAAAAACAATTCCGTAGACAGAAACAATGAAAAGCAATTATATATGTAAAAACAAATCCAGCCATGGGTTCATACTGACTGTTAGCACCCAGAGGGGAATTCCTTGCCAGGCCAATACTGACTTCAAAGAAGGAATTTTAAAAAAAGAATTATCGCTCCACCTCACCAACTGATGCAATTTGCGTTTAGAAACCTGCGTGTTTTTTTGCAGTGACACATCTAGTTTGGCCCTGAGTAAAAGGGAGTTGAATAAAATCCATGTTCATCAACAGCTATTAGCCACAATAGTTACAGAGAACTTCCATGGACAGAGGCAGTATACCTTTACATACCAAACGTTATTGCCTTCTAGCTCTGCTTGTGGGTTTCCCATCAGGGCCACCTGGTTGGTACCTGAAGAAAACAGGATGTTGGGCTTAAGATGGGCCTCTGGCCTGGCCTGATCCAGCACGGCTCACATGCTCTTACATTTCCATCCACGCTCTAGAGACACTTTACTATCAACTTTGAGAAACGTTGTCACAGCGCCTCACAGCAGAATTCGGCATGAATTTATTTTAATGCTTCTAGTCCTTTAAAGGAAAAAATTTCCTCCCTCTCTCATAGCCAGGGGTCATCCAACGAAGCTGAATGTTGGAAGATTCAGGGCAGACAAAATGAATTATTTTTTCATGCAGTTAAACCACGGAATTCTCTCCCATGTGATGGAGTAACGGTTGCCAACTTGGACGAATTTAAATGGGGGTTAGACAAATTCAAGGAGGGTGAAATAAATCTGTCGATGGCTACTGGTCAAGATCATATTGTTGGCGATCATGAGGGAGAGTCTGCCGCTGAGAGGATAGGTTACTGGACTAGACAAGGCTCTGATCTGAACCAGTGGGACTCTTATTGTGCTCAGAGACTAGAAGTCTGACCAGTGCTTTGGGGGGGGGATGTGGTTCATCTTATATTGATAAAAGTGCTGTGGGTGGCAGCACAAAATGGCTGCCATGGCTCTGATCTGTGAGTATGCTCACAAAACAAGCCCTGGGCATCAAATTTCAGAGGGGCAACTATGTGAGCCTGTTGCCACAGGAACAATATCGTGCCACCTTAGAGATCAAGAGATGTATTGTGGCATCCTCAGCCTTCATAGACTAGAGTAGAGCTTTCCAAACTGTGTGTTGCGACACGCTAGTGTGTCGGCTGCAGTGTGCAGCTGTGTCGTGCAAATGCTCTCCACACACCTCCCACGGCTGGAAAGGGGTTAGTTTAACCTCCGGTTCGCTAGGAAAACTGAATGACTATGTCAAGAAATGATGCACATCTAAAAAGTGTGTCACCAGCATGAAAAGTATGGAAAGCTCTGGACTCTCTCATAACCCGCAAGTGTCCAGGGGAAAAAATGGGACATCCTGTTTGCTTGCTTGAGAGCATGGCGGCCATTTTGGATGCCATGATCTCGCGTGATTTGACGCTGAGATCCTGCCCTATAAAAAGCACCCACCTAAAAAATACATTTTGGGGGGAACCATGTTTTCACACAACTCTCCAAAATACGCATTTTAAGGTGCTGTGGAAGCACGGCCCTGAAGAAAGTGCATATTTTGGGCTCTGTGATCTCACGTGGATTGGAGGGTGTGCCTCTGATTAAGTAAGTAAGCCTGACATCAATACCAGGAAAGATTCTAGAGCAGATCATTAAGCAAACGGTCTGTGAGCACCTAGAAAGAAACGCTGTGATCACTATAAGTCAGCATGGGTTTCTGAAAAATAAGTCATGTCAGACTAATCTGATCTCATTTTTTGACAGAATTACAAGCCTGGTAGATGAAGGGAATGCTGTGGATATAGCCTATCTTGATTTCAGCAAGGCCTTTGACAAGGTGCCCCATGTAAAGAAGCTGGTAAAATGCGGGCTAGACAATGCTACCATTCAGTGGATTTGTAACTGGCTGACTAACCGAACCCAAAGGGTGCTCATCAATGGCTCCTCTTCATCCTGGAGAGTAGTGACTAGTGGGGTGCCACAGGGTTCTGTCTTGGGCCCAGTCTTATTCAACATCTTTATCAATGACTTGGATGATGGGCTTGAGGGCATCCTGAGCAAGTTTGCAGATGACACCAAATTGGGAGGTGTGGCTAATACCCCAGAGGACAGGATCACACTTCAGAATGACCTTAACAGATTAGACAACTGGGCCAAAGCAAACAAGATGAATTTTAACAAGGAGAAAAGTAAAGTACTACACTTGGGCAAAAAAATTGAAATGCACAAATACAGGATGGGAGACACCTGGCTTGAGAGCAGTACATGTGAAAAGGATCTAGGAGTCCTGGTAGACCACAAACTTGACATGAGTCAACAGTGTGATGCAGCAGCTAAAAAAGCCAATGCAATTCTGGGCTGCATCAATGGGAGTATAGCGTCTAGATCAAGGGAAGTAATAGTACCACTGTATTCTGCTCTGGTCAGACCTCACCTGGAGTACTGTGTCCAGTTCTGGGCACCACACTTCAAGAAGGATACTGACAAGCTGGAACGTGTCCAGAAGAGGGCAACCAAAATGGTCAAAGGCCTGGAAACGATGCCTTATGAGGAACGGCTTAGGGAACTGGGTATGTTTAGCCTGGAGAAGAGAAGGTTAAGGAGTGATATGATAGCCATGTTCAAATATATAAAAGGATGTCATATAGAGGAGGGTGAAAGATTGTTTTCTGCTGCTCCAGAGAAGCAGACACGGAGCAATGGATTCAAACGACAAGAAAGAATGATTCTATGATTCTAAGTGGTTTCTGCATAATGTCTCAGGCCCCAGATAACAGAAAGATTACCTCCTCCCCTACAAAACCATTTTGGATGTTGAGATCAGCACCTGGATAGTTCCTCTATCCTCAGAGGCTCAAAGGGGTGGCAGCTCAGCAGAGGGCCTTCTCTGTGATGGCCCCATAGCTGTGAAAGCCCCTCCCCGCAAAGGTGTATCTGGCCCCTTCATTATGCAGTTTCTGGAAAATGTGGAAGACACATACCTTTACTCTGATTTTTGACACTTGAGCTGCATATTTTTAGGACCCACCTTATTTTTTACTTGCAAGTTGTTTTAAACTGTTTTTAGTATTGCATTTTAGTGTTGCAAACAAACAAACAAACAAACAAACAAAGTGCCAAATAAATAAATACATGCCTAATGATACCACCAGCACATTCAATTCCTCTGGCCTGTGGAAACGGCACTGTTGCAGGTCATTCTGCAGTTGTAAGAAATCAGGAACTACACCTTAGAATCATAGAGTTGGAAGAGACCACAAGGGCCATCCAGTCCAACCTTGGAACTCCCTGCCTATTGACATGAGGAAGGCTCCTTTGCTATACTCTTTTCAGAATCTGATTAAAAACATGTCTGTTTAGGCAAGAGTATACAAGCCTATAGAAGTTACATGTGTTTTATTTTTTTCCAGCTACTGATGATTTTAAACATTTTCTGAATATTTCTAAATAGCACTTTTTAACTGTTTTTATTGAGAATTCTAATGTTTTATGTTACAGTATATTTTTATAAATCACATAGAGGTGGTTTTCTTGGTGTCTGCTTAGAACAGTTTTGTTCTGGTAAGGCTTTCTAGATACGTAGAGGCTACTGTGTTTTAATCTTTTTTTGCAATTGATCTTAATCAACAGGGGTTTTTTTGATGATTTTTAAAAATTTCTTGTAACATGCTTAGAGGTTTTACTACAATCAAGCAGTATATCTTGGGACTCATTCAGGTGTCCTACATGCCAGGAAAGGAAATTCCTGCTGATGTGTTGTCAAAAGTTGTTGACAGGGAACAACTTCAGGTTTATGTACAGCGGTTGCAGTTAGGCTGAAATACTGCAGCAGCGGGTTACATGAAATGGGGGAGGCGCGGGTGGTGCTGTGGGTTAAACCACAGAGCCTAGGGTCAGCAGTTTGAATCCCTGTGATGGGGTGAGCTCCCGTTGCTCGGTCCCAGCTCCTGCCAACCTAGCAGTTCGAAAGCACGTCGAAGTGCAAGTAGATAAATAGGTACCACTACAGCAGGAAGGTAAATGGTGTTTCCGTGTGCTGCTCTGGTTCTCCAGAAGCGGCTTTGTCATGCTGGCCACATGACCTGGAAGCTGTACGCTTGCTCCCTCGGCCAATAATGCGAGATGAGCGCCACAACCCCAGAGTCGGTCACGGCTGGACCTAATGGTCCCTTTTCCTTTACTGCAGCAGCGGGTTACTGAAATGGGGGAGGATGTTGAGAAGTCCATTCCTCCTGAGCTGCAGGTGTGTGGGATTGCCACATGTCACATGTCTGTTTACATTCCAGCACTGATCGTTGGAGTCTTGTGAGCGGAAATTGAGATACGCTGTTCTGTTTTTGTATAGCTTTTGCTTTTGCAGCTCTCTCTCCGAGGAAGAAAGACCGAGAGAGAAGCCATGTTTTCTTTGTTTGATTTAATTTGCAATAAATTAGGCTTAGATGTTACTCCTCAAGGCTGAGCTTCTGTTTTGAACTCTGCTCATCGTGTGCTCATGTCCCTGGATATGGGCCACATCAGCGTGACGGGAGACCGGAGTGATGAATCCCAGGCAACGCTGCCTTGGGGGGAGGCACCAGGCCTCAGCGTTATCACCCAACAATATATACACGTTGTTAACTAACTAACTAACTAACTAACTAACTAACTAACTAACTAACTAACTGTAAAAAGCCCAGGGGGGTTGTGCAAAATCTCCCGTGGTCCACGTGCAATCTCCTCTGGCCTATCTTTCTGAGCTGTTGTGAGGAACACTGAGACCAAAGACCTCAGTGATGACATACGCCAAAGCGCAATATACATGTGAATAGTGATTAGTACGAGTCCTTTCCCCACAAAAACTTTTGCAACCAAGGGAGGCACCTCAGCCTCGTAAACTCTATAGAAACATTCGCTACACGCTTGCCAGATCTGGTTTTGCCGTTTGGTGAAAATGAGGGATGTCCCACAAAATGCCTAGTGCCTTAGCAAGGCACCCTGCCCTGCGATGAATCCAAACATTTGTTTCCTTTGCTAGCTCCCATAAATTACATCTGGGTTTAGTTTGGAGGACAAGTCACCGCCAATTACCTCGGGGCTGTCAAACTCTAATTGAAAGGTGCAGGGTGTTGTCTGGGCCGCCTGGGTTGCCTTCGTTCCCTTCCTGATGCAGGATGATAGAAAGCGGAGAGGCAGGGCCCGGATGCCTTTTTTTGGAGAGGCGTGGAGCAAGGTACCATTTGGGAGGGAGGCTCACCTGGGCTGAGCTGGCATGTGGGTGCTAGAGACCTTCCAGGTATCTCAGAAATCTGACTCCCATCAGCCCCAACCAGCACTGCCTAATAGTGAGGGAAGATGGGAGTCAGCAACATTTGCAGCTGTGGTTCTCAAAGTGGTTGGTACCACTCCTTGTCCCGGGACACAGGTGGAGCTGTGGTCTAAACCACTGAGCCTTTGGGCTTGTCGATCAGAAGGTCGGCGGTTCGAATCCCCACGACGGGGTGAGCTCCCGTTGCTCGGTCCCAGCTCCTGCCAACCTAGCAGTTTGAAAGCACGCCAAAAGTGCAAGTAGATAAATAGGTATCACTCTGGCAGGGAGGTAAACGGTGTTTCCATGTGCTGCTCTGGTGTCGGTGTTCCGTTGCACCAGAAGCGGCTTAGTCATGCTGGCTATATGACCCGGAAAAACTGTCTGTGGAGCGGACAAACGCCGGCTCCCTCGGCCTGTAAAGCGAGATGAGCGCCGCAACCCCAGAGCCGTTCACGACTGGACTTAACTGTCAGGGGTCCCTTTACCACCCCTTGTAGGGGGGCTGAGAGTACCTAGAGGGGCAGTGAGAAGCAAGGAGGCGGCAGTGGGGTGCTGGAGTTGGCCCCCTCCGAGCATGTTCATTCCTTGTTTACAATGGACCAGGCTAGAGCCTAGAGCAGTGTTTCCCAAACTTGGGTCTCCAGCTGTTTTTGGACTGCAGATGCTCCCACCATCCATGACCCCAGGATCTGTTAGTAAGGGTTAATGGGAGTTGTAGTCCAGAAATAGCCGGAGACCCAAGTTTAGGAAACCCTGGCCCAGAGAGAAACACTTTCCTCACCTCTTATTTAAGGCTTTATTGCTCTTAACGCTTTCAAAGCTATTTCCTTTGGTCACGTTTGTATGTATTTACGACTCTGAGTTGTCACTAATCACAATTATCGGGAATAGCTATTGGTTTTCTTAGTAGTTACCGCACACCTGCAGTAGGTGAAGGGCTGTGCATGTTTGGGAAGCCACTAACGTATAAAAATTACATGCTTTCAATTTCCTTCACCCTTACATCTTCATTCATGGGAGTGCTGAATTTTATTGTGTTGTTATCTTCCTTAGCTGGTCGTGCAAACCACTATTCTGCATAATGCCTTTTACAGGGCAGAGTAGTGGGCATTGTGGGTGGAATCAAGGGGGCAGAGCTTCGGAAACATTTGGAAACCACTGACCTGGAGGGTGACAGGCTCCCCAGCCTTGTTGCAAGCAGATGGATACTAAGAGTCTGAGACAACCTGTATAGCAGCTTCAGATTGCAGAATGCTCTTTCATTCCACCACCAAATAATTCACTCTGGACACCGTAACTCCAGAAATACACTTTATTGCAGAGCCTTGGCCCCATCCTGTTCTATACATTTAAAGCAGTATCATGCCACATTCAACAGCCATGGCTCTCCACAAAGAATCCTGGGAGTTGCAGTTTGTTGAGGATGCTGGGAGTTGTTGAGAGAGCCCTACTCCCCTCATAGAGCTACAACCGGTTGTTAAACCACTCTGAGAAATTGTAGCTCTGTGAGGAGAATGGCCTTCCAATGACTCTCATCACCCTGAATGAACTGTAATTCCCAGAAGCCTTTGGAGAAAGCCATGACTGTTCAAAGTGGTATAAAGGTAAAGGGACCCCTGACCATTAGGTCCAGTCATGACCGACTCTGGGGTTGCGGCACTCATCTCGCGTTATTGGCCGAGGGAGCCAGCCTACAGCTTCCAGGTCATGTGGCCAGCATGACAAAGCCGCTTCTGGCGAACCAGAGCAGCACACAGAAATGCTGTTTACCTTCCCGCTGTAGTGGTACCTATTTATCTACTTGCACACTTGACATGCTTTCGAACTGCTAGGTTGGCAGGAGCTGGGACTCTAGGCTCTCTGGTTTAACCCACAGTGCCACCCGCGTCCCCCGTTAAAGTGGTATAATACTGCTTTAAATGTGTAGTTCAAATGGAGCCTCCAACAAAGGAACATTTTGGGTAGCCCATTTATCGGGGAGTAGGGATTAAGGAGAAATTTGATCCAGTTCACATTTGAAGGCAAGCTTGCCTAACTTGCAATCTCCGAAGCAAATGTGCCACGCGAAACACAGCCATCCTTCAAAATTTGCGCTTCTCTGAATTTTGCAATCCAGTTCTCCAGGCAGGTAATGTGTGCAAAAACTCCAGGGGTTGAAGAATGCCGCGGCGAGACTCCTTACGGGATCCTCGCCGCGAGATCACATTCATCCAGTGCTTTACCAGCTGCACTGGCTCCCAGTGGAGTACAGGGTCAGGTTTAAGGTGCTGGTTTTGACCTTTAAAGCCTTATGTGGCTTAGGACCCTCGTACCTACAGGACCGCCTCTCCCGGTATGCCCTGCAGAGGACATTAAGGTCCACAAATAATAACATACTGGAGATCCCGAGTCACAAGGTGGTTAGACTGGCCTTGACCAGGACCAGGGCCTTCTCAGTACTAGCCCCGACCTGGTGGAATGCTCTCTCTCAGGACACTAGGGCCCAGCGGGAGTTGTCATCTTTTCGTAGGGCCTGCAAGACAGAGCTGTTCTGCTTGGCCTTTGGACTGACTCAGTCTGACCCCGGTGTTCCCCTCCCTTAAGGCTTTATCCTACTCCTATTTAAATGAGGTTGCACTTGTAGATTCCTAATTTTAAAATTAGGAAATTTTAAAATTTTAAAATTTTAATTGAATTATTTCTTTTATGCTTGCTTTGATATCCTTGTTGTTAGCCGCCCTGAGCCCGGTCTTGACTGGGAAGGGCGGGGTATAAATAAATAAATTTATTATTATTATTATATTATTATTATTATTATTATTGGGCAATGGTTGTATGTAACAGCATACATTCATTAAATTAACATACAAACTTTTCATACATTCCCTGCATGGAAGACACTGTGACACACATCCAGTGGAACTGTGTGCACGCTTAGCAGAGTTCCGCAAGTAGCCTGACGATGAAGGAATGTGGCATCACAGATTTCTTTATTTACAGCAACAAAACATGGCTGGGGTGAGCAGCATCTCTCACACACTCTCTGCCGGAGAGCAGAGAACAAAGAGCAAAAACCAAAAGCACACAGAACGGAAGTTCTCTAGTCTGAGTTCCGTTCCCACACTTACAGTGTTATCGATTGTAAACAGAGGATCACATGATCCTGCGATGAGAGAATCAAATACTAACACAAACATGCATTGTATTAGGGGAAATTGCTTTGGAAAAGTATGTACATTGGGCAAAATTGCACAGAAAAATGGACACAGCAGGAGAAATTCACACTAACGCTGATGAATTTCATGAATGTACCACCTCAGTGAGTTCCTACGTGTAGCTCTAAATAGAGAGTTTCGGGTGGTGATACTTTGGTTTTTCTAATAACAGGCGGTGGTGGGTGGTTTAGATTTAAGTTAGTAATCTGTGGCCAAGGCAGCCTGATCCTATCTCTCTGCCAACGCAGAACCCAATTCGGTTGTAGCTTTCCTTGCTTAATTATTCTGTGACCTGATCTTAATCAATGATATAAAGTGTTAAGGGCGTGACTGTTTTCTTCTTGCATCTATATCAGTTTCAGTGCGTTGCTGTCACAATGAACCAAAAACCTTAAAAAGGTGGCCAACCGTATCATAGAATCATCGTTGGAAGGGACCATGAGGGTCATCTAGTCCAACCCCCTGTGATGCAGGAATTCTGCCCACAACTGTCCCTGGGTGGGCTCAAACTATCAACCTTCTGGTTAACAGCCAGATGCACCGACCGACTGACTGGGCCTCCTTACTGCTCCAGTACTAAAAAATTGCTGATCATAGAATCATAGAGTTGGAAGAGACCACAAGGGCCATCCAGTCCAACCCCCTGCCAAGCAGGTAACACCATCAAAGCATTCTTGACATATGTCTGTCAAGCCTCTGCTTAAAGACCTCCAAAGAAGGAGACTCCACCACACTTCTTGGCAGCAAATTCCACTGTCGAACAGCTCTTACTGTCAGGAAGTTCTTCCTAATGTTTAGGTGGAATCTTCTTTCTTGTAGATTGAATCCATTGCTCCGTGTCCACTTCTCTGGAGCAGCAGAAAACAACCCTTCTCCCTCCTCTATATGACATCTTTTTATATATTTGAACATGGCTATTATATCACCCCTTAACCTTCTCTTCTCCAGGCTAAACATACCCAGCTCCCTAAGCCGTTCCTCATAAGGCATCATTTCTAGGCCTTTGATAAACCCATCAGTTTAAAAATTAGGGTTGATTAATATTTGGGTGATTAATCACTTAGCTTAATTCACACAAGACAGGCCCCACCTGCCTTACACCGGACGCCATATAGGCATAGGCAAAGACTTTCTTGGACCGTGGCAGGAGATTGCAAAGTCCTCTGCCCAGTGCTCTTGTAAGCATCAACCATCAACTGGATCCTGAGGCTGTGCATGGCAGCCCCAACGACCAGCACAATGCGGTGCAATGAAATAACAAGTGGGGGGGTTGGACTAGATGAGCCTTGGTGGTCCCTTCCAATTCTATGATACCCACCTGTCAAGCTTCACCTGTAGGGGGTTGGGGTTTAATTGCTGCTGCTGCTGCTGCTGCTGTTGCTGTTGTTGTTGTTGTTGTTGTTGTTGTTGTTGTTGTTGTTTTAATGTGCGCTGCCTCTTTGGTGAAAAAGTCAGCGAAACTGGGGTGATGTTGGATATTATGAGGCAGCTCCTGTGAAGGGCCCAAGATGATGGGAGTTGGGGGGGGGGAATACTTGGATGGCTTTACAAAAGGATTAGACAAATTAATGGAAGATAAGGACCTGCGGGTGTGGAGGACTCCCATGTCCTGAATGGGGTAACCGTGCCTCTGAAGGAGCAGGTGCGCAGCCTGGGAGTCCTTTTGGACTCACAGCTGTCCATGGAGGCGCAGGTCAATTCTGTGTCCAGGGCAGCTGTCTATCAGCTCCATCTGGTATGCAGACTGAGACCCTACCTGCCTGCAGACTGTCTCACCAGAGTGGTGCATGCTCTAGTTATCTCCCATTTGGACTACTGCAATGCGCTCTACGTGGGGCTACCTTTGAAGGTGACCCAGAAACTGCAAATAATCCAGAATGCGGCAGCTAGACTGGTGACTGGGAGTGGCCGCCAGGACCACATAACACCAGTCTTGAAAGACCTACATTGGCTCCCAGTACATTTCTGGGCACAATTCAAAGTGTTGGTGCTGACCTTTAAAGCCCTAAACGGCCTCGGCCCAGTATACCTGAAGGAGCGTCTCCACCCCTATTGTTCAACCCAGACACTGAGGTCCATCTCCGAGGGCCTTCGGGCGGTTCCCTCCCTGCGAGAAGTGAGGTTATAGGGAACCAGGCAGAGGGCCCTCTCGGTAGTGGCGCCCACCCTGTGGAACGCCCTCCCATCAGATGTCAAAGAAATAAACAACTTACTTTTAGAAGACATCTGAAGGCAGCCCTGTTTAGGGAAGTTTTTAATGTTTGATTAATTATTGTATATTAATATTTTACTGGAAGCCGCCCAGACTAGCTGGAGAACCCAGCCAGATGGGTGGGGTATAAATAAGTTGTTGTTGTTGTTGTTGTTCTTGTTGTTGTTGTTGTTCTTGTTGTTGTTATTCCTCTGCCACACACTGCCAGAGCCCCCTACCTGTCCCTGACATTGCTGCACTCAGGCCCCGATTTCAGACTTCCCAGAGGCAACTGGTTGGCTACTGTGAGAACAGGATGCTGGACTAGATGGGCCATGGGTCTGATCCAGCATGGTTGTTTTTATGGGGTGTAGTGCAAACACAGCAGCAAGGAGCATGCTGACCCCCCCCCCACAGCACCGCTGCATCACCCATCTCTCACACCTGCCAGGTGATGCTCTTCTGACCTACCTGGTGAGCCACTCCCACGTCCATTTTGAATTAACTATGGTTTGTCTTTGCATCCAAACCTCATACGGTAGTTTAGGGAAACCAGCCAGGATCCTAGACAGTGGTTTGAAGTTAGCTTGATTCTGAGCCAGAATTAAGACCAGCGATGCTTGAATGGACATTTTGTAAGCAAATTGACCCTATCCTCACTTCCTGGACTACTCCACAGGTCAAAAGTACAATCCTCTTCTCCGAATGTTGCTGTTTATGGAGCTCAGAAACATACCAAAATGTGTGTTTTAGATTAAAAATGTGCTCATCTGTGTGAAGAAAAATTTGAAATTCAGTGGTTAAAAAATAATAATCAAACGAATTGCACAATGGAGGGGAAATGTACTACAGGGCAGCACGTTTATTGTATATTAATTGCACAATACATCAAAATAAAGGAAAAGCTCCCTTCCTCAAGTGCTCTGTGCCACATCCTGGATCCAAAGCCTAGCAGCAACTAGCTGTGTGGTTTTCTTTGCAACGTATTATTTTAGGATAATTTAAAAAATAAAAAATAATAGAGCTGAGAAAACTGAACGGACTTGCCCTAAAGTTTAGGCGTGTGGATCCCAGCAAGGGACCTGACTTGCACACATCCTTGGTTTTTTTTTTTGTGTGTGTGTGTGTGTATGTATGTGTGTGCTTCTGTGTTTGGCAACCTCTCAGATGAAAGTGTGACCTAATTGTTAAGTGTGCGCTGCAATTACTTCAAAGGAAACTGGGATGGGTCACAGGCTCCTTTTACAGAGTTTGGAGGCCCTCAGTCACCTGCTGCAAGTCAGCCCAAAGGAATCCTGACAGCGCAGACTAAGTGAGCCCAGGAGAACATTTGACACTCGTCTCCAAATCATCAGTTGACAGACTCTGCCTGCCTTGGAGCCTGCAACAAGCCTCTTCAGCACCCGCTCTTCACAGAAGTCCAGCTTCATATATATTTTTTGCAATGCCAGAGAACAAGGATTTCCGATCCCTCGTCTTCTGCGTGATGCTAGGTAAGGCTACCTTTTCTTTCTTTCTTTCTTTCTTTCTTTCTTTCTTTCTTTCTTTCTTTCTTTCTTTCTTTCTTTCTGCATTTAATTTCTGTGCTGTAAAAGTGACAAAGAAGAGGCGAGCACAAACTAAAGGGCAATAGCCCGCTAGAGAACCCAATATTTTATGTTGTTTTACGATGAAGAAAAAGAGTGTTGCCATTGATGAGAAGCAGTGTGGTGTAGTGGCTGGGGTGTCAGTGGCTAGAGGGAGTTCCGGGTTCAAATCCCCATTCTGGTGACCCAGCCTAACCTACCTCACAGGATTGTTGTGAGGATAAGTGTACACCGGAAGAATCTTTAAGCAGAGGGGAGGATTTTATTTTATTTTTAAAAAGCACAATTTAGCATACATTGTTTTTTTACAATGCCATCATTTTTAATTGAAAGGATTGTATTCAATTTATTCTGTTTTATCATAATAAAAAAATGCAGGTAAGCAGATTGGAATAAATTTAAATAGATAAATAAATAAATGCAGAGAAAAGCAGTGATACTAATCATTAAAAGCCTTGGAGAAGGAAAAGCGCCAAAGGACATCCGTAATGTGGTCATCCAGAGTAGCCTGGCAACCACGTCCTGGGGCAGCGGTGCCACCACTGAAAAGGCCCTGCCTGTCCCCAGTCACCATTCAGCTAACTAATAATGGCTGTGCCAACAATAGGGGGGGGGAGGTTGCTCTTGAAATAGTGTGGAGCTTTGCACAGATAAAAAGCCCCCTGCCTGCAAGCTACATTTTAATATCAATTCAGTTTATAAATATAAATCGCAGTCCCTTCCAACTCTACAATTTTATGATTCTATTACTTTTTTGGGGGGGGGGTTAAAAAAAGAGAGAGAGGAAGCAATGAGCTCATGAATGCTCCAGCCTTGCTTCCTGAGGCTGCCCTATTCTTCCATCCTGCCAGAGTTTCTTCCTTCTTGTTCATTTCCTCCTTATTTACCTGGTTTTTGCAAGCATTTCCCCCTCTTGCCATGTGAAACTGTTAGAACGGGCAGCGTTTTACTTGATGATAAATTGTACCTAAGTTCTACTCAAAGTAGACCTGTTGAAAGTAATGAACCTGTTAGTTGTGCTCATTAACTTCAGTGGCTTTACTCTGGCTTGTGGGTGGGAAATAATCCCAATCAGCTGTCTGGAAACAAACTGGTAGACTTCTATGATGTTTGTGTGTGCTATGGTCAGAAGGGACTTACTTTGTTTTCCAGAACAGCAGCTGTATTGTAATAAATTATTATTATTATTATTACTATTATTATTAACTTTATATTCTACCCTTCCCCCCAAAGGAGCCCTAGTGGGTGGTGGGTGGTATCCATGGTATTCCTGTTTGAAAGCAAACCCAATTAGACTTTCGGCTGCGCAGATCTGCATAAGATTGGGAACTCCCCTTCTGAGATTGTCTTCCTTCAGTTTTCATCATGGCATTCCAGATTAGTTGAACAAGAATATCTGTCCCTGGCTCTGCCCATTATTGTCTTTGCTTTCCCCATTCTCTTTTTTGGGGTATGTGTGTGTGTGTTTTTATAAAAAATATCATTTTTTTATTAAATTTTCCATTTTAACAATCCAATCAAATCACATCAAATGTTCCACATTATACATATACATATCAAATAATCCAAATATTCTGCCAAATTATAATTTTGGGGGGACTCCCCATGCTTCGAAACTTTGGAGGGCTCTAATCAACATCATAATCCTACTACATTTCAAATCTTCTGGTAATTCTTATTTCTCTTTCTGTTGTCATCCTTCATTCATTCACAGCCTCTGAGTTACTCCCACAAGCAAGTTAGAACAAACACTAATATGTTTCTGTGTGGATTTTATGTCCTTGGTTCCCTTCAATTAGTTCGCAGTATCTCATCTGCTCTCCCCATTCTCAGTTTTCCTGAAAAATGCCCCGCGCCCCAATTTGCCTCCTCTTCTAATCTAAGCAAATGGAATTGTATATCCTCTCATGTTTCTTGCAGCTGGGTACTGAGCAGTAAGTGGTTTAAGTCGTGGGGGGGGGGAATGTGAGTTTCTTGAGGAAGGAAAGCAGGAGAAAGAGGTGTTCGGGGAAGATTCCCAAGCATGCTGCCTGCTTGAGATTGACCCCAATTTCGCACCCCTTAATTTGGGCAAACAAGTGGAGGATGTCCACAACTTGCTGTTAATTAGAATAGTGTTGCATGCCACCCCAATCTCAAAGCGCTGCGAGATTCCAGGGCTTCCAGGTGCTTACCGAGGGCTTACTGAGAGCCAGTGTGGTGTAGTGGTTAAGAGCGGTAGACTTGTAATCTGGGGAACCAGGTTCGTGTCTCCGCTCCTCCACATGCGGCTGCTGGGTGACCTTGGGCTAGTCACACTTCTTTGAAGTCTCTCAGCCCCACTCACCTCACAGAGTGTTTGTTGTGGGGGAGGAAGGGAAAGGAGAATGTTAGCCACTTTGAGACTCCTTCGGGTAGTGATAAAGCGGGATATCAAATCCAAATAATAATAATAATAATAATAATTTATTATTTATACCCCGCCCATCTGGCCGGGTTCCCCCAGCCACTCTGGGCGGCTTCCAACAAAACAGAAATTCTAAAATACAGAGATCCATCAAACATTAAAATTCAGAAATCCATCAAACATTAAAAGCTTCCCTAAACAGGGCTGCCTTGAGATGCCTTCTAAAGGTCTGGTAATTGTTGTTCTCTTTGACCTCTAGTGGGAGGGCATTCCACAGGGTGGGTGCCACTACCGAGAAGGCCCTCTGCCTGGTTCCCTGTAACTTGGCTTCTCGTAGTGAGGGAACCGCCAGAAGGCCCTCGGAGCTGGACCTCAGTGTCCGGGCAGAACGATGGGGGTGGAGACGCTCCTTCAGGTATACCGGACCGAGGCCGTTTAGGGCTTTAAAGGTCAACACCAACACTTTGAATTGTGCTCGGAAACGTACTGGGAGCCAATGTAGGTCTTTCAGGACCGGTGTTATGTGGTCTCGGCGGCCGCTCCCAGTCACCAGTCTAGCTGCCGCATTCTGGATTAGTTGTAGTTTCCGGGTCACCTTCAAAGGTAGCCCCACGTAGAGCGCATTGCAGTAGTCCAAGCGAGAGATAACTAGAGCATGCACCACTCTGGAGAGACAGTCAGTGGGCAGGTAGGGACTCAGCCTGCGTACCAGATGGAGCTCCTCCTCCTCCTCCTCCTCCTCCTCTTCTTCTTCTTCTTCTTCTTCTTCTTCTTCTTCTTCTTCTTCTTCTTCTTCTTCTTCATGTTTCCTTTTGGAATTATGCACAGCGGAGACTGCGGTGTCTTTATGATATATGGTTTATTTACACATATATGCAACCTGAGCCTACGATGGAAGGGTTCACAGCATCAACACCTCAAAAGGGTCATGTTTCTCCCATAACTGCAACCTTGGATTCAAACAAGGGGGTCCCGCCCATTTGCTGTCTCGCACCGAGCCCCTTAATCCCTCTTAATGGCTCATCACCAGGAGGCTAGCCTATCTAGTCCAAGTTTTAGAAGCCTTGATTAAGTTCTATAACTTTCTGGATCCAGGGATTAGAGCCGTCTGGCACCCAGTTTGACTCTCCTAACTCATAACACTACCCTCTCCCCAAGAACACCTGTTCCCAGATGTACAAACAACAGCAAAATAAATAGCAGGCAAGTTAGCAAAGGCATTAGAACACACATAATCAAAAACCAATAATAAAACACGATTACACTTTTAATCCAACACCAGGAGAGTAACAGTTTATTTCTTTCATGCGAGTTCCAGTCGATCAGGATCTCTCAAGGCCTCCCTCTTTCTCCTTGGTGCACACTCCCAGTCAGTTCTGCACCCCAAAGCAGCTTACCCAGTCTCCCACATTTGGCAGCCCCAAAATAATGGGCTTCCAACACGTTTAAGCCAGGATGCAAGCCTTAGTACTAGAGCTTCATTACCCTTGCTCTTCCTGGTGGTACTACAATTCCTAAAAACCATTACAGTTTCCAGCATGCAAAAATAACAGCATTTTTAAAATAATAATAATAAATGCTAAAATTTGCAGGAGGATCCCTGCAGCGAATAAGTAAGCAGTCCCAATAACCACCCCCACCCCCACGCCAGTTTCCTACATGGCTCTTTTTCTTGGGATTTCACAAAGGTTCTCAGTCCTAGTAGATTAACAGCTACTTGGAGGCTCAAATAACAGGATCAGTCTTTTAGGAGCCCTTCACTTTCACTTCGGCTCACCTCAGATTGTGGATCAGGGGCTCCAGACACACACTCCAGTCCCAAAACAGTCACTGTAGCTGCAAGCAGGACTTCAAGACCCAACTCTAGGAGCACATCTGCTTCCTCACGGGCACACTGGGGGTCTCCTTCTCTTTCTTCCTCTTGCTGCCCATCCACTTCATCCCCTGCCCCAAACTGCAAATCAAAGTCCTGGCACATGTCCTTATATTCAGGATCATGTGGCTCAATCCGCCCAAATTGGAGGCCAGGAATCCCACCACCTCTGCTTACTTCCAATGTCTCTCAAATGCTTCACGGGCCCAAACAAAGGAAAATAACCCTCACTGTGCCTCTTGCCCCCCAAACTCATGGGACCCTGGATGACCCTGGCTGCCCGGACTACTTAAGGCCTGCACCCAGTATAGGAACTGGTTCCCACCCCGCAATGCCATATCAGGGCACCCAAGGGCCAAAATCATTGAGGGGTTTATCTCGACCAATTCACCAGGAGCCAGCTGCATGCACATAGGTTTTCCTCCACCAAGTAAAACACCATCATTTCCTCAGGTGCTGGCTGCTCCTCCTGCACGTTCACAATTCCTCCTGTGCCCCATTCCCCACAGCAGGCTCCAAAGGAATGGAGAAATCGATCAGCAGCAGCTCCACAGCTCTAGCCTGGTCGCCTTTCTCTGAGGCACCATCTTCCCCCTTGCCTTCAGCTACTGACTGCATCTGTTTGCTGCCCAAGTCCTTCAGCTGCCCACCCACACTCTGGAAACTCCACTTCTGACACCGTGGTGTTGCACACCACCCCAATCTCTGTGTGGTGTGAGATTTCAGGGGTTCCAGGCGCTTTCCCAGGGTTCACGCTTTCCACAGAGGAGACTGTGGTGTCTTTGGGATATACAGTGGTATCTCGGTTTACGGACGCAATGGGTTCCGGGGAGCCGGTCACTCCCCGAGCAGTCCATAAATGGAGTGCCTCTTTTGTGCGTGCGTGAAGCGCCGATAGAGCGCTTCTGCGCATGCGTGCACCGCGCAGATCGCTTCTGCGCACCTGCGTGTCGTGGAACCCGGATGTAAGCACTGCCGGGGCCGCAGCGTTCGCAAACCGATCGATCGCAAACCGCAGCGATCGTAAACTGAGGTATCACTGTATGGTTTATTTATGCACATGTGCAACCTGAGCCTACGGTGGAGGGGTTCACAGCATTAATACCCCAAAGGGTCTTGTTTCTCCCATAGCTACAGTACAGCTTTGGACTCAAACAGAAATCAAACATTGGTCTCAATTGTTGCTTTGACTCTCTCTCCAGCTTGCTGCTTTACCTCTAGGTCACATCACTGCTACCTCTGCTCCAAACTCTGGCTTTTTCCGTTGAGGGAGGGAGGGAGGCCTGCCCACTTGCCGTCTCGCACTGAAACCCTGAATTCCGCTTAATGGCTCATCACCCAGGCTGTCACCTCAGCAGAAGGCTAGCCTGGCTATTCCAAGCATTAGAAATCTGTATTAAATTCTAGCACTTGCTAGATTAGGGGGTTCTGGCACCCATCTTAAAACCCGAACTCTTAACCATGGGTAGGCAAACTAAGGCCCAGGGGCCGGATCCGGCCCAACTGCCCGCAGACAGTCCGGGAATCAGCGTGTTTTTATATAAGTAAAATGTGTCCTTTTATTTAAAATGCATCTCTGGGTTATTTGTGGGGCATAGGAATTTGTTCATATTTTTTTTCGAAAATATAGTCCGGCCCCCCACAAGGTCTGAGGGACAGTGGACCGGCCCCCTGCTGAAAAAGTTTGTGACAATAGTTAGAAGCAAAGGGCTCCTGGTGCAGAATGGAGTCTGAGTCATAAGGGGCAGAGAAAGTGCAGAGCCATTTCCCCCTCATCCTTGCAGAGATCTCACTTATCTCCCTCAGCAAAGGAGTTTCAAAATGGCTGCAATATTACCCACTGGCGGGATGTGCTGTAGCCACTGACGCCACCAGCTCAGTGACCTTTGCTGTTGCTTCCTCATACTTCACTAGGAACGGAAGAAGCTACATCCTACTGAGTCAGTCCACGCTAGGCCACCTACTCCAGTATTCTCCACAGCCAAACCTGCCACGAATTCGCCTTCTGCATTCAAAGCAGATGCTGTGCCACAGAGCTATGTCAGTGCAAGCACAGGGAGATGGGGGGGGGGGGTCCGGCCAGAGGGTGACTAAGCAAAACAGTGGCTGAGCAGGTGGTCTGGTTGAGGGATACCAGTCTGCTGCTCTTTGTGAACTGCCGCCTGAGGCAAGAGTTTCAACCCGTCTAATGGGAGGGCCGGCCTGGCCCACAAGGCTAGCCCTCTGCATGGATTTCGCTCCCACCAGCTGTATGGGAGGGCCACGAACATGGAGAGGTTAAAAAGAGGATTGGACAAATTCGTGGGAGATAAGACTATCAGACCCTACAATGGCTGCGTTCTGCCTTTACTGTCGGAGGCGATATATACGCTCTGAATACTAGTAGTTGGGAACTGCATGTGGGGAGAGGGCTGTTGCAGTTATTATGCCCCACTTGTGGGCTTCTCAGAGGCATCTCATTGGCCCGTGGCGCCAACACGATGCTAGATTAGATGGGCCTTTTGTGTACTTGAACCTCCCTTCCACCAATGGTTTATCATTATTATGATCATTTTGGGTGTTGACAACACTTTTGAGTGGAGCTCCTCATGCGGAGCTCCGATTCTGTTATGTACTGTACTAAGCTTGGATCCTAGAACAATAGGCAAGTAGGATCCTAGAATGCAACAACTGATTGGCCTGCAGGAAAAGACCAATCAGGCTCCAGGAAGGAAGCAGAATCAGCCAATCAGATGGGACTCACTGTGTAAATAATGTATATAAAAGCCTGAGGTTTGGGGGGGGGGCGCTTCATTCACTGTTTTACAAGCTGCAATAAAGAGCATGAAGTCACTACAGGACTCCAAGTATATTCCAGATTCCCAAACTGGATGTTTCCCATTTGGGGAAATGTACAAGCCTACACCCTTTTCTTTACTCAATTCCTCAGTCTACAGGAACCAGGATTTCCTGGAGACAAGGCCGAGAAAATCAGGGTTGTTCCAAGTAAACAAGGACTGTTGGAGGGTATCCCATAATTTTAATTATATAGAGTTGGGGAACAGGTTTCTGAATGTTTCTAAACTATTATAATACCCATTTATTATCTTAATCCTAGACAACGATCTCAGTTTTCACAGCAGGTATGACTAAGTACAACAAGCACCAGAGACTTGCTGTGTTTTCAACGAAAGGGTAGGGAATGATCCTAATATCAGCTTAGGGCCATACTGGACTGACAAGGACTATTCCATAGCCATTGAAATTGCCTGTTTTGTTTCAACTATGTTTTGAGTGGTGATTATGATTATGATTATTGTTTTGTACGTGGGAAAGAGAATCGGAGCAGCAACTGCATTGTTTCCCTTCAGAATGCCCTTTTCTGAGGTGCTTGTTGAACTTTGGATAATTCAAAATGGCTGCCACTTACAGGGTGCTACAGTGGGCAGAAGATGACCAATATATAAATGGGCACCCACCCTTTTTTTCCTGAGGAGGAATATTGTTACTGCAGCAGCTGTGTTGAGTCCTCTCTAAAGAAAGGGCAGCAGCTGAAGGAAGCTTGCTAATAAATTAAATCCCAGTGTGCCATTCTGTGTAACCTCGTTTTTAAACCTGAGTGAGGAGAAAGATTATGAATCCCAGTTTGGATAGCGTTCTCAGTATGGTGCAGCAGTCGAAAAGGACCCAGGAAGGGCAAAGGGGCTCTGCGCTTCGAGGCCCATATTTGCACTGCCCCGATAAGCCACACTTTGGCTTACTGTGTCATGCGAACTAGGGCAAGGTGGCTTAGGGAAATCGAAAAACACAATAAAAGCAGCCGTACATTAAAAGGAAGAAACAGCAGTAAAAGCCAGCAGTAAAACAGCTTAAAAGCAGCTGCATTGAGAAGCATAATAAAACATCATAATAATCAGTGTGGAAAAGCAAAGTAAAAAATAATTATGGTAGGCAAGTAATAAATATCCAGTCTCTAAAGCAGGGGGTGGGGGGACTTGTTGTTGGAATAAATCGCTCATCATCCCTGACCCCAGTAAATGTGTTTTAGACCAGCTGAGGTTTCTGAGGGCTGCCCTTGACGTTTCAAGGGAAACCCCACAAATTGCTGTTTGTACATTGTGGTATTTTAATTGTATGGTGCTTGGTGAGGTTTCTATCCCCTACCCCACCCCACCCCGCCGCCCCACTTTAAAGGTGGCACAAGCATATTTAGAATGGATATGTTTGATCTTCTTGCAGTCCATGGGACTCTCAAGAGTCTCCTCCAGCACCATAATTCAAAAGCATCAATTCTTCGGCGATCAGCCTTCTTTATGGTCCAGCTCTCACTTCCATACATCACTACTGGGAAAACCATAGCTTTAACTACTATACGGACCTTTGTCGGCAAGGTGATGTCTCTGCTTTTTAAGATGCTGTCTTAATAGGTAAAGGTAAAGGGACCCCTGACCATTAGGTCCAGTCGTGACCGACTCTGGGGTTGCGGCACTCATCTCGCGTTATTGGCCGAGGGAGCCGGTGTACAGCTTCCAGGTCATGTGGCCAGCATGACAAAGCTGCTTCTGGCAAACCAGAGCAGCGCACGGAAACGCCGTTTACCTTCCCGCTGTAGCAGTACCTATTTATCTACTTGTACTTTGACGTGCTTTCCAACTGCTAGGTTGGCAGGAGCTGGGACCGAGCAACGGGAGCTCACCCCGTCGCAGGGATTCGAACCGCCGACCTTCTGATCAGCAAGCCCTAGGCTCTGTGGTTTAACCCACAGCACCAATAGCCATCTCCAAATGTCTGTCGCATAGATAATGCAGGATTCTGCTGCTTCAGAGAGGTCGCAAAGCAGTGGGTTCAAATTGCAAGGAAGGGGATTTTTGACAAATGTTGGGAAGAACTTCCCGACAATACGTTCAGCAGTGGAACAGAGTCTTGCTCAGAGGTTGGTGGGTCTTCATGACAGGTTCTTAAGCACAGACTGGATGGGCAGCAAGAGTATTGTTAGCACAAGGATGGAAGAATGAGGAAATCCCAACGAAAGAACAATGGCAAGAAAGACTGATGAGCTATGCGGAATTGGCAAAGTTAACATATAAATTACGAGAGAAGGACAACCGTGACATTAAGGAAGAATGGGAACTTTTTACAAACTATTTTAAAAGGCAACAAAAGGACTTGGACTCCTTGGCAGGTTTTGAATAAACACCCACAATTTATTAGTAGAACATAGGATAGATAAGGCAATGATATGTACAACTTTATAACATGCAGAGAATAATATGTGTAAACAAATCAGAGGGGGGAGCTGAGGGAATTCTCTGGAGGGTGGGAGAGGGAGGGATGGGAGGGTATAAAAAGGGGGGAATGTAATTGGCTATATTGATTGATAAATTGTTTTGTTAAATAAAAATATTTTTTTTTTTAAAAAAAAAGCTCAGACTGGACGGCCTGTCAGGAATTCTGTGGTAGTGGATCTCTGCCGCGTTCTTATGAAAGGCACCGCACTTTGCGAAACCTTTTCTGGTAGAAAAAAACCTGGTTTCGTTTTTTATATATATAATAATTTTATTGGTTTTTATACAAAGAAGACAAACATAACATAGAATATAGACTCTGTCCCTTCAATTTCCCTCCACCCACAAGACCACTTCCGCCACCAGTAGTACCTGTGAGCATTGGGAAACAAAGGGGTCCATTTTTGGCTGGGTTTGACCTCCCCCCTCCTTCCTCCCCCCTCATCCCCTCCCTGCCACTGAGAGGACAGGGATGGAGGTTCTCTGAGGCTTGGTTTTCCCCCAGTTGATTCTTCAGCATAACAATCCAATTTAACAAAAAACAACAACAAAAAGACAATAAGAAAAGAAGAAAAAAGAAAAGGAAAAAAAGAACTATAAATTCCCAAATCTTAATTTCTTAACATTGTAATTGTGACTTCCTCAAATCTCTTCCTCCTGGTCTTCCTAACTTCTCTAATTAATTATGGTGGGTTTTCTACTCTAATTCAAAACCTTATTCTTACCCTATTAACTTAATCCTCCTCCTTCTTCGTGCCGGCCTCCCACGAGCCCTCTTCTGCCACAAGAGGGACTCGCGGGGCCCAGCACTTCAAAGGTTCCATTTTTTGTGTCTGGGTTTCCCTCTACCCCCTCCCCTCCCCTCCCCCCAGTGCACCCCCTGCCACTGGGTGCCACCGAGTAAAGAGAGAGAGACAGGCAGCTCTCCACTCAAACACCTATCTAAACACAAACTTTTTCATATTATTCCAAAAATTCTTTCCTCAGCCCATCTTCAAACTCCCTCCAGAAAGGTCAATTTTTACAACACTCTCATTCCCCCCTCCCGATATCTTTTCCCCCAATTGGATCAGCATTCCTTAAGCAAGCCAAGATGTCAGAAACCGTCATTCAAAAACCAAAAAGCCTTTAAGCTAGCACTCTCACCCCACACCAGTTCTTTCCCCCTTGCAACTCCAGACCCCTATTCCCCCCTCCCCCTGCCTTTCCTCTCGCACAATGACATAACTCCCCACTTCAGTCCCTCCAGGTTCCTTCTTTCCATTAATCTTCATTTCAGTTTGCTTCTCCTTGTCACTCTGTTCTTCTTTTTCAAATCCTTGTTTTACCTCATCCACAAAGTATTTTTTATGGTCCAGATCACCTTCTTCTTTGTCATCAAATTGTTGCTCCTCATACTCTGTCTCAGAGTCAAAATTATCAGAGTCAAAATTGTCCAAATCCTGATCTGGAACCTCATTTTCTAATTTTCTAATGTTGTCGTTCCTTGTAAATGTCCTCCCATATTTGTAGATAATTCAGCACAGCCACCTGGAAGGCTTGAGAATACTTTGTTTTCATAGTTCTCTTAACCGCAGACAGGCAGAAGATAGAGGGCAAAGGGTGCTGGAAAATTCCTTGCTTTTACATGGTCGGCTCCATCTTGGCTGATCTTCTCTTTTGTCTTTAACTCCATCAAAAATCCAGTCCCAATTCCAAATTTTTACTTCCACAGCAACGCAATAGATTTCCTTAGTCTTTTAGCAACTTGACAGCTTTTGACAGCTTTTGACAGCTGTCAAAATACTTTCCCCTTATTAATGCTGAACCTCAAGGGGTGCCGGACTCGGGAGCTGAGAAGGGTTGAAAAAGTCTTTCTTTCTCTCGGGTTCACAATCCAAAAACTTTTTTCCTTTTTCGGCTTGAGGGTATTTAATGCGCCTCCCAATTAGCCAATAGGAAGAGATTGACTTCCGTTTTTTAAAAAAATCTCTCCAATTTTCGAGATTAATTTTTTAAAAGTCCAAATGTAAATTTGACTTACTTTGTGTAAGTCTCTTCTTTTTTTTTTTTTGGAAGAATCCACCGCTTGCCGGGTGAAGACTCGGAGCTTCGCCTCTCGGAGGTAAAATGGATCCCAAAATGGCTCCCGCGACTCCACTCCGCTGGCTCTCGATCGCTCTCCACTCCGCTGGCTCTCGATCGCTCTACTGAGCTCTCGGGCAGCGGAGGATTCGCGGAATGGAGCAGCTGCTGGGTCGTGAGTCACCGGGACGCTCTTCCCGGTGCTTTTGTGGGGAGTCCGCTCGCTCTGCGGGCTTCTCCCCCCTCCGAGAGGCAGGGACTTCGGAACGCGAAGTCCCTGCGTCCTCCTTCCTCGGCGCGACAGACCGGAAGCCTAAAAAGGGGGGAATTTAATTGGCTATATTGATTGATAAATTGTTTTGTTAAATAAAAATATTTTTTTTTTAAAAAAAAGCTCAGACTGGACGGCCTGTCAGGAATTCTGTGGTAGTGGATCTCTGCCGCGTTCTTATGAAAGGCACCACACTTTGCGAAACCTTTTCTGGTAGAAAAAAAACCTGGTTTCGGTCTGGGAGAATATTATCTGGGATACAGCAAGGTCTCACCAGACACAGGAGGGCAATTAAAAGCCTAATGATTAGAGACACCTTCCAAGAAACGGGGACCCCCTTCTTTAACTGCGTCAATGACCAAAAATCGAAATCTTCTTACACCAGCTGCTCAGTGTTCTCAGTGGAGAGCTTATGTTAAGTAATATGTTTGAATGTTGAATGTGTAAGTGTTATGTCTAGAGACAATGGATAAAACAAATGCTATTAGCTGTACTGCTGGATAAGTGTTTAATGGTTATTGTATTTGCTTAAAAACCAATAAAAATTTGGTTGTTTTTTAAAAAAACCCAGACTAATGTGCTATGTGGCTCTTTCTTTTTAGTTTCCTGTTTTGCTGTGAGGATCAAGGAAAGGGGGCAGGAGGTCATCTACCTTCCCAAAGGGGAGTCTGTCAAGCTGGGGTGCCCATTTGCATCAGACCCAGAAGATGACACTCCGGACAATGGCTGGGACATTGAATGGAAGCAAGTGAAGCCAGGCCCACATCCCCAGGATTACCCGGTGAGCTTGTGGTTTTCAAACCCTGTGTCCTCATCTCCCTGGCATACATGGGCATCTAGTGACTGCTGAGGCTGCTGGTAGGGTGGTCATGGGTTCTGCTTCAGGGAGGACAGCCCTCTTATTTGAAGGCATCTGCTAATTCAGGGGTCAGCAGCTTTTTAAGGGGGGGGGCCTATCGGCACACTTAGAATCCCCACCCAGAGTTGCTGGGGCAACTCAGTCAGATGTGCGGAGTATAATAATTAATATTATTATAATTGTTATTTTGAGGCAGTATCACGGGCGCCAGTCACAAAATGGCTGACTGAGCAGGAAGAGCACTGTGGATTTTTGAGGGGATATTTATTCAGCCTTTTCATGGGAGCCATGTTGGAGTTTCCTGCTCTTCTTGAAGAGTTGCCTGGTCCAAGCACAGTATAAACATAAAAAAGGCAGAACAGGGGTGCTGAAGATGCTTATTGACAGTGAGCATCTGGGTGGCAGACTGAGCAGGCAAACCATTCACCTGGTCACAGTCTTCCCCGCCGGTGTGAGATGGATTGTATTTCTGTTTACAGTTTAGTAATTTAGTTGCATCTATAAATAGAAAATAGCATATACAAGTTTTACGCAGATTTGTGCCCTCCGTTTTTGGCAATGCGTACGTGGGCCGCTGAAATCGCTGGGTTTCAGTCTCCCATCTTGAGAAAGAGAGGAACGCCTTAGCATTGAGATCCCTGCATTGCTAGGAGAGCGTTGTAGGCCGAGCCAACATGGCAAGTCAGAAGTAAACCCCACAGAGTTCTATGGGTCCTGCTCCCAATAAATGGGCACACAAGTACCGGTAGTTTGGTTGTCTCCAGAAAGTTGTGTTTCCTGCGATCCTGTCATCACACAGGGAGTAGAAGAGAGCCTCTGCCCCCAGTTAAATAACAACAATGCTAAATAATTAAGCAAAATCCCATGTCCCTAAGGAATTGTTCTCTCCCACCTGTACAAAATATGCAAATGATGGGCATTTGCATGACTTACTTTTAGTTTGCCATTTTTTACTGGTTTGAATAAAAGATTCTGGCTAAGCTAGGCTGGGTCAGCTGCTAAAACTATTACTCAGCACACTCCTCTGGCTTCAGAGATTTCTGTGGGTATTGCTGATGTCAAAACATAACTTCTCCGTCATAAGGACTAGCATCATAAAATGCACTCTCCTCTGTCCAATGTGTTTCCCACCAACCTCTCCTTGTCTGATTCCTCACAAGCTCCTGAGTTACCACAATAACCGTGTCAACTACCCTGGACCTCCTGATCTCCAGCAGAGGGTGGGTTTCATCTCTCCAGATCCCAGCCTGTATGATGCCTCCATGCAACTACGTGACTTGCAGATCACTGACTCAGCCACATACGAATGCACAGTGAAGAAGACCACAGAAGCCAGCCACAAAGTGACCGTCACTGTACAAGGTGGACCTCAGCTCTTGTTCCATTCTTGGGGTGATGGTGGTATCGCCTCACAGGAGGGGTTAGCCTTAAGCAAGTTTCAGAGGGCACATCCTCATCTTTTAATGCAGGGGTGGGGAAAGGCCCGAGGGCGACATTCCTTCCAGGACAGCTTTCCAAGGGCCACTATCAGTGGTGTGGGGGGCCAGAGGCAATAGTGGGCAGAGCAATGAATGCAATTTTTATCTAGCTTCCAAACACACGCCTCTCTGTCTTCAGTCCAGGCAGTTATTGGGTTGTATCCAATGCTAGTCCTGCTCAGAGCAGACCTACTAAAATCAATGGACCCAAGTTGAATGCCTGGATAGCTCAGTTGGTTGCAGCATGGTGCTGATAACGCCAAGGTTTCAGGTTCGATCCCCGTATGTGACAACTTCATGTTGGCTCCTTTCCAACTCTACAATTCTACGATTCTATTATTCCGAGTGGGTCATGTTTATTAATTTCAATGGGTCTACTCTGAGAAGGACTAGCACGAGACGCAGCCCTAAATCAGAGTTCAAGAACATATTCCTGCTCTGCAAAAGCCCTTGGCGTGCAAAGTAGGGCCAGGGAAGGAGAAAGCTGAGAGTGAGCTAGCAAAGCCTGAAAGGCCATATTTGGTCCCTTGAGGTTCCCCTTCTTTGAACATATAGGTAGCATCCAACCAGGTGTGGAATGCAAATTATATGCAGGAGGGATGGAGGGAGAGAAGCGAGTAGAAAGGGTGGTACCCACAGCACTCATCAAAAAATACATATATGCCCACTGTTATGGAAAAATTGGGGGGTTTGGTTTTTCTGCCCAACTCCCCAAGGGTCTGAGTCCCCTGAGTCCATGATCGGTCAGAGATGAATGGATGGAGGCAGGATGCAGTGAAAGCAAGGCAGATATTTAATTTTCTGTTGCAACAGAGTTCCCTCCCCTCCTTGCAAGGATGTAAAAGAGACCAGTGTGCAGGAACCTTTAAAGACTTTTGAAATTGCCCAACTCCTTAGCCAAAGACCACCCAAAGACCATACATACACCACAGGAGGTGGTCTACAACATAAATCCTGGTTACAGGTAGGTAGCCGTTTTGGTCTGGATCGAAGTAAAATAAAAAAAATTCCTTCAGTAGCACCTTAAAGACCAACTAAGTTTTTATTTTGGTATGAGCTTTCGTGTGCATGCACACTTCTTCAGATACAGTGAAATGGAAGTTTCCAGGCACTTATGTAGAGAAGGGGTGGGGAGGGGTGGGGATGGGGAGGGGGGATCACTCAGAAGGGTGGTGGAAATGGGTGATTGACTGACTGATAGCTGTTGATGACCGCAAACGACTGCAAATGGTTTTGCATGAAAAAGCAAGGGTTGAGATGGCTGAAGATCGCTTATCATGTATAATGAGATAAGAATCCGATATCTCTGTTCAAACCAGGTCCCTCCATGGTTTTGAGCTTGGTGATAAGTTGCAATTCAGCAACTTCTCTTTCCAGTCTATTTCTGAAATTCTTTTGTAGTAAGACAGCTACTTTGAGATCTTGTATAGAATGTCCTGGGAGATTGAAGTGTTCTCCTACTGGTTTTTCTGTCTTCTGGTTCCTGATGTCAGATTTATGTCCATTTATCCTTTGGCGTAGGGTTTGGCCTGTTTGTCCAATATAGAGAGCTGAAGGGCACTGTTGGCATTTGATGGCATACACAATGTTAGAAGATGAGCAATTAAATAGTCCTGAGATGGTATGTTGGATGTTGTTGGGGCCAGTAATGATGTTGTCCGGGTGTATGTGGCAGCAAAGTTGGCATCTGGGTTTATTGCAGGCTCTGGTACCAGTGTCCATGTTAAGTCTGGTGGTTGTATTATTGTGGGTGAGGAGTTGTTTAAGATTGGGTGGCCACCCAATCTTAAACAACTCCTCACCCACAATAATACAACCACCAGACTTAACATGGACACTGGTACCAGAGCCTGCAATAAACCCAGATGCCAACTTTGCTGCCACATACACCCGGACAACATCATTACTGGCCCCAACAACATCCAACATACCATCTCAGGACTATTTAATTGCTCATCTTCTAACATTGTGTATGCCATCAAATGCCAACAGTGCCCTTCAGCTCTCTATATTGGACAAACAGGCCAAACCCTACGCCAAAGGATAAATGGACATAAATCTGACATCAGGAACCAGAAGACAGAAAAACCAGTAGGAGAACACTTCAATCTCCCAGGACATTCTATACAAGATCTCAAAGTAGCTGTCTTACTACAAAAGAATTTCAGAAATAGACTGGAAAGAGAAGTTGCTGAATTGCAACTTATCACCAAGCTCAAAACCATGGAGGGACCTGGTTTGAACAGAGATATCGGATTCTTATCTCATTATACATGATAAGCGATCTTCAGCCATCTCAACCCTTGCTTTTTCATGCAAAACCATTTGCAGTCGTTTGCGGTCATCAACAGCTATCAGTCAGTCAATCACCCATTTCCACCACCCTTCTGAGTGATCCCCCCTCCCCATCCCCACCCCTCCCCACCCCTTCTCTACATAAGTGCCTGGAAACTTCCATTTCACTGTATCTGAAGAAGTGTGCATGCACACGAAAGCTCATACCAAAATAAAAACTTAGTTGGTCTTTAAGGTGCTACTGAAGGAATTTTTTTTATTTAACATAAATCCTGTCTGCCAGGATACCTGATAATGGTCACTGATGGCATTTCCTGGGCAGCCTGACTATTCCATTGAGATTGAAGATGCTTTAGTTCCTGAATCTCTTATTTACAAACTTACACCTATTGACAGTTTGCTCATTTTAACAGAAACTTGCCAGATTGGATTTGCGGGAAGGGGGTAAGCCCCCTCGATTCCAGGCAGTTTTGTTAACGGGATTTGCAAGTGAAAAGACAATTGGACAGCTTCCCCCCATTTCCTTCCTTCTACTGCAGAGGAATATTTGAGGTCATTTCGGGAGAGTCAAAATGGCTTTTGGGGATTGTTCTGTTTGCCAAAGAGATTTTTCTCAAGGAATATTCCCTAATATTTTGAAGGGTGATAGATGGGTTTCTGTGGAGTGTGTTTTGTCTACTATGTGTGTGTACCCTTAAAAGTTTATGACGCTCACTGATCTAGAAAGGTTGGTGGCTCCCTGCCATAATAGGAAACTGATGTCTTCTCTCTGCCATTCTAGAAAGACCCCTACTCCCCCAATGCTCGATCATCGGTGACATAGCCTATGGGGCGGATGTCACGCTGCGCTGCTTCACTTCCACGGGCTCGCCGCCCCTCACCTACCAGTGGTCCATGACGCACGGGCATCAATTCAGGGACTGGATGCCCCCCGGAGGATCAATGGGTGAGTGACAACAGTAGGGCCAGCAGGGGGAGGGAAACTACAGGGACATCCTCGGACCTGGCTTGGGAGAGGATCAGGCTGTCTGAACTTTCTCAGAAGCATTCCAATTAACCAGCCCTTCACACTCTTGTTTCTGCTAAGCAGGCTCTGTCCCTGGAGACCTCCACATCAGGGATTTGTGCGAAGACCACGTGGGTACCTACCAGTGCAGCGTGCGGAATAACGTTGGCGTGGCCTATTGCTCCGTGGACATCTCCTTTGGCGGAGGTAAGCGAGGGCGGGGTTTGTCACTAAGGCAACTTATCAAGACAAAACTGTCACAGATATGTGGGAGAGTGAATGGGGGGCATTTTTGTTCAGCACTACTTTTCATTTTTTTTTTGGGGGGGGGTGTCCATTTAAAAACAGGGCTGCACGTGCCCCCACCCCACATCCCACCAGCTTCATAGCTGCCCAGACATGTTGTTTTATTACATTTTTATTACAATTTATTAAATTTTATTACATGTTTTGTTTTTAAAGTTGGGTTTTTGGGGTGTTTGTTTTAATGAAGATTTATGTAAATCATTTCGAGGGGTGTTTGTTTGTTTGTTTGCCAGTATATAAATCCTGCTAAATAAATAGCAGGGGACCCAGGTGGCGCTGTGGTTAAACCACTGAGCCTAGGGCTTGCTGATCAGAAGGTCGGCGGTTCGAATCCCTGTGACGGGGTGAGCTCCCGTTGCTTGGTCCCAGCTCCTGCCAACCTAGCAGTTCGAAAGCACGTCAAAATGCAAGTAGATAAATAGGAACCGCTGCAGCGGGAAGGTAAACGGCGTTTCCATGTGCTGCTCTGGTTCGCCAGAAGCGGCATTGTCATGCTGGCCACATGAGCTGGAAGCTATACGCCGGCTCCCTCGGCTAATAATGCGAGATGAGCGCGCAACCCGAGATGAGCGCGCAACTCCAGAGTCGGTCACGACTGGACCTAATGGTCAGGGGTCCCTTTACCTTTTTACCTTGTGGACTACTTGAAATGAGGCTGCGTTTTAAATTTTAATCCTGTATTTTAATCTGTATTTTAATTAATTGTTTTTATGTTTTATTGTAATTCTGTTGGTGTCGGCCGCCCTGAGCCCGGTTTTTGACTGGGGAGGGCGGGGTATAAAAATATATAAATTATTTATTATTATTATTATTAAATATATAATAAGAAGCATGAAAGGGGTCCCAGGAGAGGCGGCAGATATTTTATTTACTTTTGAAGAAAATTGATTCATGGGAATGTTAGGTGATGGTGAGATAGCCTCCCAGAGGGGCTGTCCAAAATCTCACAAGATCTCAGAGGGCCCCACAATATCTTGTAGGAGCCCCACAGAGTTCTTTGAGCAACCTTCGCAGAGCTCGGTAAGCAAGGCAGAGGGTTCATAACCTCTTTCTGCAGCAACAAAACGTGGGAAGGTCATGCGAGATCTCATAGGGTCTTTGCGAGATCTCGGGTGGCGCCTTCTGGCCGTTTCCTCTCCCCTTTGCTCTTCATTCATTCATTCATTCATTCATTTCCCCACCACCACACCAAGCTGTAATGTCGCAAGTAAATCAGGCTTAAATAGTGCATCTACTGTAATACAGTGGTACCTTGCTTCTCGAACTTAATCCGTTCCGGAAGTCCATTCGAAACCGTTCGAAAACCAAGGCGCAGCTTCCGATTGGCTGCAGGAGCTTCCTGCACTCAAGCGGAAGCTGCACCGGACGTTCGGCTTCTGAAAAAACGTTCACAAACCGGAACACTCACTTTGTGGTGTTCTGGAGCCGATTTGTTCGGCAACTAAGCCGTTCGAGAACCGAGGTATACCACTGTGCTAGGGAACAAGAAAAAGAGTCACTGAAGAGCCCTTTCATTGCAGGTTACCGCAGCGGTTTGATCATCGCAGGATCCGTCATCATCGCCCTCCTGGCCCTGGCCCTGATCATTGGGGGGATCATCTGGTGCTGTTCGTGCTGCTGCGGGAAAAGCTGGTGTAGCGGTTGCCCAGGTTGCTACTGCGGGAAGGATTATTGCTGGGACTGCTGTTGCTCTGGCTGCGCTCAGGAGCCGAAGCAGGAATACCAGGAGACCAAAGCCAGCGAGATCTGGTGAGTATTGTAGCCCAAGGCAGGGGCGAGACTAGCCTTTATTTCACCCGGGTCAAAGAGCCCATTTGGCAACCCCCAAGCACGAAGGCTGATCGCCGAAGAATTGATGCTTTTGAATTCTGGTGCTGGAGGAGACTCTTGAGAGTCCCATGGACTGCAAGAAGATCAAACCTTTCCATTCTGAAGGAAATCAGCCCTGAGTGCTCACTGGAAGGACAGATCGTGAAGCTGAGGCTCCAATACTTTGGCCACCTCATAAGAAGAGAAGACTCCCTGGAAAAGACCCTGATGTTGGGAAAGATTGAGGGCACTAGGAGAAGGGGACGACAGAGGACGAGGTGGTTGGACAGTGTTCTCGAAGCTACGAACATGAGTTTGACCAAACTGCGGGAGGCAGTGGAAGACAGGAGTGCCTGGAGTGCTCTGGTCCATGGGGTCACGAATAGTCGGACACGACTAAACGAATAAACAACAACAACAACAAGCACATTTGCACACACACACACACACACACAGGCTGAGAGCCTCAAGGGCGCCCCCGGGAGGCTTCTCCCAGGGCAAAAAAACCTGGCTAGCTCCCACCACCACTGTAGTTACAGCTCTGCAAACTCCAGAGAATTGCAGACATCACAGGATGGCTGTGATTTGGTTCATGAATTGTTTTGGGAAGTGCAAATTGGGCCAGTTCACTCTTTAAAAGCAAACAGAATCAAATTTCATCTCCATTCTCCCATCTCAAAAGGAAGGATTGGAATAAGTGGGGGCGTCGGAGAAGAATGAAACACTATAATTTCTAAAAGACAGCCAGGGAAGTAAAAAAAAAAAGCGGGCGGGGGGGAGGGACTTCCAAGGTTAATCAGAGCAAAAGAATGAATAGGAAACACCAAAAAAAAAAAAAGCCAAGCAGGGAATCCAGGAGTAAACAAATGAATTTTATGAGTAATTGTTAATGGACTGCTCTGAGCATGGGAAGAACAGGCTATGAATTCCTAAATCAACTGTGATGGTTTTGTGCTCCTCCCTTCTCCAAGCAGTTAGAGGAAACAATTAAGAGGCTCAATTTCCTTGTGCAGAGAGAGAAATGTAATGGCTTCATAATGCACGGATATTACAAATTATTCACAAATATACAGGTCCAGTAGGCAGGTCCCTTCCCAGGACAGGCAGTGCTGGTATTCAAAGCAACACCAGCCCCTAGGACTCATATTCAGGGTAGCAAAACAATAACCTAGTTAACTTATGGAACTCCCTGCCACAAGATGTGGTGACAGCCACCCGTTTGGGTGGGTTAAAAGGAAGGGAAAGGGCTACAGCCCTTCCCCAGGAAAGTATCACCACCCTCTGGGGAATAATGAGGTTTGCAGAAGTGTGTGTTGGGGGGGGGGGGGAAGCAGAGCCTCAGTGGTAGAGCATCTGCTCTGCATGCAGAAGGTGCCTGCTCAATCCCCAGTAGGTAGGGCTGGGAATGTCCCCTGCCTGAAAGCCTGGACAGCTGCTGCCAATCAGTGTAGACAATATTGCGCTAGGAGGGCCAATCGTCTCATTCAGTATATATTTATTAATATGGTATTTCTTGCTATAGATTTTAAAGCATTGTATATACTGCTTGATTGTAAGAAGCACATTACAAAAAGAGCAAAACATTCAAATTACTGCAAAGAAACAGGCATTTAAATACATTTTATTAAATTTCCACAAATTTTCACATAATCCTTTCAATACACAATAATTTTTTCTTTTGTTTTATCGGGTTCCCATCCCATTTTCCATGGTGTTTTTTATTCCACCTCTTTGCTGCACTATGTTGTCGTTCTTGTATACCATAACCTTAATTACAATAACCTCCAATTCTTTCTGTTGCTCATGGTTCAAATCCTGCTCGCGAACTCATCATGTTACAATATTTCTTTAACTAATCCAAAAAAGGCTTCCATTCTTCTATAAGACAGCCATCGTTAAGTTCTCTTATTTTTAGTTTTTAAATTTGCTGATTCAGCATAGTCCATCACTTTACTGTGAGGCAAGCATTTAAAACAGGCATCTCCAAACTGCGGCCCTCCAGATGTTTTGGCCTACAACTCCCATGATCCCTAGCTAAGAGGACCAGTGGTCAGGGATGATGGGAATTGTAGTCCAAAACATCTGGATGGGGATGCCTGATTTAAAACATTCAGAAGGAAGAACTGAGATAAACGATAAGCTAAAACCAGATTCTTTAAAGCAGCCTCCTTTGTTCTCACGCTCATGAAATGGAACATTGCTGGCTGGTTAGGACGCTTGTCAGGATGAAAGCCCCTGTGCTGCAACATTTTGTTGCAGGAGTCATACGTTTCACCTAACCCTGAGCTGATTTGTGGTGTTTCCCCCCCTTCCTTTCCCACCCCCACCCCCGCCAATCCTGTTTCTTGCAGTGTGGATGCCGATGCTCCCCCAAGCAGACCGTGCAGCCAGGCATTCAGTCGCGCAAGCAGCCTCCATTCCTTGCTTGGGGGCTACCAGACGCGGACATCCCAGTACACGCAGTGCCGCAAGTACGCGACCCCCATCGTTCAGGTGAAGATGACGTCTCCCCCCGACAGTGACGTGAGCGTCGTCCTGGCCCCCGAAATCCCGTCTCCCCCCAGCTCGGAGCAAGGAGATGTTTCTGAGCACTACTACCCCACTAAAGGGAAGGATGTTTATCCCGGAGCAATCGACTCTGTTCCTGGATACGTCAAGGGGGACAACTACAAAGGATCCAGTCCGAGGCATCAGATCTACTCTGAGCCCCAAAAATTCTCCACGCCCGCCTCGGATCCCGGCTGCATCCGCTGGCAGGATGGAAACACCAGGCCCTACAAGGGCACCGTAGTCATGATGCGATCAGCAAGCAAAGAAGGGCTCTTGATATGAGGCAGATGCCGGGCGGAGGGGGTGGGGTGGGGCAGGGAATGATGACACACCACATGCTGGGGATAGATAATGCCGACTTCTCATTCAGAGCTGGAGATCAAACTCATCAGCCGGCCTCCCATCTTCATGTTTGTCTACAAGTACCAGCCACTGTTGGGATCTGTCTGTGTGCCACCGTCCTGTGTGGTGAATCACAGAACTGCAGGTCGCAAGGTTCTCCATCAAGGACCTTCTGGTACTGCTCTGACTCTGCCCACCCAGGCTAGCTATTGGATCCTTCAGGGCAGGAAGGAGTGCAAAGATGCTTCCTGCCCCAGCTGAGCCTTGAGCAATGAGGACCTCCTGAGCATCCTTGGCTATTCTTTGGCCTTGACTTCTGGCTTCCTCCTCCGTTTCCTGATTTGACCTTTGGCCCTGACCTCTGGCTTTCTCCTTGACCCCCATCTCCTGATTTGACTTTTGGCCTTGACCTTTGGCTTGCTCTTTGACCCCCATCTCCTGATTTGACCTTTGGCCCTGACCTTTGGCTTGCTCTTTGACCCCGTCTCCTGATTTGACCTTTGGCCCTGACCTCTGGCTTGCTCCTTGTCCCCGTCTTCTCATTTCCCCTTCTTTGGTCTTGATTATTGGCTTGTCCTATGACCTCTGGTTCCTGGCTTACCTTAGACACTTACCTACAGCCCAGCCCTGACAATGTATGGACTTCCACTCTGGCTGAATAGGAATGGGAAGGAGTAGCAGCTCCCCATGAGATAAACCTTCTCTCACCGTTAGAGTGAGAAGGAGGCCAATGCACTTTATTTTTAAGCCTTCAAAGTTTGTCTCTGCCTCAGCCCCATTACTGGCACCATTGGAATTATCCTAATATATTGGCCTCCTTTCCATAGGAAGGTATGCATCCTGAAATTCAACCCAAAAAGGGTTTTGCCTCCACCATTGTCACCTTCCCCTTCCTTAGACCCAACACCAATCCAAATTTGGGAGCAGGGAAGGCCGTGGCAGAGGGTTCCCCAGAGCTCCACCAGAGCGTTTTCTCTTGGAGGGTCTTTTCCCTGTTGGAAACAATGCAAATACCCCCCTTTTCTTGCTGGGGGTGATGGGAATGTGAATGACAGAGGTGGGGAATCTCTGACCCACGAGGCCGTTTCCTCCCCCCAAACTACCCCATACCTACCCACTCCCAACATCATGATGGCGTGAGACTGCCATCACATTGAAATCTGTCTGCAAGCATTTTGTATTGAATTCCCCTGCGAAGGGATTTCAAAGTGATGTCTCTCGGCGCCCATCAGCTGATAAGCGCTGAAAGGTCTCACTTTCTGAAGTCCAATTCCAAGTTGTTTTTATCCAATGCAAATGGACTCCAAAGCTGAGCCTTTTTCAAGTTGTCAGCCGACATCATCATTATTTCAGGTGATTGGCAGGTGGCCAGCCCTTCCTAACTGTCAAAGTTGGCCCGCAAGGGTAGGAGAAAGGGGGGATCTGGCCTGCAGACCACATCTGGTACTTTTTCCCTGTTCTGATGTCTCTGCCACTGATACTAGTCTCCTCCTGAGTTCGAGTAGCGAGTCTTCAACTGAGGGAGCTCGCTTTTGCAAGCACCCCCAAATCAAGCGCTCAAAACATTATTAGTTGTAAGTATTATGACAAGACGATGTATGAGGAATGCTTTCATCCCGCAAAAGCGCCATACAAATGCTGAGTATTATTAGAGTTAGGCTTGTTATTTTAGCAGCTTTTTTTGTTTTTATGAATGAATGCTTCTCAGAAAACAAGAGCACAATATGAAATGATAACAGTATTAGTTAAACTACAGAATGGCATTTGTAACAATCCTGTTTTCCTAAGCACACTTTCTACAGCAGTGGAATACAAACTCTTCTAATAGCCCGATCCTCTTGCATATTTTCTCAAAAGCAAGTCCCACTCAGTTCAGTGGAGCTCGCTTTTGGAGAAATCTTCATAGAACAGTATCCCAGCTGTGCATATGCCATTCTAAATCAGGGGCAAGGAACTGATTTTTCAGGCTAAGGTCCGCATTTCCTCCCAGACAACCTTCCGAGGGCCGTGTGACCGTAGTGGGTGGAGCCAGAGGCAACTGTGTGGATTTGTGGGGGGGGGAGGGACAAATGTAAAACAGTGGACTACTTTTTACACACACACTAAGCTCACTCACTTCTCTGTTATCAGAGTTCAAAGTCACATTCTGTCCTGCAAAATCACTCAGGGAAGGGTGTGACCTGGGGAGAGTTTTGAGGGCCAGGCAGAGAGGCCTTGAGGGCCCCACCTGACCTCTGGGTCGGTGGTTTGCCATCCCTTCTTTTCTAAAGGATGGAGGTGGTTTCGCACGCAGAAATAGACAGGGTCAATTACAGTGGCAGGTGAAAAATAAAATAAATAGCTCCACAGCTAAATGTTACTCTTAAATTTACTACGGCAGTTGTCTTTCTTGCCCTTGGAATTCCATTCACCAGGAACGGGTGACCAGTGTGGTGTAGGGGTTAAGAGCGGTAGACTCGTAATCTGGTGAACCGGGTTCGCATCCCGGCTCCTCCACATGCAGCTGCTGGGTGACCTTGGGCTAGTCACACTTCTCTGAAGTCTTATCAGCCTAACTCATCTCACAGAGTGTTTGTTGTGGGGGAGGAAGGGAAAGGAGAATGTTGGCTGCTTTGAGACTCCTTAGGGTAGTCAAATCCAAACTCTTCCTCCTTCATGCATAGGTCCACTTGCAGTCCTCAGTCTAATTTTATGTGACCATCAGTCTGATTTTCAAAAGTCCTATGCAAGGAATAGCTTGAGACTTCTGGTAAGGAACAATGTGCCCCTCCCCTGACGGCCTGGGGGGGAGGGGAGAAAGAGAGAGAGAGAAGGGGATGTCAGAGGGAGAGAAAAAATGGGGAGGGGAGAGAGGATTTGACCCTGCCCACTGTTGGCTTTGGCTGCACCCACAGGAAAAGCGGCCCCATCAAATTACTCACGAGGGAATGCGGTTCTTGACCAAAAAAAAAGTGTTGTCCTCTCTTGCCATACAAGGATTTCGAAGAGATCACACCCTCTCCTTCGCAAGACAGACCACATGAGCAAATGTTTCTGTTTGTAAATTGTCATGTTTGGAAACCATTTTGCCATTTTAAAATGCTTTTGAGAATGAATGTTCTTTTTTTATTTTAAGAAGCCCTTTTCAGTTCAAGATGCAGGATTTTTGTAACTGTATACTTGAGTATCATCATTATCCTTCTGTGTGTATGTGTGTGTGTATATGTTTTTAAAAATGTGTACTGTATATGGTTAGTTCCCTTCAATTAAATGTAATAAGGATTGTTAATTTCTTCTGAGATATTTCCCTGAAGGAGGGCTGTATAGCCTAAAAAATGCACTAGGCTCCTGAATATTTTTGTGGTTCAATAAATCATCTGCCTTTAATTAATGCTTCAATAGTAGTCATGTTGTTGTGTTGTGCCGAAACCAAGGCTTCATCCATACAGGAGTTTACTGTGGATTTGCTGTTACCTAAGCATGCAAGTATTTAAGAGCACCTACATGGTGTCACTTCATCAAAATCACAGAACTGTAGAGTTGGAAAGGACCCCCCAAAAGTAATCTAGTCCAACCCCTCGCAAGGAAGAAAAACTCCAACCTGTACATTCCCTCTCCATTTAATCCACATTTCCCCATGTTTTTGGATAACAAGATATGAAAAATAAATCCAGTTTCAATGTCTGTGTTGGGGGGCGGGTTATACAAAGGGTTCTATTCAATTTAAGGAGTCCCAATGACATTAAATGATCACGACTAGCATTAAATGAACATGACTAGCATTCTCTGAGTAGAGCTTAGGTAGATACAAGTCAAAGTACATATTGTTCGTTTCCTTGGGATAAAGATCAATGGCTGTGGTGCCTTTAGGATTTACACAAATATACTACCTAAGCAAGGGACGCGGGTGGCGCTGTGGGTTAAACCACAGAGCCTAGGGCTTGCCGATCAAAAGGTTGGTGGTTCGAATCCCCGCGACGGGGTGAGCTCCCCTTGCTCAGTCCCAGCTCCTGCCAACTTAGCATTTCGAAAGCACGTCAAAGTGCAAGTAGATTAAAAAGGTACCGCTCCAAGCGGGAAGGTAAACGCTGTTTCCGTGCGCTGCTCTGGTTCACCAGAAGCGGCTTTGTCATGCTGGCCACATGACCTGGAAGCTGGATGCCGGCTCCCTCGGCCAATAACGCGAGATGAGCACCACAACCCCAGAGTCGGTCACGACTGGACCTAATGGTCAGGGGTCCCTTTACCTTACTACCTAAGCAAAGAGTGGAGGGTTTTACAGAATTAATACTCCAACAGATATTGCCTTCCCATAAGGTTCCCAGGGAGATCCTTAAGCCAAAGCTTTGGGTCCGGCCCAGAAGAAGACCAGCATTTGTGTGTCCAGCTTCCAGCACAGCCCTGCCCTTTGCCTATTGTCCTCTGTCCTTACAAAGTGATGCTGCTTCCAAGTAGGTGGGGAGGGGGAGGACTAATCTCATTTGTCTCTTTGGCAACAGAGCAACCTTTTTGGACATGTAAATGGTGATACTTACTTAGCTAGGCAGCATTCTCTTACAAAGAAACTGGCCTGGCCGGTTCAGCAGCCTCTTCTACTAGATTCTAAACCTCCTTGGTAGAGAATCAGAGAATCATAGAGTTGGAAGAGAACACAAGGGGCCATCCAGTCCAATCCCCTGCCAAGCAGGAAACACCATCAAAGCATTTCTGACAGATGGCTGTCAAGCCTCTGCTTAAAGACCTCCAAAGAAGGAGACTCCACCACACCCTTTGGCAGCAAATTCCACTGTCGAACAGCTCTTACTGTCAGGAAGTTCTTCCTAATGTTTAGGTGGAATCTTCTTTCTTGTAGCTTGAATCCATTGCTCCGTGTCCGCTTCTCTGGAGCAGCAGAAATCAACCTTTCTCCCTCCTCTATATGGCATCCTTTAATATATTTTGACATGGCTATCATATCACCCCTTAACCTTCTCTTCTCCCGGCTAAACATGCCCAGCTCCCTAAGCCGTTCCTCATAAGGCATCGTTTCCAGGCCTTTGACCATTTTGATTTCCCTCCTCTGGACACGTTCCAGCTTGTCAGTATCCTTCTTGAACTGTGGTGCCCAGAACTGGACACAGAGAATCAGAGGCCTGGAAAGGACACACAGATATAATCGAGACCAAGACATACACTGCAAACCTATAACACTGTTAGGGAAAAGTGTGTACAATGTAAGGAATCCATAGAAAAGAAGAGGATGGAATGGGCTTCTGACTGACAAAACTGATTGTGAAACTGAAAACACACATTCCCCTGTGACCTGTGCTGCAACAGGCAAATAATAATACTGCCCTCTCAACAAATGGATTGGTGGTGCTTCTTTCTTCACACACCTAACACGATGCTTCAAAACCTAAGGTAGCAATTGCCAGGTCATTTGTAAAAGAAAAAGAAAAACAATGTCAGATGAAGCATGCGTTGTGTCTGACCTTTTAAATGACTGCCTTGGTGTTTGAAGCATAGTATTAAAGCATAGTATTAAAACAACACTAACAGTTTGTTTTAAGCAAGTCAAGTCACATCCTGCTAACCTGTTTATGGGGCACAAAACCTGATTCGTTTGCACAGCGTTTGCAAGGAGGCCTGGCGATCTCGGCTCTTTATTGAGCATTCATTCATTCTGGTTTCGTTGGCCTGGAGAGCATCCTACACAGTCCAGGGTATCTCCTCATCATTTTGCAGATTGCAAGGAAGTCCAGTTTGTGGGGGTGTGGATCTAGAATGCGAGGCCTCCAAATAGGGTTGCCAGACTCAATAGAGGACAGGACTTCTGTGCCTTTAATTGCCCTGCTCTCTTTTGAGTCTGGAAACCTTAAAGAGAAACCAGCAGACCCTGTGTTTACTTTCCAAGCAAAGGGTCTGCTGGTTTCTCTTTAAGGTTTCCAGACTCAAAAGAGAGCAGGGCAATTAAAGGCACAGAAGTCCTGTCCTCTATTGAGTCTGGCAGCCCTACCTCCAAATCAAGTTTAATTGTGCCACCTGAATTTGTCAATATGCGATTGAACCACACCCCACAGCGGCGACAGTCTGGAGGCGCCCAAGGAGCCCGGTGACACTTGATAGATTATCAGATCTGAAGACGCAAAGGATTTGCATCAAGTTGCTGGAACTCGGTGGACCTGAATCAGGTCACAACTAGGGATGGGACAATTTGGGTTTCTCTCAGTTTCTCGTTTTTTTCTAGGGTTTCAGACAGGGAATTTCCCCAGCCCTACTGAGAGATGCTGGAAACTGAACCTTGTGTGCAAGGAAGGAGCTCTATCACTGAGCTACACTCCTTCCCTAACATTATAGTCCTGCATTGTCATTTCTGCAGTCAGAATAAATGGCCTCCAGGTGCGTTCCTGCTCTAAAATTCTGTTTCTATTGCATCCCTGAGCAACAGGGAAGCATCTCTCCTTAATATTAGACCAGTCCTCAAGCAAAATTTAAAGGGGCTCCTGTGGCTGTTATTCAGTTTTAAACACATACAGTACACACATACCCATATGGAGTGCATGTAGAAGATAAATGCGTCCCACACCAAGCTCATAATACTCTCACAGCCAGAAAACTATACAGAGCAAAAAAAAACGAGGCCACGTTTAAACCTTAGCTGACCTCAGCAACCCCTCTTGTCACATTACAGGAAATTCTTCCTGAGCCTTCCCCCCCCCCCCCCCCGTGGAACTGGTTTAACAAGTGTCAATAAATATCTAAGCAGACTTGCCGAAAGGGTATCTTATGTACGTGAATGGGGACAGGTCTGTGTCAATGGATTCTGGAGTCAAGGTATTCATCATTTCAAAAGGAAGTCTCAGACAGGAAGGGCAATTAATAGCAGGTATTGCCAGGCGTCTTGATGGACGGACTTGCAAATGCGTTGGAGAAACATGACAGTGAGCATGATCTAATTCACATGCACAAGCACAACCCATTTTTGTGATATATCTGAGACATTTTTGGGGTGGTCCTTCTGTCAAGGGGCAGGTGGATAATTTCTGAGGTTTTAAAAGATGCCACACACCTTTGTTCTGGGCACCTCGGAGCAAGGAAACTCTGTTGCAACAGACCAATAGACTCCATTTGTATCTCTGACTTACAGCGGACCTCAAAGGACCCAAAGTCCCTTGATGGGGACTTGGGCTGTAAAAGCCAACTGTGTGTGTGTGTGTGTGTGTGTGTGTGTGTGTGTGTAGAACTGTGACCACAGCTGTGGCCTCAGACATGGCTGAGGTGTGCAGCAGAGGTGAGAGTCCCCACAGGCAGTAGTTGCCATCCCTTGGCCCAGCTCCCCCAGATACACACGTGGTAAGTGGGTCAGGATGTCTGTGCCTTTAGGCTTACACAAACATCCACCCACATGTGCAAACAAATGAGGATCTTGCAGAAAAGGAAGAGTAGCCACTGTTTGCTTTGCAAAAGAGTAAGCTGGTAATAATATATGAGCCAACCCCAGAGGGTGGCAACACTCTGGTTTGGAAGGAGCAATATATGAATCAGGCAGATAATAAACAAAGCTTGCTTGCCAGGATTTGGCGGGGTTTCACCGTTGACAGAGATTCTGATGTTAAACTAAGAGGCACAAACTGACTCACTGCCAGCCCTAAGAATAGATATGATATATTTGTTTGTTTGTTTGATATTTTATTGTTTTTAATATTCTGTTGGGAGCCGACCAGAGTGGCTGGGACAACCCAGTCAGATGGGTGACATATACCAATACATATTATTATTATTATTATTTGTGTGTGTGTGTGTGTGGCAACTGACTTTGCCAATTGCTTCCTCAAGGCTGCAAAAAAAGAGAGAGGTTATGGCTTCTGGTTCCGCCTGCAGGAATGGCTGACCTTTTTTCCATCCCTCCGACCTTCATGAGGAATTTGGCGGTTGCTAGGGGAGTAAATGGCAACCCCCTACCCTCTCCGGGGGTTACGGAGAGGGGCCGCTGGCCCGCGATGCCCCCAAACCCACTCCGATTGTTTAAGGAGTGGGGGGGGGCTTGGGCTGAGCACTCATGAGGAATGTCGGAACTCCCGGACGCCAAACTGCATGGCGGGATCTCCATGATTAAAGAAGATAATTAGGTTTAAATTCATGGACACGCTTCAGAAGGAGGGGCAGAAGCTCTGTTTACTGCCGAGGAATTTACGCTGCTGAGGGTGAGGAGTCAAAGGTTGTATTTTATCTGGAAGAAGGATTGATGGGGACGGAACGACAAGGGAAGTGAGTTTTTTTTATTTTTTTCATATACTCTACGAGTTACTCCATACCTTCCCGGACGTGATGTTCTTGCTTGTTTGGAACGAATGAGAAATAAAAGATATCTGTGGGAGTTGAACTTTATAAATTGTTGATATTGAGTATACTTTTTGAAGATGTAAAATTGTGGACGAGAGAAGCCCCCCTCTAATTGGATAGAAGGAGTGCCTGGAAAGCGTTCGGAGGATTTATGAGGCATGACGCACTTTGAATTTGAGCAGCGACCTGAAGCTAAGTTCAGCTATAAGGCAAGGAGAGCCACTAATTTATCAAGAGTCTATGCATAAGGTGACGGCTGGGTCTCCGGCCTGGAAAAGCTGTAAATTTCATAAAGATCGTTAATGAGAAGAAAATGAAAGTGACTTGAGTTTTCTAAGATGGCGCTGCTCAGTGTTGAAAGACCGACGCAACAGGGACGCTCCAGACCAAGAAGATTTATGGGGAGGCCGGACTGATCAACTCACACAGGAGAAAGAACATATATGAAATCTCGTTTGATACTTATCTCAGCAGCTGGGGAAAAAATCGGATGAAAGAGGAAAACATCTTTGTGACTGTAGGGGAAAGATCGGGACTATTACAGACTTTGAGTGATGATTTGGACATTAGAAAAAGACGGCAGTGAGCAGTTGCGAGGAATCCCCAATTTCTTGAAGCATGGGAACCCCGAAAATTTTAGATGATTTGGCATAACATTCGGTCTGATTGATATGTATTTGTATAATTTGAAATAATGGATGTGATATAATTGTTTTTAATTGGAAAATTAATAAAAATATATTATAAAAAAAAAGAGAGAGAGGTTATGATTTGGTGAATATATTGGCGGTAAAATCATTCAACGTTAAACCAGACCCACACAATCATGATGCTCTGCTCTTCCTCGATAGAAGGAAGCCGCCTTGATATGAGGCAGACCATTGGTTCAGCATAGATGCTGTTTCAAGCCACGCAAATCTCTGAGTGGTGAGAAACTCCAAGGCTTTCCTTGGAATGAAGATCAATGGAGACTGTGGTGTCTTTAGGAGATATGGTTTTATTTACACATAAATATAACCAGCGCGTAGGATGGAGGGGCCCACAGCATTAACACCCACAAAAGATCTTGATTCTTCAGCAGCCTCTTGACCCCCCTCCTTGGCTTCAGCCTCAGAGTTTGAACAGCTCCCTGTCACAGGCTCCTCCTGCTCACTAAACCCTGTTGCCCATTCAGCATCTCTCCTCCCAATCTCCTTCCTCCGACCTCTCCTCCGTGTCCCACCATGAATCCCTGGCTCTGAGCCTTCCTCCTCTGGGGTTTCCCTGGCTGGTGCCTCCCACCACCCCACTTTATCCAGCCAGTTCCTGACACATGGAAACATTAAGCAATTCTGTCAATGCATTAATGTTAATGTATTGCATGCATTAATGTACATTATTATTATTATTATTATTATTATTAGTAGTAGTAGTAGTAGTTTGCTGCTCGCTGCTTTTCACCGTTCTCACCTGTCGATTGGAAAAGAAGCTGCTCGGTCATTTCTTTTAATCATTTATTTGTTAAATTAAGGGAAGCCCTCGTTTCTTCCAAACGTGGGCTACAGCAAATAATTACATTCAGTCACATTTAAATACATAAAAGCATACAATGTACAATCAGTTCAAATAATCTGGAGCAGAAACCATGTCGAAGGTTGCAACCAGCCTGTCGCAAATGTATGGTGGAACGAAAAGGTCTTTTGTGATTTTTCAAAAATCCAGAGGGGTTTTTAATTTGATGAACTTCTGTGAGCATCGAACCACTTGGAGGGCTGGTTTGGCCCAGTTCTTGGCAGACAGCAATGGGGAAAGGGGGAATGGGGCTGGCAGAAGTGGAGCAGAAGTTATAACTTCCTTCTCAAAAGGTATATTGTTAGAGCAGGAGCGAGGAACCCTTTTGAGCCTGAGGTCTGCTTTCCTTTTGTAGACAACCTTTCTAGGGCCATATGCCAGTGGTGGCTGAGGCCCGAGGCAAGCGTGAACCGAGCAACTAGTGTAAATTTTACCTTGGTACTGTAGGCTAGTTTCTACACTCAACCACAAACAACCCATCCTCCATCTTGGAAAGAGTTCAAGGAGACATTCCAGCTAGGCAAAGACACTGAGGGGGGCTAAGCAGAGTCAGAATGAGGAGGATTCGGAGGGCTAGAGAGGCCTCAAGGCCTAAAGCTCCCCATCCCAGCATGAAAAGACCTGACCACTTAGAGGTTTTATTACAATCTAGCGGTACAGGGATTGTGTGAAATAAATAAAATCATTATGTCATTTGTCTCTGGCGGCTGCGCTTGAAATCCATTCACGGCGCACAATTGCGTCCAGCACACAGTTCAGGAATGTTCTGTTGGACCATCAGTTGCGGCAGTCTATACTAAAAGGCCATCTCTGCTCTTGGCTGGCACCATCACAGGAACGCCTCCATATTGCCCAGGATGGCCTCGCTTGCCCTTCTCAGACGTGGTAGAGCAGCTTCCTCCATTATTTGGGCCAGCAGCTGATGGCGAAGATGTCGCCTGGGGCGAGGAAGGCACAGAAGGAGCGTAGTGAACCCTGGCCTTTGTCGTGAAGGTGGTCGAGCAGCCGCCATGGGGGGCCTCGCTTTTCACGCCGCTGCAATCCACGGGCTGCGCCTCTTGGGCTGGGGAGATAATCTCGTTGCCTTCCTGCTCCTTGGGAGGGCCGTACTTGCGGCGCTGCATGAAGCTGATGTTGTGGGGCATGAAATCTAGGACGGATCGTATGCTGCTGTTCCGGCTTCCGCCTCTGGCCCGTGGGGGCGCCGTGTCAACCCTGCGAGGGGAAAGAGTTCTCTGTTTCACTACAGTATTTAATTTCTTTATACAGTGGTGCCTCGCTTAACGAATGCCCTGCTTAACGGAATTTCCGCTTAACGAAAGGATTTTTCGAGCGGAGGTTGCCTCACTATACGAATCCGTTTTACGAAAAATTCGTCTATCGAATTGCGGTTTCCCATAGGAATGCATTGAAATTCAATTAATGCATTCCTATGGGCAAAAAAAAAAAAAATTCAAAAAAAATTCAATGCATTCCTATGGGATTCGCTAGATGAATTTTTCGTTATAAGAAAAGACCCATGGAATGAATTAAATTCGTCTAGCGAGGCACCACTGTATATTTATCATTTCTATCAACAACAACAACAACAACTGCAGCTCAGGCCAGCTGACAAAGGAAACAAATGATTCGTACCTCTGTTGAAAGAGGATGTGGCTGGGTAAGGGAGCTTGGCCTTGGGAGAGTCTCAAGGGCCAGAAAGAAAGGCCTGGAGGGCCACATTTGGCCCCTGGACCTAAGGTTTCCTCCATGGAATGAAGACCCCCTTTCAATGTTCTGCAGCAGGAAGCGGCTTAATGACGGTAGGCTTACGACACGGACCTCCCACCCCCACAAACCCCTTCCTCTCATATATTCCTCTTGCTTCTAGTCACCTTATCTGGTTGGCCTCTTCCTTGTAACGCCTCTTCCTGCAGCAGCAGATCAGTCCCACGACGAGACACATGAGGAGGGTCAGAAAGAGCAGAGAGCCCAGGACTACTCCCACGATGATGCTCACTCGGTTGGACTCTGCAAGGGAGGAGAATACCATGGAGAACAATGAGCTGAGATGGAATGGCTAGGAGGTGCTAAGCTTGATGGCTTTTGATTGACTGGCTAAGTGTCATCTACCCTGATTACATTTCCGAAATCTGTCTGCGATTTCAAAAATTTAAAATAAAGGCAAGGGGGATATGGAAAATGAGTCCAGAAGCCAAGATGGAGGATAGTTCCTTATGCTAAGATTTAATTCCCCTGGAGTTCTCTGCACGACCCTGAAACTTCTGAAGATGATTATTTCTGAAGACCAGTTTCTGGAAACTGCAGGGGAGGAGAATTACTGGTACTGCTTGCGGGCTTTCCATGCATATAACTTGTGGGCTTTCTGTGCATAAAACTTGCTTTTCGGACTCTGCCAGACAAACATGAGATTTGGTATTTGGACAAAATGAAAAATGCTACTCTCTTACCCTTTGAGAAGGAGATCTCCACAACACACCTGGCCGATCCGACTTTGTTGGCCACACTGCACTGGTAAACACCAGCGTGGTCATTGGATAGGTTCTCAATGATCAGGTCACCGGGATTTGGGCCTTGAGAGAGAGAAAATCCAGGAAAAAACAGTTACGATAAGCTCACATAGATCTAGGTTACGCTCCTCCATGATGACTTCAAGATGAGCCAGGCAAGCTTTGCACAAGACAAAATACAGCCGTACCTCAGTTTTCGAACAGCTTAGTTCCCGAACGTGTTGGCTCCCGAACGCTGCAAAGCCAGAAGTGACTGTTCCGGTTTGCGAACTATTTTTGGAAGTCTGGCGCTGCTTACGCGCCTTCTGATTGGCTGGAGGAGCTTCCTGCAGCCAATCAGAAGTCGCGATTTGGTTTTCGAACGTTTTGGAAGTAAAACAGACTTTGGGAACAGATCCCGTTTGACTTCCAAGGTACGGCTGTAGGACTTTACCTTTTGCTGATCATGGCACACGTGTTTGTGGAATGGAGTCCACTGTATCAGATGCATGAAATGTAATCTGAAGAGTGTGTTCACATGTATCTATCTAACTAAATTGGCGGAAGGGGGAGAGGTGTAGGAGACATATGGAAATAGGATTGGCAAAAAAGTTAAGCCTGTGACCAACTCACCCCTGTAAGGAAATATGTAGCTATTGTATTTGTTCAGGCCCAAATGCGTGTTAAGTTCAGCAGTTTCATGCTGTCAAAGTTTTAGTTTGCAGTCTTTATCCCTAATTTGCTTTCATTGCTTCCCTTAACCCAAGGATTTTGTAAATTCATTTTTCATCTTGCAATTTCTCCTCAGCTTCATTTCCTGTACAAGCATCTTTCCTCTACTCCAGAGGTGGGGGACCATTTTCACCTGGAAGGCTGCATTCCTTCCAGAGGTGGGTGGGGGTGGGAGGAGCCAGAAGCAAAAGTGGGTGGAGCAATGGATGCAAATTTCACCTAGGCTAGTTTCTGCACACACTCATGCACCCGCCTCTTTCTTCCATCCACACAAGCAAAAGACAAGAAGCCCAAGGGCCAGGTAGACTGGCCTGGAGGGCCACAGTCAGTACCCGGGGCTTGAGGTTCCTCATTCCCAGTGTTGACCTGCCACTCCAGAGCAGCAAGCATCCCACACACTCCCCATTACTTCCTGGTTCTTACCTTTAATGGTGGTAGCGGAGAGCCAGTTCGCAAAAGGGCGATCTGTGACTTTGGCCCACTGGTACATGAGTGGGGAAGTGCCAGAGTTTGAGGAGCAGCTCAAGGTGACTTTCTGGCCCAAGGCTACCTTGCCTACAATTGAGCATTGTGGGTTGGATGGTCTCGCTGATGGAAGGGAGAGAAAATGTCCTCAGTTAGTAAGTCTGAAGGAAAGGAGGTGGGGGGGGGAAGGAATGAAGAATGTTGGGTGACTACCGGAAACTCTGGCACCGCCAGTACGTTAACCATAGGACCCGAGGCCCACCAACATGTGGGATGTAACACAAGCAGTCAAGTATAACACTTCCTGTTTGCCCAGAGTGGGGGGGGGGTGTTACTCCAGCCAGGAGGACTTCCTATCACACCTAGTCTGGAGCATCCTCCCCCTGCATGTGACCAGGTAGATAGACGTGACCCTGTGAGACCCTGTAAAAGGGCCAGCCAGGCAGCCATCTTTCTTGTTTGACTCTTGATCTCTTGATGTATTTTGCTGTCTGCTGGCTGTCAGCCAGCAGCACATGAGCTCAATCCCCACATGGGATGAACTCAAACGCTCTTCTGCAACTCCAAGCTAAAGCCTGCCTTCCGGGAACCAGCTGTGAACTGAATGTAAGTAAACTTCTCATCATTACTTCTAAAGAAGACTGTTGTGTCTTTATTCTTTTTAAGAGAGAGCAAAGGGGATTTACAGTACAGTGGTGCCTCGCTAGACGAAATTAATTCGTTCCACGGGTCCTTTCTTATAGCGAAAAAATTTGTCTAGCGAATCCCATAGGAATGCATTGAATTTTTTTTTAATTTTTTTTTGCCCATAGGAACACATTAATTGAATTTCAATGCATTCCTATGGGAAACCGCGATTCGCTAGACGAATTTTTCGTAAAACGCATTCGTCTAGCGAGGCAAGCTCCGCTCGAAAAATCCTTTCGTTAGGTGGAAATTTCGTTAAGCAGGGCATTCGTTAAGCGAGGCACCACTGTACCAGGATCAAAACCAATCTGGGCAAGACAGATTGGATTGCTTAAGTAAAGAGATTCAAACGACTCTACCAACTAGCTTCCTGCTATATACTGGGGGATGTATTCTGCTACTGACTCACTAGCGTGAGTGAGGAAGGATAATATTTAATCAATATAGCCTCTCCTACTATCCACAACATTTTCACAAAACATACAAAGAGGGGGAGCATCTATTCCAGCATCCTGCGGCCCCAGCCATATGACTCTGCAAAGCAAGGCAAGTCCCTCAAAACCAGAGCAGTCCCGGACCTCTTGCTCTGCCATGGGACCACAGTCCCTTTTTCTGCATCAGCAGGACTCACCTAGCACCATGACGGTCACCTTGCGGGTGGCCACTGTGGTCTTCTTCACCTTGCATTCGTAAGTTGCCGAGTCGGAAATCTGAACATCCTGCAGGTTGATGGAGGCATCATACTGGCTGGGGTCTTGGATTGCAAAGGTCACCCGCTGCTGCAGGCCAGAGCAGCAGTCGTGGCTGGAGCCCCCGATCACCATGTTCTGCTGCTGGCCAGAGTTGCCAAAATGTCGTGAGTCGTGGGCTGCAGAACCCCCTCTCGTCTGCAGGTAATGGTAGCCAGGGTGGATTACCTGGTGATTGTTGTAGCTCAGGATCTGGTGGGCAGGAACCAGAGAACAACACCGCTGAATCAACAGAGGAAGATTTCCAAATTGCTTATGTGGTCACAGATCAGATCATCAGATCATTCGCAAGCAAATAATAATAATAATTTATTTATACGTCACCCATCTGGCTGGGTTTCCCCAGCCACTCTGGGCGGCTTCCAGCAGAAAAATAAAATACAGTACAGTAATCTATTAAACATTAAAAGCCTCCCTAAACAGGGCTGCCTTCAGATATCTTCTAAAAATCTGGTAGTTGTTTTTCTCTTTGACATATGATGAGACGGCATTCCACAGGGCGGGCGCCACTACCGAGAAGGCCTGGTTCCCTGTAACTTGGCTTCTCGCAGTGAGGGAACCGCCAGAAGGCCCTCGGTACTGGACCTCAGGCAGAACGATGGGGTGGAGATGCTTCTTCAGGTATACTGGACCGAGGCCATTTAGGGCAGGGGTCCCAAAACTAAGGCCCGGTGGGCCGGATGCGGCCCACATGAGCCAATTGTGCAGCCCCCAACGACCCCCGCCACCCACCCTTACCGGCACGCCTCAGTGCGGTTGCCCATCTCCAGGTCGGCGCAGCGCCAGAAATAGCTTGTGTGCATGCACACAAGCTATTTCCAGCGCCGCGCCAACCCGGAAGTGCACCGGAAGTGCATGCGCAGAAGCCATTTCTGGCAGCACCCCACGCCAGAAAAAGCAAGTGTGCACGCATATGGGAGCGTGTTCCCCCGCCCTCCGGCCCGCCGCACAATCGACGCCGGAGTAACCGGCCCAAAGCCGGGTAAGTTTGGGGATCCCTGATTTAGGGCTTTAAAGGTCAGCACCAACACTTTGAATTGTGCTCAGAAACGTACTGGGAGCTCCCAGTCACCAGTCTAGCTGCCGCATTCTGGATTAGTTGTAGTTTCCAGGTCACCTTCAAAGGTAGCCCCACGTAGAGCGCATTGCAGTAGTCCAAGCGGGAGATAACCAGAGATGCACCACTCTGGCGAGACAGTCTGCAGGCAGGTAGGGTCTCAGCCTGCGTACCAGATGGAGCTGGTAGACAGCTGCCCTGGACACAGAATTGACCTGCGCCTCCATGGACAGCTGTGAGTCCGGAATGACTCCCAGGCTGCGCACCTGGTCCTTCAGGGGCACAGTTACCCCATTCAGGACATGGGAGTCCTCCACACCTGCCTGCCTCCTGTCTCCTGCAAACAGTACTTCTGTCTTGTCAGGATTCAACCTCAAGCAAAACAACACCCTCCTCCTCCTTCACAAAACTATATTTGCTTTCCCCTTGGTATTCCACAGATTATTTTGCCTGAGGAGGTGGGAAACTGATGGCGCTTCTCATGTCAGGCGGTAACAGTTTTGCCAATTGCATAGAGGTAAACTCAGTGGGGTTACAGATGGGTAAACCTATCAATTTCATTTTCTCTCCATTTCTCATTTTGATCTATTGTTTACTTCATAAAAATTATACACCTCTTGATTGCAAAAACAGTTTACAAAGAGGAAAAAACAATAAAATGGCCAGTAATTCCAATCTTAAATTCAGTCCTCCACGTTTCTGCATTGATTTGCATTTTTTAAAAAAGTCTTCATGGAAATTCGTTAGTTCATTCATGAAAAATGTCCCCCAGCCCCTGTTCTAGTAGACTCTTGAGTTTCCTGTTTGATAGGGAACAAAGAGATCAGGGTCCACTACAGTTCTGACCATAGCTGCCAAGTCTCCTGTTTTTCACGGGAAACCCCCGTATTTTAAACTGTTTCTCGCTGGCAGCCCGGATTGGAAAAAAATCCCGTAAATCCCCCGGATTTCCTACCTGCCAGGGAGGCTCCATTTTGGGTCCTGGCGGCGCCCGATTTCCGGTGCCCAGACATGGGTAGCGCAGCACTGGAAGTTGCTTCTACGCGTGTCCGGACATGCGTAGAAGCGACTTACGGTGCTACGCCGCTGCTGATCCCGCATTTTTCAGTGGGAGACTTGGCAGCTATGGTTCTGACAGGTTCCTGTCCTGAACAGGCTGTAGTTGGGTTCATCCTGGTTCAGTTCACTTCTGGTACCACACAAGAGGCCAGATGTTTTGAAACCAACAGCTGAGCTCGACCCACGTACTCACCACGTTGTCCAGGTTTGTGGGGTCAGAGTTCATCTGTGTCCATTCGATGTCCAGGTCGCTTGGGCCATGGTCTTGCGGTTCCAATTCGTAGGGGCAGCCGAGCTTGATCGTCTCGCCTTCTGCCAGGTAGATCACCTCCCGGCCCTTGGCATTGATCTTCACAGCAGGTAAAAGAGCTGGTGGCCAAAAAAAGAGAGAGGTATGTACAGCAGCCTGAGCGTCCAGAACCGGCTGCAACTGGTAATTAAGCTCATCCCACAAAGGAAGCCTTTATATATGGCACCCAAGTGTGGAGAACGATTCAGGCAAAGCATTTGGCTCAGCTCTTTAATCTCTGTAGCCCAATGGAGAAGTTCTGAAATCGGGGCCAACAGATGTGTGGTGGTCCACACATTCCATGGAAAAGTCATAAATATGCATACTTAGAATCATGGAATTGTAGAGTTGGAAGGGACCCCCTAAGGTCATCTAGTGCAACCCCCTGCAATGCACAAATGATTACTAATAGTCATAATTACTGCTACTAAATATGTTTTTATTTGGTTTCTATCTTGCCCTTTCTCCCAAAGGATCCCAAAGTGGCAAATACATAAATAATAAAACTTTTTTAAAAAGAATTCTAAAAGCAAAGAATTCTTTCTACCAGTGATCTCAGGGTTGCCAGGAACAGTGTCTTTCAGCCATCAAATGCCGAAGCGAACAAGAATGCTCTTAAAGTCTACCGAAAAATGAGGGAGGAAGACACGCCTGACCAGGAAGGACATTCCATAAATAGGGAGCTGCTACTGAAAAGGCCCTGTCATGGGTGAATGGAATTGGGCACCACCAACAAGGCATCACTTGCTAATTGTAAGGTTCAGGGTGACTGATGATGCTAATTAATTAATTAATTGTTGTTATTTACAGTAAAAACCACCAACCACTGATACAGGGTTTAAGAATTATTTATAATCGAGACAAATTGAAAACACATACAGTGAGATTTTGAAGGAAGGTGACAGCCGAAGCTCTGCGTTTTATATTAGAATCATAGAATTGTAGAGTTGAAAAGGGACCACAAGAGTCATCTAGACCAACTGCCTGCAATACGGGGATCTTTTACGCAACATGGGGGTTGAGATCAAGAGTCTCATGCCCTATATTTTTTGTTCGCTTGTTTTAAAAGAATTCTTTGCACGACGAAAACCAGTAGATATAAGGGAGAAGGATCCCGGTCTCTCTCCCTGACATGCTACAATCCTATATTCTGGGATTCCCACCCTCATGAACAAGCTTCAAAACTCTTGACACCCCACCTGCCTCCCGCAGCCTCACTTCAGTTTTACTGCATTTCCACTTCTGTCTATGCACCCCCTGGAAGATAACTGAAACTGGGAGCTGTATGGAAGGAACAAGTCTTCACAAAACGACCCTCTCCCTGTTTTGTTTTGTTTTTAGCTCAGTCCAAATCCTATTACACTCATTGCTTCTTATATTCACTATGCGCGCCTGTCACTCTCTCTCACACACACACTTTTGCAACAATAAGGACTAGAAACTTGGTGTGTGTGTTTTTAAAGGTATGCTTTGTGGCAAAACCGGGGCAGTTTACACCATTACTCCAGCCTCAGAAAACAAAATTTATTAGGGCTTCCTGACTGTCACTTTCTTGCAGGAGCGATGCAATCCCATAGCAGCAAATTCAGCCTGTTCAATGAAAGTTGCTTTGGTGCCCTCGGGCAACAAAAAAAAAACAGCTTCCCCCACAAAAAAGCAGACCTTTTTATAATATGGAAAGCGAGGGAGAGATGTACGGGAAAGTGCTGAAAAACACTTGCTTGGAGGCAAGTCTAACCTCTCTGCAAACAAATGAAAAGGAATGCTCAATAAATGCTCAGCGTTGTCTGACCTCGCAAATAAAAGGGTTTGCCTGCAAGCAACCTGTGTGCGCTTGAATGCCAGCAACCATGCTATCAAACCACATGCAGAACTCTTTTTTAAAACAGAGGAAGAAGAAGAAGAAGAAGAAGAAGAAGAAGAAGAAGAAGAAGAAGAAGAAGAAGAAGAAGAAGAAGAAGAAGAAGAAGAAGAAGAAGAAGAAGAAGAAGAAACATCCATCATTATCCTCTGGCGCTACCCAAAGGCTCTTACCTGGCGTCAAACACAAAAGGAAGATCCGCAGGCCCCATGTCCCAGCCATAATTCTGCAGTGTATTCCGGAGCAGCAAATATTTCTCAAGGGCTGGGTAGGTCTAAGGCAAGGTGAGCTTTGAGTAGAAGTCCTCGGAAGCTCAGGGTTTTTGATCTCCTTGGCCTGGCTCCTCCCCTCCGGGTGCAAATGCCTTTGGGGTGAATTGAAGGCACACCGTGCAACTCCCAAGGGATGAGTGCTGCCTCTCCCCACCCGGTTTCCCTTCCAGAGATGCTCTTACTCAGTCGTTAAATGACAACTGTATACATCCTTTCGCCTGAAGTGCCAGCACAGCCTTATTCATACCAGTGAAATCATGTCTCGGGGGCTATTTGACTTGGCATTTGGAAGGACAGCAATGGACGGTGACGTCCAGAGAAGGGATTTTGGCGGAAGACCTCCAGAGGACCCGTTTATTGAGCAGGCATCCAGATTTGCTTGCACAAAGTTTACATAATGGTGATACAATGGCTGGACTTTATAGCACATTGGTTCCAATTTATTATATTTTGTTTCGTTTGCACCCTTCTGCCCTTCCTCCCAAAAGAGCCCAAGGAGAAAAACATCAGAATGTTAAAACAACAGTGTTTTAAATGAAATTAAAAAAGGATTTAAAACAGCAATTCCAAAACATTTGAAACATCTAGAAACATATAAAAGCAATCACACGCCTTCACAGTTACTAATTTCAAAGTTGCCAGGGCCAGTAAAAGGTAAAGGAGGCTTGTTGTTGTTGTTGTTGTTTAGTCGTGTCTGACTCTTCGTGACCCCATGGACCAGAGCACACCAGGCACTCCTGTCTTCCACTGCCTCCCGCAGTTTGGTCAGACTCATGTTGGTAGCTTCGAGAACACTGTCCAACCATCTCATCCTCTGTCGTCCCCTTCTCCTTGTGCCCTCAGTCTTTCCCAGCATCAGGGTCTTTTCCAGGGAGTCTTCTCTTCACATGAGGTGGCCAAAATATTGGAGCCTCAGCTTCACGATCTGTCCTTCCAGTGAGCACTCAGGGCTGATTTCCTTCAGAATGGATAGGTTTGATCTTCTTGCAGTCCACAGGACTCTCAAGAGTCTCCTCCAGCACCATAATTCAAAAGCATCAATTCTTCGACGATCAGCCTTCTTTATGGTCCAGCTCTCACTTCCATACATCACTACTGGGAAAACCATAGCTTTAACTATACGGACCTTTGTAGGCAAGGTGATGTCTCTGCTTTTTAAGATGCTGTCTAGGTTTGTCATTGCTTTTCTCCCAAGAAGCAGACGTCTTTTAATTTCGTGACTGCTGTCACCATCTGCAGTGATCATGGAACCCAAGAAAGTAAAATCTCTCACTGCCTCCATTTCTTCCCCTTCTATTTGCCAGGAGGTGATGGGACCAGTGGCCATGATCTTAGGATTTTTTTTTTTTGATGTTGCGCTTCAGACCATATTTTGCGCTCTCCTCTTTCACCCTCATTAAAAGGTTCTTTAATTCCTCCTCACTTTCTGCCATCAAGTTTGTGTCATCAGCATATCTGAGGTTGTTGATATTTCTTCCGGCAATCTTAATTCCGGTTTGGGATTCATCCAGTCCAGCCTTTCGCATGATGAATTCTGCATATAAGTTAAATAAGCAAGGAGGGTTATGTCCAGTCAAAGGCAACTATGGGGGTTGCAGCGCTCAGTGTCCGGGATGAGAGATGCGGGTGGAGATGCTACTTCGGGTATACTTGTTGGGAGTCACAAGTGGGGAGATCTGCTTTTGTACTCGGGTCCTGTTTGTGGGCTTTCAGAAGCCACTGTGGTTGTCCACTGTTTGAACAGGATGGACTAGATCAGGCATCCCCAAACTGCGGCCCTCCAGATGTTTTGGCCTACAACTCCCATGATCCCTAGCTAACAGGAACAGTGGTCGGGGAAGATGGGAACTGTAGTCCAAAACATCTGGAGGACCGAAGTTTGGGGATGCCTGGATTAGATGGGCCTTTGGCCTCCCCCAGTTGGGCTCTCCTGGTGTTCTTACCTTTTGCCTGCCAGAGAGGATGTGACTCTCTAGTGTCAAGAAAAAGGCAGGAAGTGAATACGAGAGTCAGCTGTATACCTGGCTGTTACTCATCCGTATAAGGCAACTCCCTCGGACTGTGATTTTGGGTTGGGATGTGAGGGGAAAGGGTGGAATGTTCCACGTGCTCCAAATCTAGCCATGCCATTTCCTTTCTTGCTTTGCATGTGGATGATAGTTCCTGGGTACAATGCTACAGACATAAAACAGGTTCATTTTGTCATTGAAGTTCCTTTGTCACCGTTTTGTCACTGAAAATGAAAGCTCCTGGGGAACTCTGAGAACTGTGGTTTTTCAAAACAGGATGGTTAAATTTGCCAGTAAGCAACGACAGCTAAAAGCAAAGCAAACTTTGATCAAAGAATGCTAACTCTGGAGCAGCACTGAGATATCCCCCCCCCCACTTTACGAACTTACTGAATTTTTAAAAATACAATTACCAAAGTGTTCTCTTCCAAGACTAATACATATACAGATGTTGAGTCTTGCAGGCAGTCAACCACACGGCATCAAAACAAACTTGGAAAATCTTTTACGTAACAAATTCAGCTCACGTCCACGGAGTGCATATCCATCTAAAGTGTTAAGATATTTTCTCCATGGTGGCTGCTGCAACTGAGATGGAAGGATATTATTGTACAGTACTATTGTTAATGGGGACGCAGATGGCGCTGTGGGTTAAACCATTGAGCCTAGGGCTTGCTGATCAGAAGGTCAGCGGTTCGAATCCCTGCGACAGGGTAAGCTCCCGTTGCTCGGTCCCAGCTCCTGCCAACCTAGCAGTTCAAAAGCAACTGGGCCAAAGGAAACATGATGAATTTTAACAGGGAAAAATGTAAAGTACTACACTTGGGCAAAAAAAATGAAAGGCACAAATACAGGGTGGGAGACACCTGGCTTAAGAGCAGTACGTGTGAAAAGGATCTAGGAGTCTTGGTAGACCACAAACTTGACATGAGTCAACAGTGTGATGCAGCAGCTAAAAAAGCCAATGCAATTCTGGGCTGCATCAAAAGGAGTATAGCATCTAGATCAAGGGAAGTAATAGTACCACTGTATTCTGCTCTGGTCAGACCTCACCTGGAGTACTGTGTCCACTTCTGGGCACCACAGTTCAAGAAGGATACTGACAAGCTGGAACGTGTCCAGAAGAGAGCAACCAAAATGGTCAAAGGCCTGGAAACGATGCCTTATGAGGAATGGCTTAGGGAGCTGGGTATGTTTAGCCTGGAGAAGAGAAGGTTAAGGGGTGATATGATGGCCATGTTCAAATATATAAAAGGATGTCATATAGAGGAGGGAGAAAGGTTGTTTTCTGCTGCTCCAGAGAAGCAGACACGGAGCAATAGATTCAAGCTACAAGAAAGAAGATTCCACCTAAACATTAGGAAGAACTTCCTGACAGTAAGAGCTGTTCGGCAGTGGAATTTGCTACCAAGGAGTGTGGTGGAGTCTCCTTCTTTGGAGGTCTCTAAGCAGAGGTTTGACAGCCATCTGTCAAGAATGCTTTGATGGTGTTTCCTGCTTGACAGGGGGTTGGACTGGATGGCCCTTGTGGTCTCTTCCAACCCTAAGATTCTATGATTCTATGAAAAGCACGTCAAAGTGCAATTAAATAGGTACCGCTCCAAGCGGGAAGGTAAACACATGACCTGGAAGCTGTACGCCAGCTCCCTCGGCCAATAACGTGAGATGAGCGCCGCAACCTCAGATTCGGTCACGACTGGACCTAATGGTCAGGGGTCTCTTTACCTTACTATTGTTAATAAATGATACAAATTGAGACCATATAAAGTCAAACTCACTTTTCTTTGTTATCCCTTTGGTTTTGTTGAATGCGAGGGGGTGAGAGACTCTGTGTTGGACACCCAGGGGTGGAGAGTTGCCACCTGTCCTATATTAATACATTATTGTCCTGTATTTCAATGTAAAATGCTACGTCCTGTATTGATACTGTTTTGTCCCGTAGTTCAGATCCTCTCTCTCCCTAGTTAGGGCCATCTTATTAGGCTGCAACGGATTGCTTTGAAGTTACTTCAGCACTAGATGAAAAACAAAACGAAATTGTCCCCCAAACCACCCGCTCTGCCCTGCCCTGCATTTTGCCAGAACAAAGGTGGCAACCCTACAAGGGGGGCTTTTTCCATCTGCCTTGCCCCCCCCCCCTGCCTTGGGAGCACCCAGAAATGAGCTGCTTGCCAGAACAGCGGTCCCTTAATTGGATATTTTGACTTGTATTAACAAGCTGTGTGTTTTGTTAAATGTTTATATACGTCAAATGGATTGCTAATTGTTGGCTATTATTTTTGTGTGTTATTCTGCAGCAATATGGCTTATTATGGATTGTATTATTGTATTTAGCACTTGCTTTTTGGTGAGCTTCTTTTTGAGGATATTTAGCTGAGAAAAACCGGTTTGTAAAAAAAAATGACAATGAAAACATGCTGTTCTTTTGCCCATCTACCCAGCTCTCTCTAGCTGAAGATCATCCTGCAATTTATTATACGATCCCCTGAAGCCATGATGGGGAACTGCAAGTCCAGGGCATAGATGCTGCTGTCCTTGCCTTCCTATCTGGCCTTCGTTCTGCCCGGACACTGAGGTCCAGCACCAAGGGCCTTCTGGCGGTTCCCTCACTGCGAGAAGCAAAGCTACAGGGAACCAGGCAGAGGGCCTTTTCGGTAGTGGCACCCACCCTGTGGAACACCCTCCCATCAGAGGTCCGAGAGATAAACAACTACCTGACATTTAGAAAATGCCTAAAGGCAGCCTTGTTTAGGAAAGTTTTTAATCTGTGATATTTAATGTATTTTAATGTTTGTTGGAAGCCGCCCAGAGTGGCAGGGGAAGCCCAGCCAGATGGGCGGGGTATAAACAATAAACTATTATTATTATTATTATTATTATTATTATTATTATTATTATTATTATTATTATTATGTCCTCTTCCCCAGGAGACCCTCCTCTCGCTCGTCCTGCTTTGCACCTTCCTTGAGGGTTTTCAGCTGCTTGCAATGTGGTATTGAACTCTGATAATGCCCCTTGCCTGTTTTCAAGGGGTTTGTGTTGGGCGCGAGTGTGTAAAAACAAACCTCCTGTACAAAGGCAAATTTTTACATTGTTCAGTCCACTTTTGCCTCTGCAGTGGCATGTGACCCCCGCAGCCCCTGCCCCGAAAGCTGTCCAGAAGGGAACGTTGCCCTTGAGCTGAAGGAAGTTCCCCACGGCTGCCCTTGAAGTGTTTGCTGTCTCTCCTGGATTTATGGCCGAGGTGACGTCGGCAGTTAAGCCATATTCACAGGAAGGATGACTGTAAAGTATATGTTTCCAGAGGTGTGATTACTATGATGTACAACTCCGCACGAGGCAGCATCTTCTACAATCTACACATCATAGGGTGAAAGACAGAATTTGAGAGTCTGGAAGTGTCCTGCAGTGGAAAGATTTCAATCAGGAAATTGCATGAGTGTGGAGGGCTTGGCACTCAAATACTGCAGTAGCTGCTTTCTGGCTTTTCTTTAGACATGACTGAGTCACAAGGCAGGCCTTGAAAAGCCTGCTACTTACTGCTGTCGTTAACAAGCTCTGTTATTAAAAATGTTATCCGGCGTCATATTTTTTTGGCAGCAATTAAGATCAGCTTAAATGAAAACAATTACTTTCTGCTAATGAATATTGCTGTGGCTGTAGCGATCAATACAGGAGGTGGAGCAGGTGAAGGCAAAGGAATAATTAGGCATGTTTTCAAGACAGAACATGAAGACATCCAGGTACTAGCTCTCTCCAAAGGCTTACTAAGGGCAGCGTGCCAAGTGGAGCAGAGCTATTGTATCTTCTCCTTTTATTTATTTTTTATTTAAAGATAATTTTTATTAAATTTTCCAGATAAATAAAAACAAAACAAAAACAAAAAACAATTTTTTTTTTACATTTTATCTTATATTCGCCTATCTCAGTTCATTTTGCTCTGCCGAGCTTTGACTTCCCTCCCTCCCATCATTCAGTTTTCTTTCCCGCTCCTATCTCGCAGTTTCTTTTAGTCCATCTAGTTAAAACCAATTTGTAGGATTTATTTCAGTCCTGCAAGTGTCTTTAAACTTCTACAGTTCTTCTCCATATAGTCCACGAATTTACTCCATCATTCCTTTTGGAACTTTGTCTCTCCCTGGTTTCGGATCCCGCAGGTCAACTTTGCTAACTCTGCATAGTCAATCGTTTTCGTCTGCCACTCCTCAATTGTCGGTGTCTCTTGTAGTTTTCATTTTTGGGCTAATAAAGTCCTAGCTGCAGTTGTAGCATACATAAATAGTCTCTGATCTCCCTTTGTTATTTCCTCTCCCATCAGTCCCAATAGAAAAGCCTCAGGTTTTTTGGGAAAGGTATACCTAGACATCTTTTTCGATTCATTATATATCATTTCCCAAAATCTTTTTACTTTTTCGCATGTCCACCAAATATGTTAAAAATCACCATCTTTATCTTTACATTTCCAGCAAGATTTACTACTCATTCTATACATTTTGGCTAATTTTACTGGTGTTAAATGCCATCTATACATCAACTCCTTTTCTTGAGTGGGTGGATCCTGACCAAATGTAAGGTTATAAACGGTAAACCAAATCAGAAAGTAACTTGAGAGAACAGTGAATTAAAACTGTAGATAATCAGGTAAAATCTTTCACTTTTCATTTACATCATGACAAAATATACTCTTATTCCTTAGAAGCATGAATTTCAGTGAGCAATTACCCAGGATTAAACAACAGCGATTGAGGAATTGCATTTTGGATCAGAGCCCTTGTTCTCCTTCACCAGTTTCTAAGCTGCTTTTATACAATTCTGTTTTCTGCTGGGGTACTGATTTTCGTTTTGAAGCCAGCGCTCAGATCCTATGCCTTATTGAATTGTATGTGTGTTTTATTGTTTGTTGTTGTTTTTTGCAAGCTTCCCAGAGCTCAATGGGCGGTTCTGAAATTTAAGTAGTACTGAATGAATATGACTGGAACAAGGAATTTCCTAAACCAGCCTTCCCTAACGTGGTGCTGTCCAAATGCTGGGCCTTTTGGGTTGGTGAATGCAAGGCAGAGGAAGGCAGCCCTAAAACCTTTCACCCTCTTTTCCTACTGTCGCTTTTCAGTGGCCCTTTTTTCACATTTCCAACTCTAATATTCCTCCTCCTCCTAAATCCAAATACAGATTATTACAGTCTAACAGCACATGATTTTCAAAGCGCAGTGTGTGCGTGTGTGTGTGTGTGTGGTTGGTTGTTGTTTTTAAGGACGGCTTTAAAAAACCAAGTAAAAATAAAATCTGGGAGCAAGATGAAGTTATCTTGGAGAGAAGAGAATTTTATATAGTTCCCTACCCACCACCCTACTTCAGACTGGTGAGCACTAGGGAATGTATAGACTATCTTTGGAAGTCAGCTGCTTGAAGAACCAGCAGGTGCACATACAATCCCTTTATAACAAGTTACAGGAAGGTAGCCGTGTTAGTCTGCCGTAGTCGAAACAAAATAATAATAAAAATCCTTCCAGTAGCACCTTTTGTTGTTGTTTAGTCGTGTCTGACTCTTCGTGACCCCATGGACCAGAGCACTCCAGGCACTCCTGTCTTGCACTGCCTCCCACAGTTTGGTCAAACTCATGTTTGTAGCTTCGAGAACAGTGTCCAACCATCTCGTCCTCTGTCGTCCCCTTCATCTTTCCCAACATCAGGGTCTTTTCCAGGGAGTCTTCTCTTCTCATGAGGTGGCCAAAGCAGCGTTTCTCAACCGCTGTTCCGCGGCACACTAGTGTGCCGCGAGACGCTGGCTGGTGTGCCGCGACGTGCAGCGATGAGAAGGGTGATTTGCATTGTCACGTGCCTGGCGGCCGCCAATACTCAGCACTGACCCGCCGGAAAGCAATATTTCTCCTCCTCTTTCCCAAAGCTCAGTGCAAACGAGCCTGGCGGCCACCAAGACTCAGCACTGACCCGCCGGACGGCTTGTGAAGCCTTATTACAGGAGATTGCAACCAACGCAGCAATTGGCAAGTGTTTCTTACAGTCATAATTATAGTCAATATAGGGCGGCACAGAGTTAATTTTTTAAACTTTTTTAATGGTGGTGTGCCTCGTGATTTTTTTCACGGAACAAGTGTGCCGTGGCCCAAAAAAGGTTGAGAAACACTGGGCCAAAGTATTGGAGCCTCAGCTTCAGCACCTTAGAGACCAACTAAGTTTGTCGTTGGTTTTATTATGCCCTCCCCCCTCGACTGAGGTTGAATGGATTTTATTTAAAATTATTTTTGGATCGGACCAGGAGTGCGATGGGGCAACGCAGAGCAAGAAGAATGAGCAGGAGTAATAATTTGGAAAATTAATAAAAAATAATTGGGGGGGATGAGTTTTAAATGTAGATCTTGATGCCTTCTCTGCAACCTTCCAGCTTTTTCAGATGTTCTTCCATCGTTGGACTGATATCAGTTAAGTTTAAGCTAGAAAAAAAGCACAACAAATGTAGCTATGACTGTTATCACTCAAGTAGACTGCCAATAATTGCGGTTTTCGGGAAAGAAAAATGTAAGCAGAACATGGCAAAGGGGAACGTTAGGTTTGCACATTTGAAGCGGATTGAATAACTCTGTTGCTCTAGATCAGGCATGCCCAACCTGCGGCCCTCCAGATGTTTTGGCCTACAGCTCCCATGATCCCTAGCTAACAGGACCAGTGGTCAGGGATGATGGGAATTGTAGTCCAAAACATCTGGAGGGCCGAAGTTTGGGCATGCCTGCTCTAGATAAACATCCATGCTCTTTTTAATGACTGCAGGTTGGAAAGTGATGGAAAATGCACTCAAAGTGTTGCATGAATGAATAAAGGGAAGATACGTAAACGCATGGTGAAACCTCATAGTCCTATAACCACCACCAAATAAATCAGTACGTATGCTCAATAGTGGCAGGAGAAAGGGCACTTCCTGACAATCTGCTTTTTGAGGATTCATCACAATTCATTTTGCAGGGAGGTTACATGATGTTGCCTCGAAACAAGTGCTATCTCACAAATCACAGTGATTTTTCCTATCACTTTCCCTATTGCAAAATGCCCAATCTTTTTGGGAAGGCAGGCGGTCGTTTTTATCGTTATCAGCATTATTAATTATTTGATTGTTTGTTACCCGCCCTTCAGCCTAAGGTCCCAACAATTTAAAACAAATTACAGCCACAAGAATATGGCGGGTTATCTATCTATCTATATATATATATATAAATGTAAAAAGGGCATGTGGGTGGCTGTCCACTTTTCTCTGAAACCGCTTGACCGATTATGTTCAAATTTTGACACAACATCACATGCGAATGTCCAAAGGATCTTAAAAAGTTTGCTAAGACAGATGTCACACATCCGCCAGGTAAAACCCCCCAAAAACCCTGTTCCAGAACTCACAAATCACCCTCAAGTGCATGCTGGGAGCACAGATGTTGCAAAACAGTACCCTCTAGCGACTGCTACACTGGTACTGCAGCTAAGAAAGCTTTCCTCTCCACAGCATCTTGCCTCGGCTTCGCAGACTGGGTCGAGGGGCCAGGATAGTTCATGGGTCAGGACAGGGTATGGCCAGTCACAGGGATGAGCTGGGGGGGGAGGGACAGAATAGCTCACAGGTTGGGACAGGATGGGGGCAGACACAGGGATGAGCCAGGGGCAGGAAGGAGGGGGCAGAATACGTCATGGATCGGAACAGGATGGGGGCAGTCACAGGGATGAGCCACAGAAATGCGTGGCAGGGCCAGCTAGTCAAAATATATATCTCAAATGTTGGAGGCCAGGTTAAACAGTTGCATCTTCAGAAAACAATAAACATACAATGCACAAATGAAGGGGGGCACCACAGAAAACACCCTCCCTCAGGCTGACCACCCCTCCAAACTTCCAAGGTTTAGAAGTTTAAATTCCCTTATGAGTGAATACACTTAGGAAGAGTGAGGCCTGATGGTACCTGATTTCTGTAAGAGCAGGACAGGTCAAAATGAGAGTGTGCACATCTTCAGCACACTCATCCGTCAAAGGGTTGCCACTCACGTCCAGATACCTGAGGCTGTTGTTGTTGGCTAGAGCAGAGCAAAGTGCCCCAAAGGACACATCGGAGAAGGCGTTTTCCCGGATTCTGCAGCAGAGGAAGCAAAGACGTCAAAAGGTGCTCCAACCTCTTCAGAGCCTCGCACTCATGTATAACACGACCCCTATTTTTTGGGACTCAAAATAAAGAAAATGGGGGGAGATTGCCCAGAGTTGTTAAGCTTTTTGGGGGGAGGATTTTTTTTGGGAGGGGGGATTGCCACGAGTAGTTGAGCTTTTTGCCCAGAGCTGTTGTTTGGGAGGGAGGAGGGTTGCCAAAAATTCCTCACATTCACATTCACCCAGTGCTATACCAGCTGCATTGTACAGTACAGGATCAGGTTTAAGGTGCTGGTTTTAACCTTTAAAGCCCTATACGGCCTAGGACCTTCGTACCTACGGGACCGCCTCTCTTGGTATGTCTCACAAAGGACCTTACGGTCTTCAAATAAAAACATCTTGCAGATCCCGGGCCACAGGGAGGTTAGGCTGGCCTCAGAGCCAGGGCCCTTTCGGCCGTGGCCCTAATCTGGTGGAACGCTTTGTCACAAGAGACTAGGGCCCTGTGGGACATCTTTCTGCAGGGCCTGCAAGACGGAGCTATTCTGCCAGGCCTTTGGCCAAGGCACAATGTGACCCCCACTCTCCTTCTGTAATCCTCATAGACCTCTAGCCCAATGGTTGCCATTAATTTGATTCTGAATTGATTTTAGAATGTATTTTAATTACTTGACTGTGTGATTTTATGTACACTGTGCTATTTTTAATTGTTAGCCACCCTGAGCCTGGCTTTGGCCGGGGAGGGCAGGATACAAATAAATTTTATTATTATTATTATTATTATTATTATTATTATTATTATTATTATTATGAAAATGCTGCCTGAAATGTATAAAGGGGTGGAGAGGTAATTATGGTTGCCCACAGCAGGGACAGCTCAGTAGCAGCATCTTGACTCTGGAAATGTTTCCTGCCAATCTCAGCTCTAAGCACCGCAGAGGTAAGATAGGAAATAAAAAAAACCCCTGCATGCTCTTTAAGAGCTGCACTTTTGCTGAAGGCTCTTTAAAAATAGATTGAGACACTGTGTTTTGCTTTGCAAAGCCCCTCCTGAAAAAAAAGGTTGTTTTTCCAGCCACTGCAACGCTGGTACAGTATTGTGTCTGCGTGTACATCCAAGTTTTTGCATGAGAGTTTACGTAGTAGTGTGTGCATGTGAAAGAGAGAAAAGAGGGCTTGATGAATAGGGTTGCCAGACTCAATAGAGGACAGGACTTCCGTGCCTTCAATTGCCCTGCTCTCTTTTGAGTCTGGAAGCCTTAAAGAGAAACCAGCAGACCATTTCCTTGGAAATTAAACAAAGGGTCTGCTGGTTTCTCTTTAAGCTTTCCAGACTCAAAAGAGAGAAGGGCAATTAAAGGCACAGAAGTCCTGTCCTCTATTGAGTCTGGCAGCCCTACTGATGAATGCATGTCTGATGTATACTGAATTACAGCATATTACCAAACTAAAAACTATGGAGAGACCTGGTCTGAATAGAGATATTGGATTCATGTCCCATTATACATACTAAAGCTAATTTTGGTCATCTATCCCTTTAAAAATCCCTTGCCCTTCCCTGTGGAACCAACTCCCATAACAGTTGTCAACAGTTATAAGGCAGAAGCCACCTCTGCTTCAGAGTATCTGATGAAGTGTGTATTACACACGAAAGCTCATACCTTGAAAGCTTTTATTTAGTTGATCTTAAAGGTGCCACTGGAATTATTTAAAAAGTTTTCCCCCCATCTTCCATCTTGTTATTTATTATGTCTGATGAATGTGTGTGCTGTGAATATTTGGTTGGTGTGTTTGTGTGCATAATTTGGCCATGAACACTCCTGGTTTGCGGCCCCCAGACTGATCATCAATGAAACACTTGAGATGAAAGGGGTTAGCATTGGGATTTACTTCCACATAGGTGTGTATGGGACTGTAACCTGAACTAGTGACCGTCACATCCTGTAGCAGTAAGTTCCACAGAGTAGTGAAACGCTGCGTGCAGAAGTGCTGATCCTTTGTCAGTCCTGAAACACCAACCACCAGTTTCATAGGTTAATGCCAAGTTCTAGCACTATGAGAATGACAAAACTATTTCTCTCGCATGACTCTTACACACCCATCAACATATTATCAACTTGGATCTGTATTTTGTTTCGTATTTTCCAGTTGCTAGCTCCTCTGATTGATTGATTATTATTTTTTTTGGATCCTGTACAGTATTCTCTATTTTACAATGTATTTTCATTTTAAAAATCAACTTGAGACTCAGCTATACAGCTGCAAATAGAATGTTTTAAATGTGTTGCAAAGTACAAATGTGACACTAGATGGTGAGAGTGAGCTGTGCAAAATTCAATGTTTTTTTCAAAATGCATTTCCAAGGCTTTTAAAAAAAAATATGTGTGTGTAGATTCCACCTTGGTAATTCAGTGGGGCTTTTTATTGTTTGGATTAGGGGTTAGGAACATCACCTTCAGTACCTGACAGAAAGGCTGCTCGTATATTTTCTTAATAAACATTTTAGAAAGGTTGAACCAAACCTCTGGAAACGTACAGGTGGCCTGCAAATATTTTAAAATACTCTGCATACCTTGAGGTGGTTGCTTTGACACTTACACTAGTTTCTGTATCCTGCTCTGCGAATTGCTGAACAGCTCCACTAAATCAGAGAGTCCCTGATCATGCAGCTTGTTCTTGGACAGGTCAAGATTTAAAAGGGTCCGATTCTCCAAGAGGGCCAACCTCAGGTCTTTACAGCACTGTCCAGTAAGCGCATTATTTGCCAAGCTGGGAAGAGCAAAGAAGAGAAGGTGGAAAATTAGGGATTGCTAGACTCAATAGAGGGCAGGACTTCTGTGCCTTTAATTGCCCTGCTCTCTTTTGAGTCTGGAAACCTTAAAGAGAAACCAGCAGACCCTTTGTTTAATTTCCAAGCAAAGGGTCTGCTGGTTTCTCTTTAAGGTTTCCAGACTCAAAAGAGAGCAGGGCAATTAAAGGCACAGAAGTCCTGTCCTCTGTTGAGTCTGGCAACCCTAGAAAACATGGACACACACGGAGTTAGTCTCTCTGAACAGCTCAATTTTCCTTCTTCTATTTTAAAGGCTGGACTCCTAAACCCATTTACTAGGGACCAGTTACCTCTGGATTCTGCAAGGCTGGATCCTGAGCTCCACCCCACCCCACCCTGGTGGGCAGTTCTGACAGGTAGGCAGAAGTGACCTATTCCCCCCCCCATACAGCTACATCCTTAAAGGTAAAGGCACCCCTGACCATTAGGTCCAGTTGCGGATGACTCTGGGGTTGCGGCGCTCATCTCGCATCCTTACCTGCCCCTTTTGTTATCAGGTGTGGGGCAGGAGGTTGTGGCTTGCAGGAAATAGTTCAGTGCCTGCCCAGCATTGCTGTTGCTTCTTTCTCTCTTTCATGCTTCCAGAAGTACCTGATCGCCTATACATTTCTGTTTCATGAAAATGTATTATTAAACAAGTAGGAAAGCGTTGAGTGGCAAGTGTCAAGTCTTGATAACAAATAAATAAATGTGAAATACTGCTGGGCTTTGACAAAGATCGTTGTAATGACGACTGCCAATCTGAACTTTCCTATGGTTTGTCCTGTAGATCATTGATGGCTATAAAGAACTTTCTATAAAATCAAGTCTTACAGACTAGTGATTTAAATCAATTTTATTTAAATCAAATCTACCCTGTGAGAAACTCAGAGAAACCAAAGCTTACACATTCACCCACCTCTGTTTTCTAACAAAACCGCCCACAACTCACAACAGAACAAATTGCAAAAGGGATCAGAATTCAAAGAGCACGAGAGCAAAATGTTTCCAATTTAGTTTTGAGTCAGGAACATTTGCTAGAGGATCAGGAGACCAGTGCAGACCCAGTGAGGATTTGGTAAGGAATAATAGCAGAGTCTAGGGCTTGCTGATCAGAACGTCAGCGGTTCGAATCCCTGCAACGGGGTGAGCTCCCGTTGCTCGGCCCCAGCTCCTGCCCACCTAGTGGTTTGAAAGCACATCAAAGTGCAAGTAGATAAATAGGGACCGCTCCGGCGGGAAGGTAAACGGCGTTTCCGTGCACTGCTCTGGTTCGCCAGAAACAGCTTTGTCATGCTGGCCACATGACCCGGAAGCTGTCTGCGGACAAACACCAGCTCCCTTGGCCTATAGAGCGAGATGAGCGCCGCAACCCCAGAGTCGGACACGACTGGACCTGATGGTCAGGGGCCCATTTACCTTTAATAGCCCATTAGCTGCAACAAACATACCTCAGGCTTTCCAGTCGACACTCTGTATGTTTCAAGATAGAAACAAGCTCCTTTGCAGATTGATTGCTCAGCTCATTCTTGCGAAGACTGTGAAAGGAGAAAAAAAAATATAGGAATGCAAAAAGCATTTAGTAGTCACTGTAGACCTTGCCCCCCTCCTTGTGTCCTTTATATTATTGTGGGTGTTATGTACTGAGCGGAATCCTAGAACAATAGGATTCAGAATCAGCGGGAGCTACCCAATCCAACTCCAGGTGGAAGTGAATCCGCAACCTGATTGGCCTGCTGGAGCAGCCAATCAGGCGGCTGGCAGAAGTGAATCTGCTACCTGATTGGCCTGTAGGAGCAGCCAATCAGGCTGCAGGCAGAAGTCAATCCACAATATAATTGGCCCACAGGTGTAGCCCTGAAGTAGCCAATCACGCAAGGCCCATTGTGTAAATAATGTATATAAGCAGATGGTTTTGGGAAAAGAGCCATTCGTCTTCTCTTCTCCTCCTTGATGAATATGAGCTGAATAAAGAGCATGAAATTCACTCTCGACTCCGAGTATATTTCACTGGCGACGAAGGTGGGATCCTGCTGAGCTGACCGCCACCACGCACTGCACCGCAGCACCGCCACCTGCTGCACCGCTGCATCGCACCGTGCATCCAGGCTTCAGCTCCAGGACCCAAGGAACCCAGAATGGCAACCGACAGCAGCTTCTCGCCATTCAAACCAGCATCAGGAGACTGGGAAGGGTACGCCGCCCGTTTCAACTTCCTCCTGCAAGCGAAAGAAGTCACCAACGATGCCATGAAGAGGGCGACATTCTTCAGCGTCTGTGGAGAGGAGACGTTTGAAATCGCCCGGGCTCTCCTTGCACCTAGAGATGTCGCTACCGTCTCTTACAAAACAATAATGGAACGGCTGAAGGAGCACTTCTCACCACAGCCCTCGGTGGTAGCTTGCCGAAATGCCTTCTACGCAAAGCGGCAAGCCCCGGGGGAAACCATAACTGGGTTTGTGACCTCCCTCCGCCAAGCCGCCCGGTTATGCAACTTCTCAGAGTTGGAGAACATGCTTCGTGACCGCCTCGTCGGTGGCCTGAGGGACGAGATGTTGCAACGACGCCTCTACGCCAAAAAAGACCTCATGTTCCAGATTGCTCTGGAGGAAGCCCGGGCAACCGAAGCCGCCGAGAGGTCAACGCAAGAGGCACGACCGGCCCCGCCATCCCAACCGAGGGTCTACCACGAAGACCTCACCGACGAATCCGAATCTGACAGGGAGGAAGTACACCGAGTACAGCGGCGCACTCAAGCAGCACACACACCACAGCAGCCTCGACGAGAAGGAGGGAACTGTGCAAGCTGCGGGGAGAACCACGAGAGGAGGACCTGTCGTTTCCGCAACGCAGAATGCAGGCAGTGCAGAAAATTGGGACACATCGCCCGGGTGTGTCGGGCTCGACTCACCCGTCGACAAGCATCAGATGACCGACCCAGGAGCCCCAGGTCACACGGCACCATGCACCAAGGCAACTCGACGGAGATCACGGACTACCAGGTATTCCAGTTGCCCCATCCCAGCACAGAGAAAATTTATATAGAGGTACAGATAGAGGGAGCCCCATGCCGCATGGAGCTGGACACGGGTTCAACTCTATCCATAATCTCGGCCCGAACATTAAGGGAACTGTGCCCTAATGGGGGTCCCAAACTAAGGCCGGCCCCATTCACCCTCCGGGACTTCCAGAAACGTAAGGTCCCTACAATGGGGGTGGGGACCTTCAGGGTGCAATATCGAGGGCGAAAGCAACAATTGGACTTGCTGGTAGTTAAGGGCCCCTACGTTAGCTTACTGGGACTGGCATGGTTTGGACCTCTGGGGCTAGCCGTTACCGGGGTGAACCGCACTAGCTTACAAGTGGACGTGGACGCCATATGCAAAGAGTTTCCAGGGGTTTTCGATGGGGCATTGGGACGATATACAGGACCCCCCATTGCCCTACAGCTAGACCCCGCTGTACGACCCATCAGGCACAAGGCCCGCCGGGTCCCGTTCGCCCTGAAACCCCGCATAGACGAGGAATTGGACCGGCTCGTGGAGCAAGGAGTGCTGGAGCCGGTGCCCAACGCCCCCTGGGAAACTCCAATTGTCACACCCGTCAAGCCTAACGGTTCGGTCCGCATCTGTGCAGACTACAAATGCACCATAAACAAGGCTCTCACGGCTCATGCATACCCAGTGCCAGTGGTCAGCCATGTCCTCGCCACCCTGGCTGGGTCAAAAATCTTTGGCAAACTGGACTTGGCCCAAGCGTATCAACAGTTGCCTGTGGACGAAGCCACAGCAGAGGCTCAGACGATTGTGACGCACAGAGGGGCATTCAGAGTAAAGCGGCTGCAATTTGGCGTTAGCGTGGCACCAGGCATATTCCAGAATCTAATGGACTCTCTCCTTAAAGGGATTCCTGGCGTCACCCCCTTCTTCGATGATGTACTGATCGCCGGGCCCACACCAGAGGAATTTGAGGACCGCCTCCGCTCCGTCCTGCACCGTTTCCAGACGGCGGGCCTCAAGGTGAAGCGGGAAAAGTGTTTACTGGGAGTGCCGCAGGTGGACTTTCTGGGATTTAAGGTGGACGCAGAAGGGGTCCATCCAACCGGTGACAAGGTACGGGCCATTTGTGAGGCCCCAGCGCCCAAGAGCAAGCCCGAACTTCAGTCATTCTTGGGACTATTGAACTTTTACCATGCCTTCCTTCCCCATAAGGCAGCGATAGCGGAGCCCCTACACAGACTCCTAGATAAAAGGGCCCCTTGGGTGTGGGGCCAGCGACAAAGGGCCGCATTCCAGGCAGTCAAGGACTTGCTCGTCTCGAACTCGGTCTTGGCACACTTCGACGAGAGGCTGCCAGTGGTGCTGGCATGCGACGCCTCTCCCTATGGCATCGGCGCTGTCCTGGGACACCAACTCCCGGATGGAAGAGAGGTGCCGGTGGCATACTTCTCCCAGACGCTTGCTGCAGCCGAACGAAACTACTCACAGATTGACAAGGAGGGTCTGGCAATCGTGAAGGGCGTAAAAAAATTCCATGATTTCTTGTACGGGCGGCCCTTTACCATAGTGACTGACCACAAGCCGTTGCTTGGCCTGTTTGCCCCCGAGAAGCAGACCCCCCAAGTGTTGTCTCCACGTGTCCTCAGGTGGTCAATTTTCCTTGCCGGCTACCAGTATGCACTAATCCACCGCCCTGGGAAGGCGATGGGCCACGCAGACGCACTCAGCAGGCTACCACTACCAGAAACAGGCCCCGACCCAGCGCCTGCGCAAGAGGTTATGACCCTGGAGCTGCTTCCCGACCGACCCATTCAGGCACAAGAAGTTGCGCACCATTCCACAAAAGATAGGGTCATCTCCCGGGTCCTGGACTGGGTGTGGCGAGGATGGCCCAGCAGCAGCCCCGGGCCAGAATTCGCTGGCTACACAAACCGCAAACATGAACTGTCGGCCCACAAGGGGTGCCTGTTATGGGGAAGCAGGGTTGTTGTTCCCCAGCCCCTCCGCAAAAGGGTCCTCACAGCCCTACACGAGACACACCCAGGGGTAGTGAGGATGAAGGCCCTTGCCAGGAGTTATGTGTGGTGGCCGGGGATTGATAGAGAGATAGAGGCCTGGGTCCAACACTGCCAGACCTGCCAAGAATCCCGCCCGGATCCCCCAAGGGCCCCAGTCCAGCCCTGGGAGTCCGCCCGACATCCATGGTCACGCTTGCACGTGGACTTCGCTGGCCCCTTCCAGGGAAAAACATTCTTCATAGTGGTGGATTCCTACACCAAATGGCTGGAGGTCGCACTGGTACCGTCCACTTCTACGGCGGCAGCCATCCGGGTACTACGTAAGCTGTTTGCAACCCACGGGCTCCCTGACACCCTCGTCTCGGACAATGGAACCGCATTCACGTCAGAGGAGTTCCAGACCTTCACAGCGCAGAACGCCATCCGCCACATCCGCTCAGCACCATTCCACCCTGCCACCAATGGCCAAGCGGAGCGCATGGTGCGGACCACCAAGGACAGCCTCCGCCGCATAACACAAGGGGACTGGGAATACCGCCTTGCCGCATTTCTTCTAGCACAGCACAGCACCCCAAGCACAACGACGGGCCGGAGCCCAGCTGAACTACTCATGGGCCGGCGCCTTGCAACTAGACTGGACCGACTTCACCCCGACAGACCTCAGGATGAGGTAGTGGTGGGGAAAGGCAGGAACCCCCGGACATTTGTGGCCCAGGACCCAGTGTATGCGAAGAATTTTGGGGCAGGCCCAGCATGGGTACCCGCCACAGTCACCAAGGTGACCGGTCCCGTGTCGTACGAGGTACTAACGGAAGGGGGGCAATGTTGGCGCCGCCACTGCGACCAGCTACGGCGACGATTCCCAGGAGGAACCCGGGAGGAGAGCGGGACAGAGGGGTCCCAAGGGGACAGCAGGGCAGTGAGGCCTGTAGAGCGAGAGGGGTGGGCAGGGGAAGCAGAAGCAGTAGGCACAGAGGGGCGCCCCGAGGCTGGAAGGACACCGGAACCAGAGTCACAACCTAGTGGTTCAGTGGCGCCAGACCAGACAGCCCCGGCACAGCCAGCAGCCTCGGAACACGAGCCAGAACCAGAACCCCTGACCAAGGAACACCCCAGGCCACAACGCACACGGAGGCGGCCAGCAGACCTTGGGGACTATGAATGCAACTTCCCAGGCAGGACTGGAACTTAGAGGGGAGGGGTGTTATGTACTGAGCGGAATCCTAGAACAATAGGATTCAGAATCAGCGGGAGCTACCCAATCCAACTCCAGGTGGAAGTGAATCCGCAACCTGATTGGCCTGCTGGAGCAGCCAATCAGGCGGCTGGCAGAAGTGAATCTGCTACCTGATTGGCCTGTAGGAGCAGCCAATCAGGCTGCAGGCAGAAGTCAATCCACAATATAATTGGCCCACAGGTGTAGCCCTGAAGTAGCCAATCACGCAAGGCCCATTGTGTAAATAATGTATATAAGCAGATGGTTTTGGGAAAAGAGCCATTCGTCTTCTCTTCTCCTCCTTGATGAATATGAGCTGAATAAAGAGCATGAAATTCACTCTCGACTCCGAGTATATTTCAGTGGGACTGAAGGGACTGTCCTCTCACTGATAATTTGGAAACTGGTTTGGGAGGCTTTTTCATCAAAATTGGGACCTGCTGTAGTTGGATGGTTTCCCCCCCCTTCCTTCCCCTGCCCCCAAGCTAAGAGACATCATCTGCCTTGATGGGAAAAGGACAGAGAGGGATGTAGGCAAAGGCCACACCCACACAATACCTTTACATAACTATAAGTCCACTTTAAGAGCCATGGCTTCCCCTAACCACCTTCAACCTTCGCAACTGGCAGACTGTATGAAGCTTCTGAACTGGCAAGGCCTAATATGTGTTCGGTTTCTGACAATTGGTTCTCATGGGAAACTTACTTCACACAATTAACTCAAGGCAGTGTCAATTTACTCTTGGCAGAAAGCCAAGGTCTGCCTGGCCTGGAAACTACTCTCTGATTGGTTAATGACCAGCACTGAACTCTGTTATCTAGGAATGCTAGCACAGTTGTTTCTTGTTGGGTGTTAGGAGTAGGAGTGCTGCGTATGGTTGAAGAGAGAGAGAGAGAGAGAGAGAGAGAGAGAGAGAGAGAGAGAGAGAGAGAGAGGATTTATTTTGCTTTGCTTTGTATGCAGAAACTCTGCTGCTTTTATTTTCTTTTAATAAATCCTGTAAATAGTTATTCTGCGTCTAGCCGACTAGTCATTTCCACCTCAACTAGCTTCTGCGCTGTGCAGGGAAACTCTGCTACGTTTGGGCTAAAGCCACTAGAGCTATGCCTGACACTTCAAAATTCTAAGAATACGAACACTTGGAGCCTGCCTGTCTCTTCATCTGCTGCCTCGTTGAAAAGGCCAAAACTTTTGCCGATTTTGATCCTGATATTGGCTTCAGTCTCCCGCTCCTGTGCCAGCCCTTGGCTCTAGTCACTGACCGCAGGGACCTTTGGATAGGAAGACTGTTTGTCAGGTCTCAGGTACATTCAGATGTCCAAGCCTGGCTCTGTGGCAGATACCTGAATACTAAATAACACTTGTCGTGAAGTATGCAACCTACCCATTTAAAGTAGTTCGAACCATGGGCCCCAATCCTTCTGCAGGTGCTGTTTCAGTTTGTGGGTGGGTGGGGGGTGGAGTTGGGCAGATTTAGCAAGGTCCAAAGACTAAATTCCACGTGAAAGCTGCTCCATCAATCATTTGGACTGTTTAATCAAACCTTGGAAGTACAGTCACACCTCAGAAGTCGAACAGAATCCGTTCTGGAAGTCCGTTCGACCTCCAAAATGTTTGACTTCCAAAACGCAGCTTCTGATTGGCTGCAGGAAGCTCCTGCAGCCAATCGGAAGCTGCAGAAGCCCTGTCGGACGTTCGGCTTCCAAAAGAACGTTCAAAAACCTGAAACACTCACTTTCGTTTTTTGATCGTTTGGGATCAAAACGTTCAACTCCCAAGGCGTTCGGGATCCGAGGCACGACTGTACTTGTAATTTGACATCAGCCATGAATTGCATTTCAGCTGCTTACCTCAGTTCTCTGATTATGTGCAGCTCAGGGCTGAGCCTCTGCAGTCCCTCGTTCTGAATGAAGCACGCATCAAGATTTAGGAGGTCAATCTTACCGCAGCATCTCAGCACATAAGCAAGGATGACACAATCCACAGGCATCAGGTACAGTTCCGAAAAGTCCATGGAGGCATCATCCCCCAATGCCTGACACACAAGTGACTTGTTGTGTGCCTCAAAAAGCAAATTGAAGAAATTCAAGGCCCTCTTTTTCCCATCAAGATCCGTTTCCCTACGAAGGATCCAGTCAAGGACTTGCCTAGTGGTCACTGGTGAGAACTTCCCCAGAATAGACTCCAATGGTACCCTGGTTGAAGAGTGAGACAAGCCAGAGAGGAAGCGAAGAAAAATTTCATACTCCCCACCTTGGTCGTTTTGGACTGCTGCCATTATATCTCCAAAACTGTCCTCCTTGAAGTCTAAGTAATGGACGAGGGCAGCAAAAAACTCTTGGACAGTGAGGTGGACAAAAGAATAGGTGACGGCAGGAGGTGAAGTGGCACTTTGTATGTTTTCCACCAAGAAGGTTTTGAGGAGGGGAGATGAAGCCACATTAAACTTGTCCAATAGCGCCTGATCAAACAGAAGAGTGCGATGCCGGAGGCCATACGCAGCCAGCCGGCCAAGTTGTATCATCATCTCCCGCGCCCTTTCACACTCAGGGAGCTCCTTGGTGTGATTGACCATCACATGCCTGGTGTAGCTCACAAAGAGCTGAGTTACCGTTTTGGGAAGGGTGTGTGGCTGTCCGGCCTTGGGGACGAAACAAGGCTGCAAGGCTGTGCAAGTAATCCAGCAGTAAGAAGGATTGTAACAGAGGGTGTACAGAACCTGGCTCTCCCTCACGTGGGCCAAAGCCTCCTTGGCCACCTCAGCTTCTCCAAAGAAGTTGTGGAAGTACTTTTCTCTTTCCTGGGAGAGGAAGCCCACAATACTGGCCACTCTGTGGAAGATCCCTCTCTCCAAACGGGCAAGATTGCTTGGGCGGCTGGTCAGGAGGACGGAACATCCCTTCAGAAGCCTCTCTTTCAGCAAGCTGGCCACAATCACCCCAACCGGTTTCACATCTTCTGGTTGGGCACAAAATTCCGCGTTCCTGCCCAAGTCAAGGTTACTGTTGCTCTCATCCAAACCGTCAAATATGAACAGCAATTTTTGGGGTTCCTGTAGAATTGTGTCAAGTTTAGAGGGTAAACTGGGATACTTCTCCTGGATCAGGCTTTTTAGGCTGGTCATTCCCCCCACCGTGTTGAGGTCTCGGAATTTGAAGAAGAAAACAAAAGTGAATTTCTGGTAGTGTTTTCCAGTGGCCCAGTCGAAGACAAACTTCTGCGCTAGGGTGCTCTTGCCGACCCCAGCCACGCCGCTTACCATCACAAAGTGGGCCGTGCGGCCTGATGGATAGCAACAACGGAAAAGGCGGTCCAGGGTGATCCGCTCCAGCTCCCCCTGCATCTTGCGGCGGACGCGATATTCGTACAGCTCTCCAGCAGCAGCAGCCAGGGCCTCATGTTCTTGAAACGTTTGTCTCCTGAAGTCGACACCAGCGACTATTTTTATATCCACATAGCGGTTGAGGATGGGGAAACTTTGCCCATGTTCGGGCCGTGTTATTGGGCCGGTTTCTTTCAGCAACTTGGTCTGTTCACACAGAATACGTCTGTGTTCAACCTGACAAGCTGGACAGAAGAAAAAAATCGCAGGGTTTACTGAATTAGGCCCAGCCTAGCAGAACAGGAGATCAAATAGGCAAACACTTCCTGGATTGTAGCCTCTCTGGCTACTGGTAGAGCAGGCATCCCCAAACTTCAGCCCTCCAGATGTTTTGGACTACAATTCCCATCCTCCCTGACCACTGTTCCTGTTAGCTGGGGATCATGGGAGTTGTAGGCCAAAACATCTGGAGGGCCGCAGTTGGGGGATGCCTGTGGTAGACGATCCTTACAAGAAACACTGAGAGCCAGTGAGCTGGTTTGGAAATCGCCATAAACCTTCGTTCTAGTCCCTCAGCTTGCTTTTTCAACACATCCAAGAAACTGTGGTTAATCTTAACCAGGCATGATCCCTATCCCATGATCCCTAGCTAACAGGACCAGTGGTCAGGGAAGATGGGAATTGTAGTCCAAAACATCTGGTGGGCCGAAGTTTGGGGGTGCCTGATCTTAACTATGGTTTGAAACAGGGCAACTTGGAAAGCATGGGTTATTATGGAACTGGGCTATTTGCCACAAATACTAGTTATGATTAGGGTACAGCTCAGGGTACAGACAAAATGTTAAGCAAAGCTGAGATCCTTGGAAGGAGGGGAAGGGATTAAAGAGGCATGTAAGCGCATGGCTTTCGGTAGGTCATTCCTGTCACAATAAGCCATGGTTCATCATTGTGTCCAAATTGACCCAGTAAAGCAGAACCGACAGAACATTGCATTTAGACCAGGCATCCCCAAATTGCGGCCCTCCAGATGTTTTGGCCTACAACTCCCATGATCCCTAGCTAACAGAACCAGTGGTCAGGAATGATGGGAATTGTAGTCCAAAACATCTGGAGGGCCGAAGTTTGGGGATGCCTGATTTAGACCAAGGAGAGCCAGGTTCAAATCCCTACTTATCCATGTAGCTTCCTGGGTGTTTTGTGCTAATTGTTGTTATTTATACCCCACCCATCTGGCTGGGTTTCCCCAGCCACTTTGGGCAGCTCCTAACAGAATATTAAAAACATGATAGAACATCACACATTAAAAACTTCTCTAAACAGGGCTGTCTTCAGATGTCTTCTAAAAGTCAGATAGTTGTTTATTTCCTTGACATCTGATGGGAGGGTGTTCCAGAGGGTGGGCGCCACTGCCAAGAAGGCCCTCTGCCTGATTCCCTGTAACCTCACTTCTCGCAGGGAGGGAACTGCCAGAAAGCCCCCGGAGCTGGACCTCAGTGTCCAGGCTGAATGATGGGGGTGGAGATGCTCCTTCAGGTATACTGGGCCGAGGCCGTTTAGGGCTTTAAAGGTCAGCACCAACACTTTGAATTGTGCTCGGAAATGTACTGGGAGCCAAGGTAGGTCTTTCAGGACCGGTGTTATAGGGTCTCGGCGGCCGCTCCGAGTCACCAGTCTAGCTGCCGCATTCTGGATTAGTTGTAGTTTAAGGTCACTTTCAAAGGTAGCCCCACATAGAGCACATTGCAGTAGTCCAAGCGGGAGATAACTAGAGCATGCACCACTCTGTGGGCAGGTAGGGTCTCAGCCAGCGTACCAGATCACTTTCTCTCTTGCCATATTTACCACATATTATTACCGTGAAGACAAAATGGGATAGAGGGCCACAAGCTTCACCCCTGAGCAAGCCTTGTTTTATGTTTATTTTACTTACGCAATCTCAGGCCATGATTGCAGTGGAAACCTAGTCTCCATTTATTTCACCACCACCTGTGCAAAGCTGCGATTGATCTTGGGAAGGAGGCAGAAGGGCTCTGGTCTGGTAGGGTTCCAGATTCCTCCCACCTCCTTCCCAAAGCTGGGCAAGCGCTTACTGGGCTTTGGGAAGGCAGCCAAGCAGCCCCCCACCTTGCAGGGGGCCCTGGCTTTATGCGTTTTTGTATTAACATGTGGCCACCCAAAACTGAACCCTTGTATAAGAAAAGGGCTTGCTTTATTGAAAAGAAGGGCAGAATTAAAGCAAATAAAAATATTTTCCCCATATGAATAGAGATCAATTAAATGAGAATCTCAGTCAACAGGATTTGCACCTCTCACGTAGGTCTGAGAGGATCTCCAGAGGACCCAAGAGGTACTCCCAGGAGTTTGCCAACACAGCAATTGCAAATATAGCTGTGCTTCATACTCCAACACAGGCAACATTCACACAGGCTAAGTACGCAACTGTGCCTAAGCCACATCAACAGGTTGTGAGACGCAACACTGTTTTTGCCAACAGAGCAAAAGCTCTGGTCCCCTGGAGGATAGGCTCACAAAAGCCAGAGAGTGCCACAGCAGGAAAGTCGTACTATGTTTATGACAACTTCTCTTAATGATGCTTTTGCATTTGCAGTTTTTTCGTTTCAGAATTCAGGGGAGATGTTAGCATTCAATTCTGTCCACTGCCCAGCTGCATGTGAGACAGGATAATTGTTTACTGTTTGGATGTGTGACTGCTGTACTTTCCCACACAGGAGAACAGATGTAACCTCATCTCCTGTCATGTGATGTTCTTTGCTTTTCCCTTTCACTTCTGACTGAGAGTGATGGCGTACACACTTTTCCATCGCTCTCTAATAAAAGTAGCTAATAGCTACAACTGTCTACGGTCTTCTTTGCCGGAGCCAGTGGCAGCAAAGAGAATATAGGGCTTTACATCCCTATATTCCAGGCATCCCCAGACTTCGGCCCTCCAGATGTTTTGGACTACAATTCCCATCTTCCCCCAACCACTGGTCCTGTTAGCTAGGGATCATGGGAGTTGTAGGCCAAAACATCTGGAGGACCGCAGTTTGGGGATGCCTGCGTATATTCTAACAACTCCAAGGTAAGCAAGGCTCACCACTCTGCACAGAACAGTCAAGATCAGGTGCAGCTTAAGGAAACACTAAGTTGGCACGTCCCACTCCTTTCAGGTTGCAGGGGGAGCTGCTCACTGAGTGCCCCATGCCTGAGGGCCACCACAATCCCAGAACCAAAATCTGATTCCCTTGCATTGGTTCAATGGACCAATGTTGGTGAACTTTTTTTATTTGCTATCCGGTACCTTTCATTTCCGGGGCAAGGTTGTGTCCGGTTTCATTTAGAAGAATCTCCTTGAGTAGCGCTTGATCTTCAAAAAAAGAGAAAAAGCAAAACAGTTGGAAGTGAAATTTGGCATAGTCTAAGCCACCTCTGGGACCCAGGTGGCGCTGTGGGTTAAACCACTGAGCCTAGGGCTTGATGATCAGAAGGTCGGCGGTTCGATTCCCTGTGACGGGGTGAGCTCCCGTTGCTTGGTCCCAGCTCCTGTCAATCTAGCAGTTCGAAAGCACGTCAAAATGCAAGTAGACAAATAGGAACCGCTATAGCGGGAAGGTAAACAGCGTTTCCATGTGCTGCTCTGGTTTGCCAGAAGCGGCTTTTTTTTTAAAAAAAATATTTTTTATTAAACATTTTATAACAAACAAAAAATACCAAAAATACCAAAAATACAAAGAACATCATTACAACAACAACAAAAACACCAATACAAACAAAAACATAAACATATCATCTTTAATCAACTTTTTAAATCATTGTCTTTTTGGCTTCCCCAACTCCCCACTATCTGATTTTCATTTTGAATATCACTGTAGCAGTTTCTACTTCATCTCTTTTACTTCCTTCATACTATAATCTCCTTAGTTCCTCTTAATCTCATCTTTATATTTGCGTATCAATTTTTCAACCTTATAAACTCCTCTTATCTCCCTAATGCCTTAACTTCTGTATTTCCCTAGATATTCAGATTTTCAACTTTCAAAAGTAGTTCCCTATATATATTTTAAACTTTCTCCAGTCTTCCTCCACTCTTTCCCCTGCTTGATCTTGGAGTCTTCCTGTCAGCTCTGCCAGTTCCATAAAGTCCAGCATTTTCATTTGCCATTCCTGTAAAGAGGGCAGTTCCTCTTTTTTCCAATATTTTGCAATTAAAATCCTCGCAGCTGTGGTGGCATACATAAACAGATTGACATCTTTTTTGGGAATTTCTTCCCCTACTATTCCAAGTAAAAAGGCCTCTGGTTTTTTCAGAAACGTATTTTTATATATCTTTTTCATTTCATTATAAATCATTTCCCAGAAGCCTTTTATCTTGGGGCATGTCCACCACATATGATAGAATGAACCATGCTGGCCACATGACCTGGAAGCTATACGCTGGCTCCCTCGGCCAATAATGTGAGATGAGCGTGCAACCCCAGAGTCGGTCACGACTGGACCTAATGGTCAGGGGTCCCTTTACCTTTACCTAAGCCACCTAGCATATACAACGCTGACTGGACTGGCAGTCGAATCCGACATTGACACTGGTGATGAGACAGCAAGCTGACTCTGGGGACACTGGTCAGGCCGCCGGGCGCAAGCACAGCTCTGTCTTCCCTCCAACCCTATTCTCTATAGGGCTGCTGCCAGAGGTGGCTGATTCATTCTACCCGACCGTAAGGCTGGCTGCGATACAAGGAGAACTGGATTAAAACAGCGTCGCCTCCAGACGTCAGCATCTTGTAGGGTGCTGGTAAGGTAGGATTAGCCCAATTAAAGTGCATTCAAAAACTCTGGCACAACAAATCCGTTTTTATATTGATAATAGTAATAAACTGTTTGCCATTACTTATTTTTATATCCTATTTAATAAAATTTAGGTACTGCTTGATTGTAAAAAAAAACCCCAAAAAACTCCTCAAAGTTGTTTACAAACAAAAAAGAAAAAAGCAGTGAAATGCAAGGGGATGGGGGAAGAGAACCCTACTTTAAAAATGCCAAAATGCTAAAACAGATTTAAATTACCTCAACTTTCTAAGCATCTAGGTAGGCTTGTCTAAATATTCATGTTTTCAGCAGATGCTGAAAAGAATAGTGAAGGATCGACCCTAATAATAATAATAATAATTTATTATTTATACCCCGCCCATCTGGCTGGGTTTCCCCAGTCACTCTGGGCGGCTTCCAACAGAAAAATGAAATAAAATAATCCTATTGAACCTGAGGCCTGGTCCTGCCACTCTCCACCTGGCCCAGGGCGGGTCCTGTCAGGCCTCATAGAACTGCTGCTGGGGATGCTGCCCAGCAAGGACTGGGGTATTTGGGGGGAAGATTTGTTGGGAGTTGTTCCTGTTGTTATTGATATTAACTGATGTTAACTTTTTGTATCTTTATTTTTATGTGGAAATTGTTTGGTTTGTTTAAGGGGGTGGGCTTACAGGGAACAGCCACCCCTCATCAAATCCAGCTCTTCAAACGGCTCTGACAACAGCAGAGGTCAGGAGACAGGAAGGAGGAAGTGAGCGGAGCGGGCCAGGGCTCAGGCAGCATCCAAGAGCACTACCTGCAGCCTTTGATACCAGCAAGGGAGGAGGGACCAGCAGAGATTTCTAGCGGGGAAAGAGCAGAGGGGCATCCTTTCAAATTCACCCCAGAACTGAGGCGATCAGCGGCTCACAAACGCAGGGGGTGGAGATTTGGGGTCCCCAAACTACTCTGCTGGGGGAGGAGCCGAAAAGCGCCATTGGGAGAATCTGATGATATCGAGTAGACATGTTTTCATGAAGCTCTTGCACTGTAAATAATATTCACAATAAAAGTATTAAAGACAAGATGGTTTGGAGTGTCGCTGCTCGAGGGTAGCCAGCAACCTCCCTGACAGTTTGGTTATGTAGATTTCAATGTGTTTTATTCATTTTTGACTTCTTTGCTATGTTTGTAATCATGTAAATCCTTTCATATTGAAGCACTGTTTTAACTGTGGAAAGGTGGCATACAAATATAAATAAATAAATAAATCCAGTTTGAGTTTTACAAATGCAAAACAGGCATTACATGGCACCTGTTAGCACTGCCAATTCCACCGACTGAAGCAGTTGAGTGAGCATATGTGGGGAAAGGAGAGCTCAGGCAAACCGGCCCCGAGTTGTAAAGGGCTTTATATACTAATAAAGTAAAGGTAAAGAAACCCCTGACCATTAGGTCCAGTCGTGACCGACTCTGGGGTTGCGCGCTCATCTCGCAGTATTGGCCGAGGGAGCCAGCGTACAGCTTCCAGGTCGTGTGGCCAGCATGACAAAGCCGCTTCTGGCAAACCAGAGCAGCACATGGAAACGCCGTTTACCTTCCCGCTATAGTGGTTCCTATTTATCTACTTGCATTTTGATGTGCTTTCAAACTGCTAGGTTGCCAGGAGCTGGGACCAAGCAACGGGAGCTCACCCCGTCACAGGGATTCGAACCGCCGACCTTCTGATCAGCAAGCCCTAGGCTCAGTGGTTTAACCACAGCGCCACCTGGGTCCCTATATATACTATATACTAATAGTATACTATCCCTATATACTACCGGTAATAGTAACTCCTTAATAAAACCTTAATTAAAAACACAACAAAAAAGAAAATTCTCACCACTCAGGGAGCAGGGGACAATATATTACCTTTGCGGGCGATTTCCCCCACCATCACCTCAAGGTTGGGATGAGACCAGTGGCGCCTCAGAGCGTAGACACTCTTCCAAAGCCCTATTGCCAAAGCCTTGTTACTGGCAAGGTCAGCAACTAGCTTCTCTGCTGCTACAGTTGAATCCTGGCGCTTCTCTATTTTTTCATAGATCTAAACGAAACACAGAAGACAGAGTTTAGCTAGCTAGCTGATGATGGGGGGGGGGGAAATACAGCAATCTTCTCACTCAGATCAAGGGCCCAGCTATGCTGGCAGCCCTCCTCCTCTGCTGTTTGTTCCTATCAACCGATATTCAGGTATACTGTCACTGAAATGGAGGTTCTATTAAGCTTCCATGGCCAATGGCTGCCAACAGTTATCCATCTCCATGAATCTGTCTAAACCTTAAAAGAAAAAACTGGAACGCAACACTAACCCCAGCCTCCCTAGCTGTTTGGAGAATGTGTCTTTCTCAATATGATGGTATTCTATGGCTCACTGCCATTTAGAGGCTTCTGGGTAAGTGTGGCTATTTTGCCCCACAGCTCCCTCCTTAGGCCAGAGTAGAATGGGGGTTGCATTGGCCAAAATCCCCCCAAACACTCCTTGCATTTGGGATTGTGTTCTCGAGGATCCACCGTTCCCTTAGAACTGCAGCCCCCGCCATACCTTTTTTAAGGACCTGCAAAGCATTGTTACCTGGGCTTGCTCAGGTGTAATGACCTTCCTGCTCCTCAGTTCCTGAACCACCTGGGCGATGTAATTTTCGATGACGTAGATCAAATCCGGGTGGAAATACTCTGTGACTCTCCTTAGCTGGCTTTCTGCGAAAGCCTCTAAGTGTTCGCCAAAGCGTTGCAGGTCCCCTGAAAAGAGACAGCACAGCAACCATGAATGCAGCCAGGAGTCAGAAGTTGCTTTCATGGGGTTGGAATGCTCAGAGAAACACTCCTGAAAGCCTAGAAATGTGGTGCTTTAGCCACATAGACACTAGTACATTTTATATACAGTGGTATCTCGGTTCTCAAACGTAATCCGTTTCGGAAGACCGTTTGACTTCCAAAACGTTTGGAAACCGAGGCACAAAGGGCTGGCTTGCAGGTTCAATTGGAAAAACTGAAAAACACACAGCGGAAGCCGTTTGACTTCCAAGGAGCATTCGGAAACAGAAGCAATTACTTCCTGGTTTTCGGTGTTCAAAAACCAAAACGTTAGGCTTCCGAGACGCTCAAAAACCGAGGTACACACACACACACACACACACACACACACACACACACACACACACGGTTTCCCCCTCCACCATATCCTAAAATATCAGGGCAGTGAACAACAAGCAAACTTTTCTGCAACTTTTCATGGGCTGTTTCACTTAAGTGCTCTTTCTTGAACAGATTAATCAGAACACCTGAACTATCTAGTCTCAGTTACAGGTAGGTTGGTCTGACGTAGTCAAAAAAAAATTAAAAAAAATCCTTCCAGCAGCACCTTAAAGACCAACTAAGTTTTTCATTTTGGTATGAGCTTTCGTGTGCATGCACACTTCTTCAGATACAATACTGGAATTGGTACTAGATTTCTTTAAAATAATGCCTTTTGCAACTCATACACTGGGTTGCTGAACCATGTACAGTATATAGATCAGGGAAAATGCCACAGCTCAACAGTACAGCATCTGATTTGCATGCAAAAGGTCTCAGGTCTCTCTGGCAATCTCCAGGTTAGGGCTAGGACTGTCCCCTCTCTGCCATCCAGTCTACTGAGCTACATGGACCGGCTGTGGGCAGGATTGCTGCGTTGCAGGGGGTTGAGCTAGATGGCCCTTGTGGTCCCTTCCAGCTCTACAGTGCTATGCTCTGACTTGGTGTGATTCCTTAATCCCAATTGCAAGCCTGCTGCTGATGACAGCAGTCCACCTGTCACTCACTCACAGACACAAGCTTACCTTCGGTTATTACAACACCTCTGCAGCTTGCAGCCATTTTGGATTCCACCTTGCTATGATGCCACTCGCTAAAGACTGAAAGGGAGAGAATGAAAAAAGGGGGGGGGGGAATCAATGCTGGAATAGTACTAATGGGGGTCATGTTTGTTAACACTCCCGGTTTTTAAAACCAAGAATGACTGGCCAAGCATCTCACTGCATAACACAGGAGCCAATTCCTAGGGGCCAAGGTCCCTTTGCCTCCACCCCCCCCCATCAAATATTTCAGGGGACTGGGCCGTCCAAAGTGAATGGGCATTGCCATTCAAACGGTTGCCTGTGCACTGGGGCTTACCTGGGCCCCCCAATATTTTATTCAAGTTGGCATGACTGCTGCCTAGGCTCTGTACTAGTCATTCTCACAGGGTGTGGAACGGCACACTGGTGTGGCAAGAGAGAATGGCAAGTGCGGAGGGAATTGAGGACAATCGGGGAAACATTTCATTCTTTCCCACAGCACTTTCTTTGCGGCAAGGAGTTTAACTCAGACTTTTCTTCAGCTAATTACATACATTTACCGTGGGAAATTATTATTATTATTATTATTATTATTATTATTTCTATCCTGCCCATCTGGCTGGGTTTTCCCAGCCACTCTGGACAGTTTCCAACAGGTTAAAAATACAACAAAACACCAGTCATTAAGAACATCCCTAAACAGGGCTGCCTTCAGATGTATTCTAAATGTTTATTTCTTTGACATCTGATGGGAGGGCATTCCACAGGGCAGGCGCCACTACCAAGAAGGCCCTCCACCTGGTTCCCTGCAACTTGGCTTCTCGCAGTGAGGGAACTGCCAGAAGGCCCTTGGCACTGGACCTCAGTGTCTGGGCAGAACGATGGGGGTGGAGATGCTCCTTCGGGTAAATGGCACAGCAAGGGGGCAAGGCAGGCATGCAAGATAGATCTGGGTGCAGCCTTTGGCGCTCAGACCCACCTGGAAGTGAGTTGCAGCCCACTGCTTGAAAAAACGCTGCCAAAATGGCGAAAATCTCCGGGAAGATCAGAGACCAAGAAGATAATAAATTTAATAAAGAACGGGGAAAATTTGTAAGTTACTTAAAAGACCACTGTAAACAATTAAAAACTTTGGCAGGATTCTAAGAAACACTTGCAATGTAGCAAGAACTATGGTGAGAATCGAGTATTAAGGAAATATGGAGAACATTACAAGATGCAGTTGGAAAAGAATAACGATGGAAACCATGGAGGGGTGGAGGGAAGCCCGGGGATTCAGAGAATCCTATCTGTATATGATTGTGATTTATTTGTGATAATTGTTAAAGATAAAAATGAATAGAAATATTTAAAAAGTAAAAAGAAAGGGAAAAAACCACTGCTCTAAGCAGTAACGAAAGCAAGAAAACAGCATCATAATAACAGTAAAAAAACACTTTTTAAAAAGAGAGAAAAACAGAGAAATGGGGTCTGATCTGATGGGTCAGGTGGGCAAGCTGGTTCAAAAACATGACTTCTGAAGCAACAGGTGGAGGTTGCTTTTTTCACCTGTGGCTAGGGTTGCCAGACTCAATAGTGGACAGGACTTCTGTGCCTTTAATTGCCCTGCTCTCTTTTGAGTCTGGAAACCTTAAAGAGAAACCACCAGACTCTTTGTTTAATTTCCAATCAAAGGGTTTGCTGGTTTCTCTTTAAGATTTCCAGACTCAAAAGAAAGCAGGGCAATTAAAGGCACAGAAGTCCTGTCCACTATTGAGTCTGGCAACCCTACCTGTGGCACGTTCCACAGAGCATGGACAACAGCAGAAAAGGCCTGTTTTCAGGACCCAGCACTGTGATATTCTGTAAGGTCCAGTGCCATGAGCAAAATACACCCCCAGGTGATCTAAGTCTGGTATGGGTCACCTTTAGCCTGCCAGGTACTGCGGAACTACAACTCCCATCAGCCCCAGCAAGCATAGCCAGCAGTCAGAATTGATGTGAATTGCAGTTCAGTAACACTATGCAGGGACGGGCAAGGGCGTAGCCCCAAATCAAGCAAAACAATAGAAATACTTAACTAACGGACCAATCACGTAGGTTCTGCCCCCTCTAGCAAAAGCCCTGCCCCCCAAGCCAAGTCCTCCCACCCCCACAACAAAAATACTGGCTACGCCCTTGGGGACAGGAGGCTGTCTCTCAAAGCACCTGGCCCCAGGCTGCTGATACTGTACATTTTCGCAGGGCGGGAGAGAAGATTGAAGGATGGGCTAACGACGACGGCGACAACAACCCTGGACAATGAACGCTCTGTGTTGGAGGGAGAATGCACTCTGTGCATGCTCGGTGACCCTCATCTTTTATTTGCTGGCCAGATTCCAAACGTCAGGAAGTCCCCCAGAGTCCTCAACTGGGACCATGAACTTCAGCTCACCCGGCGGAGAGCACTCACCTGCCCGATTACAGTGATGCTCAGCCTTGCTGGTCTTCTGGAAGCTGACTTTTATGGAGGGCCAGAGAGAGCCGAGGCAAATAGGGATCTGTGCGTACTCAGATCACTCCACGGCCTGGGTCGCTACTGCTGCTGGTCCTTCTTCACAGGTGGCAGGAAAAAAAGACGCCATTTCACGCGAGAAACTTCTCGTTCTGCTTTCACTTTCAGTAGATCGTGGGAGGTGGCTTTCAGGAAGCAAACACAGCCAGCTGTCGAGTAGTTCCTGGTTTCACGTTTCCTCTTATTTCATGCTGCAGATAACAGTCCTAGATTTCTTGGAGGGGGGGGATTTTAGGGCTGCAAACCTTTGCAAAAGTGAAGTGGATAACTGCTTCCAAGTAATCGTCACCCGGTAAGCCAGTGGGGAGGATTCAGGCCTTGGGGCATGATGAGACTCCCCCCCCCAAAGCCTCTTTATCTTACCCTTGCAAAGTTCTCCAGCAAGCACCCCCTCACTGACCCCACTGCAATAGGCACTTGAACCCTTGATAATGCCTCTTTGCTTGTCTGAACGAAGAGAGTGGGAGGATCTTTAGAAGCAAGCTTCCTGTACAAGAATAAACAAATCTACTTTTGGCCCACCCGTGATATGTGGCCCTTGGGTGTTTGCCCAGAAGGGAATGTGGCCCTCAAGACTTAAAATCATGGTGCCGGACCCACAAGTGTTTTGGGCAACTGCCCATTTAAGTAACTGGCTGAAGTAGAAGTAACATAAAAAATAATCATGGTTTTTAAAAAAATGCTGCCAGAGGTGCTTTGATTGCAACCTCTTATGAGGTTGTTGTTTTGCTGTTTTAACTATTTGTGCTTTTATTTTGTATTCTTTATCTTGTGAACTGCCCCGAGATCTTTTGATGAAGGGCGGCGTATAAATCAAATAAAGAAAATAAAAATAAACCTGGATCAGATGAAAGGCCTGTGGAATCCAACATCTTGCAGTTGTTTCTCACCGTCAGACTGCAGGCAGCTCTTCTCCTACCTGGGCAGTTATCTTTCCACAAGGGCCGACATTGATGCCGAAATCCAGCATTGCCCAAGCTCTGCGAATGCAGCTTTCTCCCAACTGAAGTGCAGTGTGTTTGACATTTGCAGGGAAATCAAAATACTTGTTTACAAAGCTATTTTACTACCAACCTTACTGTATGCTTGTGAAATGTGGACCACTTATAAACGCCATCTCCAACTCCTCAAAAGATTCCATCAACGGTGTCGCCGAAAAAATTTACACATTAACTTGGGAAGACAGGCGAACTAATATCAGTGTACTGGAAGAAGCAAAGATCACCAGTGTTGAAGCAATGATTCTTCAACATCAACTTCGTTGGACTGGTCATGTTGTGTGGATGCCTGATTATAGTCTTCCAAAGCAACTACTATATTCCAAACTTAAAAATGGAAAGTGTAATGCTGGTGTTCAACAAGAGGTTTGAAGACTCTCTCAAGGCAAATCTTAAAAAATGCAGTATAAACACCGATAATTGGGAAACACTGGCCTGTGAGTGCTCCAACTGGAGAACAGCCTTTACCAAAGGTGTCATAGGCTTTGAAGACGCTCAGACTAAGGACTTAAGGGAGAAACATGCTAAGAGGAAGACACATTTGGCAAACCCTCACCATGGTCAACTCCCATCCAGAAACCTCTGTCCCCACTTGGAAGGACGTGTGGATCCAGAATTGGCCTCCACAGTCACGGATTCACTGTTAAAACTGTGTTCATGGAAGACAATCTTACTCAGCTATGAATGATCGCAAAGGAAGAAGAAGAAGCCTTTGTCCGTGGAGGCAGAACAGGGAAGCTTATCCTTCATGAATTTGCCTAATGCTGTTTCAAAACCATGCAAGCCATGGTTCCTTTTGTCTATCCCAAGTCTTCCAACCTTCAGCTCTTGGTATCGGGAGGTAGAGAGAAAAAACATTCTCAGCTACTTTCTCTGCACAACAGAATTACAGATAGCACACCATTTTTAATGCAAGTTTTTATTTGACGTATATACACGGTTCAAGCTATTAAAAATTATACAATATTTACAAAAAAATTAAATAATTATCCAAACCTCCTTCACCTCCATGTTAATACACAGCGTTCATATCAACTCCTAAAGGAGCCAAGTTTGACAAAAATAGTAATTATTATTTGCGGCCTTCAAAAGGACCCTGAGCCAGCTGAACACCACTGATGTTAAAAATAAGAAATGAGAACAGAGGTATTGATTCTTCCCAAAGCAATTCCCTTCTCCCAGGTGACACAATTTGAAAACAGATTTTTCTTTTTAAATGACATATTACAGGTTTAATCCAGGTCATACTCAGGCAGATCCATTCAAAGCCATGATGGGCATTGGATAAAACCCAATGAATTTGACATGTAAACAACAACAAAAATGGCAATCGTTTTTACAAAATACCATTTCCCGCTCCCCCTCCCACTATTTATGTAAAGGGGGAATCCAGCAGCTGTAGGATTTCCGCTATCACTTTGACTAGCCATCTCATTTGGTTAAGACCCGGAATGCAGAAGTGAAACCTGGGAGGCTGCTTTGTCAAAATGCATGTAATTATCTGTTCCAAAACCCATGAAATGTTGCAGGAGAGGCTGTGAGGAAGGTAACAGAATCTGGCCACTTTCAAATGTGTTTTTGGAGGTGTGGGGGGAAAGGCCACTCTGCTCTCAAGAGAGAAAGTGTACACAAAATCAAAATATCTTTTTTTAAAACGGGAGGGGAGGGAAACACATGGCTAATATGCTGAGCAGCTGCAAACAGGCCACAAAAACTCAAAAGCCTCCTTGTAAGTCAGGGATAGGGGAGCCTGTGGTCCTCTGGGTGTTGCTGGGCTCCACCTCCCATTGATCAGAGAGATGGGGAGTTGGAGTCCACTGACATCACAGGTTCTGAATGCCTGTTGGTCTTCAGGGGGTCACTTGTGTGGAAACAACTCCATTTCAAATCAAAGCCCCCATGATGGGCTGTGTGCAGTGCCAGGAGCATGGAAAATCCACTGGCAAGACACAGCAATCGCGAGCACACCTCTCTCCCCTCCTTCTGCCCTTTCTGCCAACTTTTCTTCTGTATACAGCAGGTGTTCGGAGAATTTTGGCCTTCAAGATGTTGCTGAATAAGAGTTTCCATCCTCTCAGTCACCACCTGCTTGCAGGGACTGATGAGACATCAGCAACATCTAGATCAGCGCTTTCCAAACTTGGGTTCTCCAGCTGTTCCCATCATCCCCGAGCACTGGCCTTTGCTAGCTAGGGATGATGGGCGTTGCAGACTAAAATCAGCTGGAGGCCCAAGTTTGGGAAACACTGATCTTGAGAGCGAAAGGTTTCCCACGCCTGAATTACAGGTGCTGTCACTTGTGTGTGTGTCCCCTTTGGCTTTTTGCTCCTCCAAAGTTTCCCTTCCCTGCTGCTTTGGGCAGAAGGGAACACATCCATTGCACACCTGAGCGATGGCATTCACTCATTGAAAAAGCAAGCAGCCGAACTTGCTTCAAAGTGCTATACAATGGCATATTTGATCTCAGGTTCATTCCTAGGCCTAGGCAAAACCTGCACAGCAAATGGAAGGGAGAGCCACCAACTGCACCCCCTGGCAGAATCCAAACTGATGGGATCAGACCATCAATCCTGCCTGCCCCCCTAAGAGAAGAGGCTCTAGTATTTATACCCCGGTGAGGAACCTGCAACCCTCCAAAAGTTGCTGGATTACAACTCACATCATCCCTGACCGCCAGCTGTGGCTGATGGGAGTTGGGAGTCCAACAAGACATGGAAGGTTGGCAGGTCCCCCATCTCTGGCTTACATGCAACACACTTCCAAAGCATTGTAATATGGGTTCCTTGAAAGTAGAAGTATCAAGAAGGGTACTGGCAGAAAGGCCACAGCGCAATGTAGGAAATGGGGGAGGGGGGATATGAACAACAGAGCCCTGGGTTAGTGGGACAAAGCACAGAAAGGGCAGGAAGGAAATTGAGGGGTGAGATTTCAACCCGACTGCCTTGTGCTACCCACAGCAAGCTCTCCCACAAAAAAAAAAAAAACCTCTCGCCAGGCATTAAGACAAGGTCACTGGACATTTTGCAAGATGGTGATATGTACTTGATTCAGGATTTCTTTTTCTTTTTGCACATGTACAGCTTCCTGAAACAGAAAGGCTGCTCAAGGGTCCATGTGCAAAACCGCTCTACTACAGATGGTCTTTCAGTGCTACAATTAGAGCGTAATATTCTACCTCCTGGGGGATGTATGCATCTTTCTTAACATTAGCCACATGCACATTCCAAAAGGAGACGGGAGCCATGTTCTCCTCCTAACGTTACGAAATTGGATTCGCAGGGGAGGTGTGGACAAGAAAAAGTCACTTGCTTCTTGCCTTCCTCAAAGGGGCAGGTGGTTTGCAGAGATGTGCCCACTGTGTCAGATTTAGGACACCTTATTACAAAGCGTGGCACGTGCTAACTTTCTCCTGTCTGCCAATTCTGTAAATCCACCTCAGTTTTACTGTGCAGAAAGGACCAAGGGAGCCTTTTCCAAAATTTGGAAAGATGAAGCTAACAGGAGCCGTGATCAAAGTCTTTTATTGAAATCAATACTTTAAGCCACCCTTCCCATGCGCCCCTTTCCCACAACCTCCACCTCAAATCTAAACTGATTGGTTTCTTCCTCTTCTGCTGAGTAACAAACATGAATACTGCATGTCACAATGCCCTAACCCGTCTCGAAGTGGGACAACTCAGACCCCAAAACAACTTGGAAGTTACAGGAAGGTGGCCCAGTTTCTCTGAAAAAAGAAATCTGAGGTGGCCTAGCATCAAATATAGATGGTCCTACAGGTGGTGTCCCAGGAATGAAAACAAAATTAAGCAGGCATCTTGCCAGGGGGTGGGGGGAGGGTGGGATTTCATATTCCATGAGCTGAACAATGCAGCATTTTGCTGGGAGCATGGGATGTTTCAGTGAGAAGGGGCAGAGTCCTATCTCAGGGACAGGACAGTGTTTTCCACCCTGCATGGGAGCAGGGACCCCAGAGGGAGCCTGACAACTTCAGACTGTTTACAGCATGGGGGTCCCAAGTGCAGGGGGAAAGCACACACTGCTGGATCCACCGGCTGAGGAATGTGTCCCAATTAGTTTCTGAAAACTGCCTGTTCTTTAAAAGCAAGGGAGAAAGCATATCACACTCAAAGAGTCTTGTCCCCTTCCAACCCCACTGCAAAGCTGGAGATGAGTGCACTGAGATGAGATGCAAAGGCAGGCAAATGTTCCCAGCCCCCTAACCCCACTCTCAGAATAGCTGCTCAGGTAACATGGGGAGCCACATCACAGGCTCCACTCCTCTCCCTGCTGGCTTTCAGACAGCTTGATCTGGTGTAGCTGGGATCCACAAGCTGATGAACATTATTGTGAAGATGCCAGAAAAGAGGTGTTGGTATTCCCAGAAATGAAGCCAGACAGACACAGGCACGAAGGTCGCAAAAGGCCTGTTCCCCATTGCCGGAAGCTTCAGGAGCTGAGGAAGGGGAGGGCCTGTTGCCTGTGGCGACTCTCAAATAAGCATTTGCTGGTTCTGAGCATTTGGAAAAGAGAGGGTGAACAGGGATTGCAAAGACGAGCAGGCAAACCTGGAATTAATGGAAGCAGAGGAAAGGCAAGAACTGGAAATGCAAACCACCACTAGGAGGACTTGATGGCTGATGTTCCACTTAACCAACGTGCTTTCAGATGCCCTCAGGTGTCCTACGGTGCTTGCATTCGTTCTAACTTTCTCAGGATTGCACCCACAGCCTGCCACATATTGTGCATGCTCAGAACTCGGGACTCTGGATTAGGCATTGCAAGGCCCACACAGGCTGCAGCTGAGAGTCAACTAACACCTGGTTCCAGCCCTTGAAGCAGCAGCGGGGCAAGGCAGACGGATGGCCACCTTGGAGGGCACATCCCACCTCCCCCTGTAACCCTCTCACAGCGAGACCCCAGGACCACCTCTCCATCTCCTGCTGCTTGGAGGAATCCTTGCTTAAAAGTCAAGTAAGGGAGTATGAAAGAGTTTTAAATCGCAAGCCGTATGCCCAGAGAGAGAGGGGAGAGCAAGTGCTACAGAACTCACACCCTCTGCTGCCAAGAATATGTCTCCTCTCAACCCGAGCTCAGAGAGAGCCAGCAAAATTAAGCATTGGGGTGACCTGCCATTTCCCCAGGGTGTTCGTTTGTTTGGGAGGGTAAAAAAGACCTTGTGGTGGGAAGCTGTGGCCTTAAAACGGCTACTGTGAAAAAAGCATCTACAAAAATGTCAAGCATATGTTCCATCCAGTTGGCCTCCACCACCCCCCACCCCCCAAAAATTGAAAAGGCTGCTTTGCTGAGAAATATCCAGCGAAGAACCCACCTAAAAATCCCGCCACAGAATCAGAAATGGAGAACTAAACAAACAAAAGCAAATTGCTTGCAGGAGAAGCCACCCTCCAAAACTGTTGATGGGGAAACCCTTTCAGCCAGGAGATGGTGTGCAAAAGGGAAGGAGGGCCTTCCTCGGGCTGCTCCCATGGAGTCAGAGTCCGTCTGGCTGAGACGAGACAGACTTGGGAACTAGAGGCATTGCTGTCCTTCTGTGAGGGGGTCAGAATAAGACTGGTCTGTGTTGTAGGATGGGCAGAAATCAAGGCAGAGTCAAGTTTTGGAGGCGCATCCCCCTCCCACCCTCTCCAGTCCTGCAGAAAAGTGTGCACCCCCCCTCCCCAGAGGCGGCCGTGTATCGCATCAGCGCTCAGTAGCGCAAGTAAAAGGCATCCAGGTCTCCTTTCTCTCACCGCATGTTGCTTTTCTTTGTCTTTTTTTCTTTTTTTGGAAAAGGGAAAGAAATAGCACAGGCTGGGAGGGGGCAGCAGGGACATCAATGGGAGGAGGAAGGAGGAAATTCCAGTTTTTGAAGTCGGCGCCTGCGCAGCTCTGCAGTGTCTGGTTCCTCTGGGGAAGATTGAGCTCCATCCTGCTCCTGGCCAGATGGCTCTGTGTAGCCCTTGGCACCGGCTGCTGCTGGGGACAGATCTGGGGGGGGGGGAGAAACACCACAATTTGGGGGGTCTGTGCCAAAACTGGCACAAACACACAAGGAGGTAGCATTCCTCAGCATCAAGTTTCTAGTCCTTTTAGTTCAAAGTGTGTTGTGTGTGTCTTATAAAATTTATATACTGCTTGAATGCAAAAAAAAAAACCCCTCAAAGCGGTTTACACAAAAAATTAAGCAAATAAAATACTTGTTTCAACTCAGCTGGAATTTGTTTTAGAGGTCTATTTCCATCCTCCTCCTAACTGTTTGTGTAGTTTTATTTTATAGTCTTGTTCTTATTTATGGCAGGGCTGTAACATTTATTTTTTGTTATGTTCCCTGGGCTCTGTTAGAGGAATAGCAGGATACTAATGTTTTAATTAAGCAAGTATTATTCCATTTTAAAATAAAAACCATTCATTCTACACCCATACTTGCATCTGAAACAGGCTCCCCTGTCCACTGATTAGGGCAATTCTTTCCATCATTCCCCCTCTGGCCAAATCTTTTCTAAGTCACCCTAGGTGCACTTGAACTCAGTAACCACCGCATTCCCCAAGGCTGACCAAGTCCTGACTGTCAAAATGCGGGGGCTATGTTACTTCTGTGATACCCCCACTAAACATTTCATTAGCATCAGCAGCATGCTAAGGAGAACCAGCAGCCAGGAATCCAAAACCCAGCAGCTTCAAAGAAGTAAAATGTGTTAGAATAATAGAATCACAGAACTGTAGAGTTGGAAGGGACCTTAGGGTCATCTAGTCCAACCCTCTGCAATGTGGAAATCTTTTGCCCAACATGGGGCTCGAACTCATGATTAGGAGTCGTACGCTCTGCTGACTTTAAGCTAATGAAGCTGAGAAGCCTGGCATGCTGCCTGCAACTGTATCCCCCTTTCAAAAGCTACATCTCAGCACCAATTGACTCTGGCTACCTGCTTGACCTGCCGCGTCTGTCTCTTCTGCTGGTGAAGAGGTGCTGTCTGCAGACTGGAAAGTGGTGGCAGCGGGTTCACTTGTTCCAGGTACAGGACTGGGGGTCTCCGAAGGGGGTGCTGAAGCAGCTGGGGCACTTGGTGGCTGTGCAGTACGGGGCGTCCTGCGAGAGACAGAGAGGTAAGAGATCCAGCAGGCAAAATGCAAGAACTGCCAGCAGGCAAAATGCAAGATCATACACCAGGCACCCCCAAACTGCAGCCCTCCAGATGTTTTGGCCTACAACTCCCACGATCCCTAGCTAACAGGACCAGTGGTCGGGGTAGATGGGAATTGCAGTCCAAAACACACACACAGGCAATCTGTGACTTACTAGCTGGGCTTGGACATGATACTGCTTTCCCATTTCAATTCTCATTTTATAGATGTAGAAAACCAAATGGTGTATCCTTTAAAAAATTCAACTAGGAACAACAGATTGCCATCAGATGCACGCAACACAGTCTGCACATCAGTGGCTGAAGAAAAGAATCAGAGGAAACTAACATCTTACTACCTTAAGCTGTGGGGAGAGCTAGAAAATGCAAGTTTATGCAACAAGAGAAGTCAAAAGATGCCTGTATAAATAATCTGGTTCATCATCATCGTCATCATATCGGAATATACATTATACTTCTATTACTAGCAATGTTTATACCCTGCCCTTTTAGTCAAAAAGGCTCTCAGATCGGAAAACAGAAATCGTCCCTGCCTTCAGGCTCATAATCTAAAAGACATGCTGCAAGAGGAAAAAGGAATGGAGGGGAGGAGGGAAAAGCAAGCTTTAGCACAAATTCTTCAAACCATAGCCAAAGTCAGTGGTGGTTCCACTTCTACTTAAATTGCACAATCTATTCTGCTATTACTATTCATGGAGAAGGGGCAACATCCCCAATCCTTGACTCTCATTTAGTCACCCTTCTGGCTTTGTAGGAAGCTGAACTCTTGAACCTAATCCAACACTCTGAAGACTTTCCCCTTTCCTGTGGAATTCAAGCAGTCTCACCCTTGCAGGGAGACTTTAGAAGACATCTGAAGGCAGCCCAGCTTAGGGAAGTTTTTAATATTTGATGTTTTATTCTGTTTTTAATCTGTTGGCAGCCGCCTGGAGTGGCTGGGGAAACCCAGTCGGATGGGCAGGGTATTATTATTATTATTATTATTATTATTATTATTATTATTAGAGAGAGAACATCCGAGTAGAAAATGAAGTTAGGGTAGTTCAGGGGGAGATGAGTCTTCGAGATATTGCTGAACTACAATCCCCATCACCGCAGTCCATATGCCCATGCTTGTTTGGATGATGGGAATTGTAGTTCAGCAACATCCGCAGGGCCAAACTAGGCTTGTTGTAGTTTGTGACCGCCCAAAGCCACCCACGCACCAGGACACACAACCAGCCTGTTGACCTCTAAATACAGTAACTGCTCCAATCCCAAGCAACGTCCACCTACTTTAAGGAAATGAAGGCTTGTCTCAAGGCAGAATCAAGACCTGCTGCAGCAAAATGTTGTTGGGGAGCAGGGAGAGAACCAGGGAGATTACCCGATCGTTGCCAACACAGTGAGATACTGGTTGATCTGCAGCATGGCAGCGTCAAGGAGTGTGTGGATGTTCTGCAGGCACTGGAGACGGGCTTCCAAATGCTGCCGCTCATGGCCTTCCATGGCCCGCAGCTCTTCCTCTGTCAGCCCAGCAAACCCAGATGGTGGAACTGGCATCGGAGGGAAACCTTTAGGATGAGAAAGAACAGTGTGCATATGAGACAAGGCGCAGAGGGAAAGAGAGAGAGATCGGCAGGACAAGGAGCTAGTCCCTGGATCACACAGACTACTACCATTCAGATCATCTGTGAAAATGATGGCCGGTGTCCAATGTTATGCCCATTCATTTCAATACGTCTTGTCTGAGTGGGACAAAGGTTGGATACAACCAGGGCTTTTCTTTTTTTTCCAGCTGGAACTCAATTCCGGCACCATTCCCATTGTAAGAGAACAAGGGAGGTGTTTGTGGTGAGTTCTGGCACCTCGTTTTCTAGAAAAATAGCACTGGACTCTCAACCCTTATTTAAGGCACCACCCCCTACACAGGATCACATGTTAGTGACCAGAAAAGACATTTTTTGCCATTGCCCCAGCACCACGGAATGGACTTCCCTCTGCCACAATGGAACCAGAATCAGGACAGACCAAACGAGGTATTTCTTCCTGTGGAAAACCCTTCTCTCTGCATACATGAAGCGGCTGCCTCCAGCAAGTGCTTCAGACACCTTGCGTCGACATTTATTTTTGCCCAGGCTTTCCCTGATCCAAAAGATTGATAGCTAGCTAGCTAGATATCACATAGGTTTTTTATTCACTTTCTTCTTTAAACTGTTTAACATGGTAGTACTGAGATATATCTTTGTTTCCATTGGAGTATATGACATGCAACCATTACATTAATAAATATATATAAAACAAAATGACACAATAAATATTTCTGAATACAGTAACAAAATTGTGCCAACGTGTATATACCAAAATTATTACGATTACAGTTACAGCTCAGATCCTGTTATTACTAGATTTGTCCTCATGCTTTTCTACTGGCTTTTATTCTGCATTTCTGTATAGCACTTAACAAGCATTTTAAATTAAATTTAAACTTAACAATTACCCAAAATCCCACTGATATAAGCAAAAAAGCGAGGCTAATGTTGTGCCACACAGAAGGAACCACTGGTACGGCCTGCTTCCTCTGCCCAGCCAGGCTGCCATCCATAGAGATACAACCACACACAAGTGTTCGGGTTTCTGAGACTCACCAAAGAGAGGTGGGAACGGCATCCCCATCCAAGGCGGAGGGAAGGCGAAACCAGGCACTGTCCCTGCAGGGGCTGTGGTGTCTGATCCGGATGCTGAATCGCCACTGGGCCTCGAGGCGCCTGCTGGGGAAGATGGCAACGTAAAGCTCATGGTTGCCCCACAAAGCTTAAAGCAAGTTCACACAAGTCTATTCCTCTTCCTGGGCTGCACTCAATGGGAGCCAACATACTTGACTCAGGGACCCCGGAGGCACAGTTCAAGGGATGCTCCCTATAGCAGGGACAAGGAACTTGTGGTCCTTCAGGGGAAGCCTCACCTGATGTTTGTGTTCCTGAGGTGGAGGGAGTGGCTGCTGAAGCGTTGTCTGCATTGTTGGGTGGCTGGACGCCAGGCACTGGAGGGAAGGGGCCCATGGGCGGCCATAGCGGGAACATCCCTGGGGGGAAAGGGGGCAGGATGCCTTGGGGAACTGCAGGAAATAATAATAAGAGAGAGAGGAATATGGAAAGATTAGGAGCCACCATGCAAAAGGAACACCAAGGGTCTTTCACAACCCCGGTTGTGGGAGCTACAGTGCTGAGCTCCCCAAATTACAGCGGCGCCTGTGGGAATCCCAGAGCACCACCTGTTCTCTGGTGTTCCTCAGGGGTCACTTGGTGCCAGGAGTATACTGGGGTGAATTCCTGGGAACCAGCTTGACTTACAGTTTGGCGGCTGAGGAATCAGTGGAGTCTGATGCTGCTGCTGCGGTTGCTGCCCTCCCTCCTGTTGCTCAGGGGGGGTCTGCGACTGAGTGGGGAGGGAGGCTCGGAGGACGTCCATCCGGCACGTGGGACAGGTCTGCTGGCGCTGGAACCAGGACCGCAGGCAGCTGTGGAAAGGGAGAGGCAAGCTGGTTGGAGCAAGCGGCTGGGCCGCAACTACTGGCTTGGCACTCTACCTGCTGAAAGCTCTCCTTTGGGCAGGCCCAAGCTGCACCCTCCAATCAAGAGGCAGCAGGAGAGGGGGGGAAGCATCAAATAACACAAAAAGTCCAACAGTGCAATTTTTAAAAAGAGGTCCCAGCTACAAGGACCATAAGCTGCTTTCTGGAGGGTTCATTGCACCAAGCCTGTCTGCTCCATTGCCCTAAGATATAGCACACAATGAATGGAGCATGCAGACATCAGCCACTGATTTATTCAGGGTTTATTACGGACACAGGTGGCGCTGTGGGTTAAACCACAGAGCCTAGGGCTTGCTGATCAGAAGGTTGGCGGTTCGAATCCCTGTGACGGGGTGAGCTCCCGTTGCTCGGTCCCAGCTCCTGCCAACCTAGCAGTTCGAAAGCACGTCAAAGTGCAAGTAGATAAATAGGGAAGGTAAACGGTAGTAGATAAACAGCGGGAAGGTAAACGGAGTTTCCATGTGCTGTTCTGTTTTGCCAGAATTGGCTTTTTCATGCTGGCCACATGACCTGGAAGCTGTACGCCAGCTCCCTCGGCCAATAATGCGAGATGAGCACGCAACCCCAGAGTCGGTCACGACTGGACCTAATGGTCAGGGGTCCCTTTACCTTTACCTATAGCACACAATGAATGGAACATGCAGACATCAGCCACTGATTTATTCAGGGTTTGCAAAAGCACTCCCCAGAATCCCACTGGCAAGCATTCCCCCACCCTCCTCCAGCAGAACGGCAAGGAACCCCCCACTGATGCTACCCTGTGACCTGAAGGCTCAGTGCCAACAAAGTCAGGCCTTCCTCGCTTGTCTACCTTCTGTGCTCGAGACCCTGGACAGTGACCACCAGTCCTAGGCTTAACTGTACCGACTGAACTATCTCAGTGCTGCATAAAACCCATCTCATACATTCAAGCTTCTTAAGTATCAGCCAGCCTCCTACCTGGTGTGGAATATGTGGTTGCAAGGCAGGCGTTTTGCACCCATTACCATCTCCTCCCGGCAGATAATGCACACATTGTCCATGGCCTGCAGTTCTTCTGGAGTGGCGTCGGGGTACCTGGGGAGGAGGAAAAGGATTGCAGATGGTCATGGACCTTCTTCCCTGCCTTTCGTAAGGTCCAACTCATGGTGTTTTATTTAAGGCTCCGGAAAAATACGAAAGCTCTGCCCTCCCCGCTCACCTCAGTAACCCAAACTTGGAAAGAAGAACCACTTTCTACAGCCCTCACCCCCTTCCCAGTGAATACTCACAGGGTGTTCATGTTGCGAATAGCTCGGCGGGACATGATTGCATCTGTCACAGCTTTCTTGAACTGCCTGGATGGACATACACGAAAATCAAGTCTACCACTGATTTGAAAAGTCTTACCAAAACATCTTAAGAGAATACTGGGCAGGACACCCTTCGGTTAACATCTTGCCGAGATAATTACTGAAAACCTGTATGTCTGACTCCTAATTCTGTCCAAGATAGCTGTTCTGAATGTTATGGCTCTGAATCCTTTCTCCTGGGCTTCCCTTCTCCTGCTTCTTTTGTTGATGCTGCTCCCCCATCCTCCTAGTCCCTATTATTTAATGGAATTATGCCAAAAGACATGCAGACTGAAAGCACTGCATGTTCTTTCCCTACCTGCCTCCATCTCCATCCCATTCCTCTTAATTGTTTCCCTGTGTCAGTTTCAGCCACTTGGGGCACAGGTCTGTCAAACCTGCTCAATATAAAATGCCACGTACATAGACTGTGCTATAGAAATCATAACCTTGCAGTAATAAACCACAGGTGGTTTGGGAACACACCAGCAAACAAGTGCTTTTGTTTTAATAAAATTCAGCCTTGCTTTAGCTGTTCCAGGTGTGCATGATGCTGTACTTAAGAGAAACAAGCATCTTCCCCGGCTGATGAGAAAGGCCAGTTTCTTGATGTTGGCTTATTCTGTTTAGAGAAGCTTTTAATGTTTAATAGATTATTGCATTTTAATGTTCTGTTCTGTTGGAAGCCACCCAGCGTGGCTGGGGAAACTCAGCCAGATGGGCGGGGTATAAATAATAAATTATTATTCTCCTCTAAAAAATTTTTTTTTAATTGTAAAATAGTGCTTTCATAAGCGAGTGTGGTATAGTTAGAGTGTGGGACTACGACCTGAGAGATCAGGGCTCAAACCATCTTCTTGTCTATGAAGCTCGCTGAGTGACCTTGGGCCATTGCCTCCGAGGTCTAACCCCATGTGAAATGGGGAGGGGGGAATTGATGTCTGCTACCTTGAGCTCCTTGGAGAAAAGGTGGGATATGAAAGAGGCAAAAAGCACTACCTCATTCCTTCCATAGATGCGACAGACAATAAGCATTAACATTATCTCTCTTCAAATGGCATTGGCCCAAAGTGTCTCCCCTCCCCGAAGACTCTTTGGAAGCTATTTTCAAGCCAGAGGACTTATTTCCTGCACATGTGGAACCCCACAGGCAGACTGGCGCATGCATTCGCAAGTCTGCGCATACGCTGATGCCAACCGCATCTCACCTCATAGCCAGGTACATGGGTCGGATGGCAAACAGTGGGAAGGTGTGCACTTTGATCATGATGGTCATGAAGGCCATGTACAAGAGGACCTTGATGAATCCTGCAGAAGAAGAGGCGGAGGAGGAAAGCAGGGGTCAAGCCAGCAAATAAACCTTCATGTTGCCAAGAGGCAAATCCTTCCCCGCAAACAAACCACAGATGCTCCGTGTCCTCTTCTCACCAGGGAATTTGCTAAGCTGTCACAAATCAAAACCTCCCACCCCCCAAAAAAATTGGCTTGATTTCTCCATGAGGAGTTGCCACTAGGCCCAGGAGAAGGCAGGTCTTTAAAACCCTAAATGGCCTCGGCCCTAAAGGAGCGTCTCCACTCAGCACTGCTCAGCCCAGACACTGAGGTCCAGTTCTGAGGACCTTCTGGAAGTTCCCTCACTGTGAGAAGTGAAGCTACAGAGAACAAGAAGACCTTCTTAATAATGGTAATAATAATAATAATAATAATAATAATAATAATAATAATAATAATAATAATAATAATAATAATTTATTTATTTATACCCCACCCATCTGGCTGGGTTTCCCCAGCCACTCTGGGCGGCTTCCAACTGAATATTGAAAACAGTACAGCATCAAACATTAAAAACTTCCCTAAACAGGGCTGCCTTCAGTTGTCTTCTAAAAGTAAAATAGTTGCTTATTGCCTTGACATCTGCTGGGAGGGCGTTCCACAGGGCGGGTGCCACTACCGAGAAGGCCCTCTGCCTGGTTCCCTGTAACCTCACTTCTTGCAATGAGGGAACCGCCAGAAGGCCCTCGGTGCTGGATCTCGTGTCTGGGCTGAATGATGGGGGTGGAGACGCTCCTTCAGGTATACTGGACCGAGGCCGTTTAGGGCTTTAAAGGTCAGTACCAACACTCTGAATTGTGCTCTGAAATGTACTGGGAGCCAGTGTAGATCTCTCAGGAACGGTGTTATGTGGTCCCGGCGGCCACTCCCAGTCACTAGTCTAGCTGCCGCATTCTGGATTAATTGCAGTTTCCAGGTCACCTTCAAAAGTAGCCCCACGTAGAGCGCATTGCAGTAGTCCAAGCGGGAGATAACTAGAGCATGCACCACTCTGGCGAGACAGTCTGCGGGCAGGTAGGGTCTCAGTCTGCGTACCCGATGGAGCTGGTAAACAGCCGCCCTGGACACAGAATTAACCTGTGCCTCCATGGACAGCTGTGAGTCCAAAATGTCTCCCAGGCTGCACACCTGGTCCTTCAGGGGCACAGTTACCCCATTCAGGCCCAGGGAGTCCTCCACACCTGCCCGCCTCCTGTCCCCCAAAAACAGTATGTGCACCCTGTGGAACACCCTCCCATGAGATGTCAAACAGATAACCAATTATACGACCTTTTGTAGACATCTGAAGGCAGCCCCTGAAGGCAGTTTTTAATGTTTGATATTTCATTGTGTTTTTCTATTTTACTGGAAGCCAACCAGAGTGGCTACAGCATACAAATAATAAAATTATTACTACTACTTTTATGGCTGGCATGTGCAGGAAGGCTGCTTTGTGCCCACCCGGCCAAGCCCCACCAAGAACTGCCACGGGCCAGAAAAATAACTCCAAGGTAGGAGCCCACTGTCTGCTTTCTTCAGTCACGAGGCCCCCGTTAGCTAGGAAGCCGCTTTATATTTGATCATTCATTCACTCATTTATCATTTTATTTGTATGCCGCCTTTCCATAGTTAAAACAGTGCTCAAGGCGGCTTACCACATGACAAGATTTACATAATCAGACCCTGGGGTCATCTAGCTCAGTATTACAACAACTGGCAGAGGCTCTCCGGGGTTTCAGGCAGGGGCTGTTCCCATCCCTGTCTGGGGCCTCCTGCATGAAAAGCAGGTGTTCTGCCCCTGATCCAGAGGCCTTCCCCCATCACCTGTGAAGAGCTCTGTGTAGAGCATGTAGACGGCCTTGTTGTCCCAAGGGTTCTCGCTCTGGAGGTCGATGGAGTGCAGGATGTATTTGATGAAGATGGTGAGCACCATCGTCATGAGGATAGCATACTGTGGGAAAGGAGCAGCGAGAGAGAGAGGACCAAGTCAACTGACAGAACGAGGCATCGATTGGCAAACATGTCCCTAATTCTGCCGTCGCTTCCCAAAACCAAAGCAGCTCGTGGATCAGAAGTCCTCTTCCCTGCTCCCACCAGACATCACTCCTTCACGGTTCAATCCACCCTGAGGGCAACATGGGGGCAGCCATGTCAAGCCAGGCACACCACATCCAGACACCTACAAAGCTGGCAGTGCCAAGGAGCTCACATCAAGCCATTAAGTTAAACCAGCAAGCAATGCAATTCCAACCTACGACACATACCTCACCCTCCCTGCAGTTCTTTGTTTCTGGCTAAGGGGTTTAACAGGGATGCATTCTTGAAGCAACAAAGCAACAGCCTTCCATGAGACTTCGGTGAAGCAATAAAATTGCTAGCACATTTGCAAATTTAAGCAGGGTCCAGTGTGGTTTCAAATTGGTGTGTGGTTCAGGGTCCAGTGTGGTTTCACGTGTTGAGATTTCTGCATTGCAGGGGGTTGGACTAGATGGCCCTCGGGGTCCCTTCCAACTCTACAGTTCTATGATTCTATTATTCTCTCTGAAAGGATGGGCAGCGGCGGGGATGGCAAATACCTTCCTGTGCTTTCAGCGTAATAAAAGACACTCAATGCAACAGGTAACAGCCAAAGTATCAGCATGAAGAGGATCTACAACACATCCCCTCCAGTAGTGGCTGGTGTCCCTTGGGACTGGCAGGGAGTCCAAGAGGAGCTGGAGTCAGAGCTGCTGACAGGCTGGGGAAACTCATTCTAGCTTTGTCCCAATCCTCCTCATCCCCACCTAAGTTCTGCAAGGGCAACCCCGGGACTAAGGAGGAAGAATCCAACAGGCAGGGCCACTCCCTGGACTGGCTGTAAGCAGGAAAGCAAGCAGGTGGGAGGCAGCTTAGGTTCGTGGGCCGCTGCCCTATGGAAACTAATGGACCAGCCTCCACAGATCCCCCTCAAACTCTGACACAGTTCTATCTGGAACTTTAAATCCCTACTGGTTTAGAAATTACCTCCTTAAAAGCAATGAAAATTACTGTCCATTTTCTTGTTTTTAATCTAAATTAAGTCTGTCTTTACTCCAGCTCTAAAAACACTCCTTTGCTCAGAATGTATATGGTGGCAGCTGGTGTAAGGCAAGTGCGTCCTCCCCCTGAACATACACATCTCCATGACTGTAGATTATTTCGTCTTCTTAGACTCACAGAATTGTAGAGTTGGAAGGGTCCACAAGGGTCATCTAGCCCAATCCCCTGCAATGCAGGGATCTTTTTCCCGAGGTGGGGCTCGAACCCATGACCCTAAGATTGAGAGTCTCATGCTCTACTGACTGAGCTATCCCAGCTTAGTTCTTCACACTAGGCTACTGAACAAGAACTTCTCCATGGACTTGCATGGAGAAAATGAGTTTCTGAATTGCTGAAACCCAAGGTTACATCTCCCCACTCCACTTCCCTGCTTCCCAGGGCCATTCACAGCTGCTGGTCTGCTCTCCTCTTTGCAATCTGTGGTCTGTGTCATCAAAGGCTGCCAGAAACCTCTGCTAGCTACTGTGAGCAATGACTTCCATGCAAAGCGCACTCCATTCACCTCAAAGCCAAAGACCAGCTGGACGGAGGCTCCCCGTGTGAGGATGCTGTGGTAGGCATGGCTGACAAACAGGAAATCCAGAATGCCCAGGAGCAGCATCAGAGCTAAAAAGAGGGAGAGAGAGAAAGAGAGATTCGCCATTTCTAGAAGGCTAGCCAGATTAGCCTGTTGCATCAAAAACCCCACACGGTCTTGTGACACCTAAAGGAAAAGACTAGCAAATGTACTACGGCATAAGCTTTCTGAAATGGTGATATTCAGAAGCCAGTAGGAGAACATCCAACCTGCTAGGACACGCTGATATTGACCTCATGGTGGCCCACCCTTGAAAACAAACTTTGAAGGGAAACTCTGGTGTCAAGCAGCTGAAATGTAGTTTGCCAAAAAGTTCGGTTCATCAGACGCTGAATAGAGAAATGGTTTCCTGACCCACTGTGGGTGTTGAATTACTCAGTCGTGCTAAGCCCCTGCTCGTTTCAGCACCAATCACTGTGCTTGCAAATGATCACCGTCTTTCATTTTATTTCATTTTTTGGCAGGCACCTCAGCTTTAATTGAAGCATCACAGGCTGTACTTCTCACACTTTGCTGCCATTTATCTCCAACATTTACAAAAGCCTGCCAAAGGGGGATTACACTTCATAGCATCTTAAGAGAATACGCCAAGGCATTCCCAACAGAAGAGCAGTTACAGCAGAAGTCAGCCCAGAACTCCAGGAATCCCATCACAGCAATAACCAGCTGTGCACCAAAGGATCCAGCACAGGCATGGGGACCACCTGTGACCTTCCAGGCAGTGTTGGACTACAATTCCCATCACACCTGGCCCCTGACCATGCTGGCTGTGGCTGAAGGGAGATGGAGTCCCTCAACATCTGGAAGGCTGCAGTTCCCCAAGCCCTTCTCCAGCAGCTCAAGCGTTCTCCCTTGGCCCCCTTGTTCTTTACTTATTTGCTTAAGGCCTTTATAAACACCACTTAATCATCTGCATTTCAGCTTGAGCAGGTTGAGATAATGGGAAGTCCCACAGACAGTGGCCATGTAGGGCTTTGTGTCAGAGCACCCAAGTGATCTATATCCAAAGCCAGCATGAAATAACATTTCCTGCAGTCCCTGCATGCAAATGTCATCTTCAGTTGTCCTCCTTAACCAACTGCCTCCTTTGCAGAGCCCCCAGAAGGAAGTGCTTAAAGCTGTGCCGAATGCCAACCCGCCCTCACCCTTCATGCCACAAAGTGTCTGACCGAGAAGCTCTTTTTACTCAGGCTCCCCCTTCCGCCATCCTCCCTACTAATTATTCCACCCTTGCGCAAAGCCACAAAAGCCTTACAAGCAGACCAGCTGCTGCTCTGCCAGCAGAAGTGGTGTGAAGCATTTTTAGCAAAGCCTTCACCGGGGCTAAGTTTTAGCCGAGGCTCAGCTAAGGAAGAGGGCCCATGCCAGCAGCTCAACCCTATGCCTATTAGCCCTAAGGGTCTAACAGTTGGGAAATGCTCATCCCGTCAAACTCTTGGCAGAGCACATGAATGAGAACAGGAGTTTTCTTAGGCAAGAACTCCTGTTTCAGCTCAGCAAATCAGCTATCGAACCTCCACATCCTGCAGCCACCAAAATCCCCAAAGAAATTGGAACTAAGCCAAATCACACACAATGGAAATAATTGCCATATTCTTCCTCTGAAGTATTGCATATTTATTCCTCTCTCTCTTCCTCAGGAAGCTGGATTGTTAACCAATCCTATACCTGCGCTCAGCACAGGTGGGTGGGTAACAACCTTTGCTGTAAGCAAGAAAATGGGCTAGATTTGGGGCAACTGCAGGTATGTCCCTCCTTCATTGAGAAAGGACTGGAAGCAGTGGGGCAGTGGAAGAGAAAAGCCTTGAAAGGAAGGCAGGTACTTACAGACAATGCGAAAATGGAAGAGCCAGGAAATGTTTGGGCTCCTCTCCATCTAGAGAGACAGGGGAGAAAAGAGCAAGATTAAGTGGTCTTATCATCACCCAAGATAATCAGCAACTTTTATTGACTGGCAAAACTCATGTAAGGCTCTATATCGAACATGTGCTTTGCCGACACATCTTGACACTCTACCCTGAGCATGGTTGTTCTGCATTCTGGGCAAATGTCCAGAGATCACAAGGATCCCTGTAGAAAAGAAATGTCTGAAGGTGGAAGCACTTAAAGTAGAAATGGAGAACTTGTACCCTCCAGATCTTGTTGGGATTGCACCTGTCATCAACTGCACCTCACATATCCAACAGTAAGAGATGTTGAGACTAACAGCATCTGGAGAGCCGAAGGTTGCCCATCCCTGACTTAAAACTAGTGTTGGAATCTTACAAATTCCACCCGCTCCAATCCCTGCTCAAGACTGGTTATTAACAAGAGATTCTAGTGCCAAGAATCCATTGCATTTGAATAGCCCTGCTATTAACATAGCTTGGCCTGGGTTGGTGTGTGAGGCTGATGGGAAGGAAAGAGCCACCATTTTGCCCAACTTCAGAAACCTCTGTGCAGAGTTACTTTGACAGGCGTCACACATTTGCAACAGCTGCTCTTCCTTTCACCCTTACTGTGTCACATGCCACAAGCTTTGCCGACCTGGTGACCTCCAGAGGTTTTGGACTACAACTCCCATCAACCCAGTCGGCATACGTCCAAATCACCTGAAAAGCACCAGCTGGACTTAGGCTGACTTAGTGTGTGGCATGCACCAGCAGGAACAAGGTACAGCAAGCCTTGAGTTGACATGCTCCTCTCTTCCCCTCTCCTTCTCCGATGCAGAGATAATGCAAGCCTTTTGGCTTCTACCATTGCCTTGCATGAACTGAGAAGTGGTTCACCAACCGTCTGGTGCCATTGGAAGCTTCTCAGAAATCCTAGTCCAGAGGGTGGGGACAAAAGACTGGGGGCTTCTTTGCAGTAGCCCCATTTTTAAAGGAATGCTCTCCCCAAGGAGGCCCACCTGGTGCCCAATTTTGTCACTATTTCGGCACAAGGCAAATATGTGATCCCCACCCCCACTCCTAGGCATTTTGAGCAGCTCCAATGATATGATTGTACTATTTAATTTGTTTTTAAATAATGTTTATGTGATTTTATTATATTTTTACTTTGATCGAAAAATGCTTTGAGATGTAAAAATGTAATATACCTAAAACTATCAAAGCCCCAGGTGTTCCTAGGAATGCACATCAGCCTTGCTTTTGAGCCACCATACAAGAACCGCCAAACTGGGCTGCTGCTTGAACTGTTCAGGAAACCATTTTATTTCTCCCACCGCCACCATGCGTCTGAGCGTCAAGAACCGTTTCAGCCCACCCTACCCCTTCCTCCAAGTGTTGCAACCCTGGGGCCATCATACTCACAAAGTCCACACGGTCCTCAGCCAACCAGTGGAAGCACTTGAGGAAGAGGAGGAGAGTGAAGAGGGCCACAAAACGGGGGCTGAAGTCATCCCTGAAGACTGTGAAGGCAAGGCAGGTCTCGGTCACTGCATACCATGACCGCTCAAGCAGATGCTGTGTGAGAGAGATTGATTTAAGGAGCTCTCTCTAATCCTGGGCCCATCTGTCCCCCACAAATGCAGCCGTCTCCAGAAGAAGCACCCTCCTTGCTCAGGGCCAGAAACATCCTTCCGGGGGCCTCTCTTCCAACTGTCTCCAGGTCACTCCCTTCACCAGCCTGCTCTATGCCCTCCTCAAGTGTTTTTGCCTCACTGAAAATTGCTCTTGAATTGTGATAACATATCTTGCTTGCCTGGATTCCTAGCCAGCACTGCTGCCATTTTGGGGGTGGTGTGTTAGAAATCCCACCACTGCTGCAGCTGTTGGAATTGAGATTGTGTCTCTCTGACCATTTATTTTATCTGCTTTCATAAACTGGTTTTTATTTTAGTGTAACCCACCCTGGGATTATATGATAATGGGCAGGCTAGAAATTCCCTTATAAAAAGGGCTTTTTACCTTTGGTCCCTCCTTCCACTAGTATGTGGCACCCAGAAGGCTGCTAATAAGGGGATGCAGCCCTCGGCCTAAGAAAGGTTCCCCAGCTAGGCTTACTGACAACGTTGACACCTGCAAGCCTGGAGTTAAACAACACAGGTAGAAATCTAGCCAGCTGGCAGGGAAGTCAGGGGCTTGGGCAGAGATTTGAAATTCTCCAGCTCCATGTGAACAAAATGGTGTTTCTAGGCCTTCTAGCTACCAAAATGTACAGAGGCCCAGGAATTAAAGATCTATCATTCAGAATGTTTCGTATGTAACTGAATGTAGCTGAACATCTCGTCTCTCTCCTCCTATCTGCTGTGCCACTACAGCCAAAACTTAAAGGAATTCAGGACACATTAGCTGGTAAAGAAATGCAAGTTATTTACAATTTAACTCTAGGAAATGATGCCAAAATCCTTCCCCGCAAGCTTACAGCACCCTTTAGAGATGATTGATACAGATCCCCCATTGTGAGCCAAACCTATTTTCTCCTCTGTGATCACACGATGTTGCCGATTGAGCAAAGGGGACTGCGGAGTTTCTGGCTCTTAGTTTAAGCATTGAATGTGTGCCCTCCCACAAGGCCCACAACAACCATGCACCCAACAGGGCTCACCTCCATTTCCGCTGCTCGGAGCTGTCCGAAAAACACTTTGCCCATGAATTTGCCTAATAGGAACACCAGGACAAAAGCTTGAATGTACAGCACCTGACATAGCAAGGGGGAGAGAAAAATGGCAGAGTGGGAAATCATTTTTAGCAAACATCCCTGTGCAGGCCAGACAAAACTTAAATGTGTCATTCATTGCTGCCCACAATCCTCCACTCAGAAGCTAACAGAATAGACTGTGTTGCTGAGCTCCGTGGTGGGGGAGAATCTTTTGATCTCTTTCTGGTTCCTCGGCATCTCCCCCTAATCTCCCAAACCAAATATTCTTTTATGCATGTATGTAACAGGAAACCCCAATGAAGAAACCTACAACTGCAGATGGAAGCATTCCAGGCTCCTGGTTGGCAAAGGACACATGAATTTGATCTGGGGTACAAGCCCGGGATTCAAAACTGGTTAATTTTACTATGTGATGCAGAAATATTTTGTGAGCTCTATATGTCAGATGCCCTACACCTGGATCTCAGAATACCTCTATTATATCCAGATTATTTAGGTTCTTCTATTCCTTACACATGTAGGTCTAAATAAGGCTTTACATTGAAGGCTTCCCTTGAAATGCAGACGGCAGCTTTGATGAGACCATTTTTGAGGGGACCCTGGCAGGGGAAGAACTACACCTGGAATCAACATGTTACTTTGGTGCAAACTTAACAGTAAAAGGGTTTGAACTGTCCTTGTTACTTTCATACCACAGTTCCATCACCACAAGCTTAGTCTGCAGATTTTACTCTGCCAAACTCCACTGAGGGCTGGGATGGGGCCAACAGTGCAGTAACTGGATTTAGAAAACTTTATTGTAAACTCAGTCACCACAGAATACCACCACAGAAAGAGAAGGCAGCCTTTCCTCCTCATTCCCAGTTCCTGTACTGGGTGTTGCTTTAGCCTGGGTCATATAACCTGAGTCAGTCTAGGCCAGGGGTGCAGAACCTCTAGCTCGGGTCACATTTTTTGTGCCAGGCCTCTCCATTTGGTTCACTAGGCCATTTGCCCAAACCACACTCATCTTCTCCATTCCCAATGTCATATGTGACATCAGAAAGCAGGAACAAACTCCCAACATGTCAGCTGATGAGCAAGGAGTTCAATCCTGCTCAGCATCTCTCCAATCCCAACCCCCCCAAACACACCTGTGAGCAAACTTTGACAGGTGGGCGGGAGCAACCACCTGACTATATTATGACATCAAATGACTGACAGGTGGGTGGGACAAAGCTGGGTCACAGGGGGCAGGGCAGAGGGTAAGAAAGATCTGGCCTACTGAACCAAATGGGTTCCCTGCACCTGACCTAAGCACCCAAGGTAGACAATCCTGGACAGCAGGAGTTCCAGAGTCTCGGGCAGCAGGCTACAGAGCCCTGAATTTGAGGAAGGAACTCTTCCTCATCTGGAGGTCATCTGGATCAACACTTTGTTTGATGCCAGAAGTTCAAAAACCTACTACATCCTCAATTGTCCTAAGTGCTGTCTAGCCTCTGCTTGAATATGTCCAGCAAAGGAGAACCCCTTGACAGTCCACATCCACAAGCTTACAATCTAAAATAAAAATTACACACAATGGAAAAGGGACAAACCTCATATCAAACTGCTCTCCTCACCACAAAGTTTCTCCTAATGTTCAACTGTAATCTACCCCTTTATAGCTTAAGCCCATTCAAGCTAGTCCTGCATTTATTGAGCAGCAGAAAACAAAGCAGCATTCACATGGCGCAAGAACCCTAGGCTGCTGTGCACTGCCTCAACTGCTTTTTGAAATTTTCTGGGTTCTGGTGCACTGCACAGAGGGAGCAGGTTCACATATTATATGAACCAAAGTTTGGTTTCAGAAAGCCATGATGATCATATGCCAGAGGCCCAGGGTTTGAAGAGATGCTGGCTAAGCATCCTTGAATGGTTGATTATTCCTCCCACCATACAAACTTCAAAGATTAAACTCAGCAATGGTATCTGGAGTGTGCTTTCATGTCTTCTCTGCCTTCTCTCCTCAGGCTGAACGTATCCAATTCATTCCACTTTTCCTCAAAGAACCTTTCCTTTTTCAAATGAAGACTTTTTAAAGCCACCTAATTCGTTCTGGAGGTCCGTTCTTAACCTGAAACTGTTCTTAACCTGAGATACCACTTTAACTAATGGGGCCTCCCGCTGTCGCCGTGCCGCTGTCACCCGATTTCTGTTCTCATCCTGAAGCAAAGTTCTTAACCCGATGTACTTTTTCTGGGTTAGCAGAGTCTGTAACCTAAAGCATCTGTAACCCAAGGTACCACTGTATTATGCCCACCTCCCTGCAGCAACTGGGATAGGCAGACTCACCGCCATGCTGGGACTGGACTTCGTCAGATACACCACCGTTGGGTAGAACTGGTGCTTAAGATAATAGGCGTGCGCCACCACTGCAGAGGTCAAGGCCAGGCTGGCAGCCATCATGATGGCTGTTCGGAACATCTCCCCAGCCCAGCGCCCAGCAGCCTGTGTAAGAGGAGAAAAAATGTGGTTGAAGACAAAAGACTGGGTCATTGCTTGCCTCGGCTTGTGAATAAGGCAAAACAGGACAAGCCACCCAATTTGCATCGTAACGGCCCAGTGCATCCATGTTGCTATTCTCAGAAGCCTTATGAGAAATGCTGTTACTGTGCCCAAACCCTCTGCTGACACGTACTACACTATGGCATTGCAAGTAGCCAATCACCTAAGGCTTGCAAGAGCTGCCTCATGACAACTGGACAGAAACACTTTTTTATATATGAAAAAGTCACCAATTAGCAATATGGGCATGGGGTTGGCTAGCTGGCTTATAAAATGCTTTCCAGACTTGGAACACATGTGGATGAATGTGTAAGGCTGGAATTAAACGCTTAACTTTGACAGCAGGAAAACCCCTCCCTGAAGGTAGCAGGGTTAAGGAAAGGGACGCGATTTGTGGATTTTGCTTCTACTACCTATTCAAATCCACTGTTACGTAGAACACAGGAACATCTATCTCCTCTCCCCAAAATCAAGTCCTGCACCCCACTGCCTCCTCCAACTTCTATGACTTTAACAAAAAGTGCCCAGATGGGCGGGGTATAAATAATAATACTAATAATTATGCTTCCTATCTTGGAAGCCATGAGGGTTGGAAGCCTGGTTTTGCTACAGAAAAATAACAATAGATCAGGGACGAGGAAACCCAACAAGCATGGGCCAATGGTCAGGGGCAGTGGAAGCTACAGTCCAACAACACCTGGAGGACTACAAGCAGGAGAATCCCTGCTTGACATGCTGAATTCTGTGTCCCATTATACCGTAGTCTCCACTTGTGTGAGGCCTGCACTGAGTTATGCTAACCAGGAAATGTGGCAGTTGTGAAGTGGGACTGAAACAAATTTGGCAGGATCAAAACTGACATGACATACACTGTAATGCAGCAGCTTAGTTACAAGGGCTTTGGTGTTACCTACAGAGAAGATTATTTGCTGATTAAAAGGTTACTTGCCAAAGAGTCCAACTGATACTTCCAGCAGCAGAGCCTGAAATATAACCAGGCAACCAAACTTGATCCAGAAATATTTACAGCAAGCCACAAAGGCAGACAACATGGAATTTCACTTTGGAAGCCTGCAAGTTATTTTTAATGTGTGTAAACCAGGCTGCCCACTGTAGGAAAAGCAGAGTATTGATCCGACGTGGTTTTGTGCTCAAAGGTGAAGATGCAGAGCGCAACCCACCAGGACTTTACCCACTCACTGCACAAGAGTCCAGCAGTTCATTTGAATTCCTGTGAAACAAACTCCCTTCCCTCAAAAGATCAGACTATTTAAATTAAGGAAAGTGATAGGAGGATGCACTGGAAAGTGTAGGATTAACACTTGTCATCTAATTTCTCTGTAAACAAAGCAGGATGAATGCTCATTAAATAGCCAACATCATCCAGTCTCCCTGAAAACAAATCAGGTCAAATGCTCACTACAAAGGTTGTCCAGCAGTTACACATCTCTAACTGTGGCTGTCCCGATAGCTCCAAGCGCCAAAAGCTGCTGGAGTAAAGATCAGAAATCTGGAAAAGAATAACTCTAAAGGAGCAGATTGGTTTAGCGCATTCAAGAACATGAGCCTTTTGGAAACAAAATTATTTTCGTATCAGAATGTGCTGCTTTCTTAGATTTTCAGCACATGCACACCCCACTCCCCAATCTCACAACAACCCCAAGAGTCAAGCTAAGATGTGGTTGCTGAGTGAGCTGGATGGCTGTATGAGAATTTGAACCCCATCTCCCTGCTCGGTGTTAACTCCAGCTATTACACCACTCTGGCTATCTTCTGCCATAAATCTAGAGAACTCCCCCTCACACCCTTTCACAAAGTAATGAAAACCTGTTACGTTCTTCATTCTTTCCCCTGTCATCTGGCCTGACCAGTTGGAAAACATTCAGCTGAAGAGAGGGAAGGCAAGAGCTATCAGTATATAGAGTCTTAATAGGATAGTCTGTCAGTATCTTAGGAATTTTTGTTTTTCTCTCAGGAGATACCAATACCTCCCTCTCATTTCACACACCTGGTAACTGTGTTGAAGACAAAGTTTTGTCACTCTCCAACAGACTGAGGAGTAGCAATGGGGTAATTTGCTCTATGGGTCATCATAGCAAGAGGCAAAGGTAGCTGAGCTACGGTAACCTGTGTTTACATCACAGAAGCATCACAGATGCAGCGGCAAAAGAGGATACTGTGCTGCAATGTGAAATGAAAACCAAGCTTGGAAGCAGAATTAATCATCTATGTAAGATGGTTCTTGGAAGAAGGAAACTCAACACATACATATCAACCCCACCCACTTAAGATTATTTATACCATATATTTAAAGCAGGGCTGGAGGAACCTGTGGCCCTCCAGGTGCTAGACTCACACCCACTTTAACATCAGATATCGGTAACTGGTTGGTGACTCCTTCTGTGAAGTTGTGCCCCACTGTGCTTAAATATTGAGGTTTTCTTTTTCTTTTTCAAAGGGAACTGTCACAGACAGTTCAATGTGTGCAGTAGACACAAACAATGAGCCCAGACAGTGATCTTTGCTGAGAAAATAGGATGTTCGATAGAAGTACACAAGCATGTATCAAGAACGTAAGAGGGGCCCTATTGCATCCGGCCAAGGGTTCACCTGGTGCAATACCCTGGTTTCAAGGTGGTTTCGCCAGATGCCTCCAGCCAACAAGCAGGGCATGAAGGCAACAGGCCTCCCATGTCTGTCCTCAGCATACAGAACTCAAAGGTATCCTCATTCACTCAGGTAACATAAAGTCATGGACAGACACTGCCTGCTCCCTTTCAAGAATTTGCCTAATCACTTTAAAAAGCCAACACTGCCTATTGTGGCAACTAGTACCACAAGCTGATTATATGTGCAGAGTATGTGTCTTGACTTTCCATGATTTTTTTGTCTACTCAGAAATAAAGCCCATCAAGTTTAGTGGGGCTTATTCTCAAATACATGGGCATAGGATTACAGCCAAAAGCATGAATTATGAAGACCTTAGCATAAATCTCACTCCTGTCACAGAACACATAGACCAAGATTACGGTCTCAGCTCCTTAAGAGTGTGGGTTGTGTGTGTTTTATATTTTAAAAAAGCTGAATTTCTGTACAGAGTTGTTGTAAGGAGTACAGAAAGATAATATACATGAAATGTTTTGAGCACCCTAAAACACTATATAATGATCACCCCAATATGTACTCATCCTGCTGAATCAGACCAGCATTCAGATCGCTGCCATACAGGAAGCTACTCTATTTTGGAATCCTAACATTGAAATCCTCCTTTGACCAATTTTCCTTTTCCAACTGTGCTGTGAGGGAGATTAGCTGCAGCGAGGAACTGCCACCTCCACTTGCTGTTTCCACCAGCTGCACTGCTCCCCACCCACCCTGATGCTTTCAGAACTTACTGCACTGTAAGGGCTGCTTGCTCTGGGGTTGATAGTATCAACAGGTCTCCCTTTATGTACTTACCATGATGGAAATCCCAGCTAAGCCCCAGAAGGCCATGGCCCCACCTTGCAAGGTGATTCCACTTACATTGCAGCCACTTCCAGAAAAGTCTAGTTGCCATACTATTTCTCAGAGGCCCACCAAAGCTTATGAACAGTCTGTTTACATTCCAACATTATGGTAATTAGGGACGCGGGTGGCGCTGTGGGTTAAACCACAGAGCCTATGGCTTGCCGATCAGAAGGTTGGTGGTTCGAATCCCCATGACGAGGTGAGCTCCTGTTATTCGGTCCCTGCTCCTGCCAACCTAGCAGTTCGAAAGCACCTCAAAGTGCAAGTAGATAAATAGGTACTGCTCCGGCGGGAAGGTAAATGGCATTTCCGTGCGCTGCTCTGGTTCGTCAGAAGTGGCTTAGTCATGCTGGCCACATGACCTAGAAGCTGTACGCTGGCTCCGTCGGCCAGTAAAGCAAGATGAGCGCCGCAACCCCAGAGTCGTCTGCGACTGGACCTAATGGTCAGGGGTCCCTTTACCCTTTATTATGGTTATTATTAAGAACTGTACAACATTAAGAATTTGAGCTTGCTTCCTTGCCTCTTTTTTCTCTATTCCCTTTTTGTATTGCAAGCCTGAGAGCAGAACTATGCTATATCTCAGGGGTCCCCAGACTACGGCCCGGGGGCCGGATGCGGCCCAATTGGCCTACCAATCTGGCCCATGACTCCCGCTGCCCGCCGCCCGCTCTTACGGCGCGCAGCGCGGCAGCGCTCTTCCGGGTCGGGGAAAAAGCGCCGAAAATCCTTTGTGCGCATGCGTATGGGCCTCTCCCGACCCAGAAGAGGTCATTTCTGGTGCACTTCCGGGTCGGGGGAGGCCCATACGCATGCGCACAACGGATTTTCGGCGCTTTTCCCACCCTGGAAGCGCGCCACCGTGCCCGAGCGCGCACTCCCCCGCCCGCCGGCCCGCACAGGCACGCGCTCCCCCGCCCTCCGGCCCGCCGCACGATCGGCGCGGTGGGAACCGGCCCCAACGCCAGTAAGTCTGGGGACCCCTGTTATATCTTTTAAGAAGGCCTTTGGGGTCAGTGTTCGTTTATCATTTGTGCATATGTTAGATAGCTTTCTTTTTCTAGCTGGACTGCACTGGTCCTTCTCATTTAATTGTTTTAGGATGATTATCAGCTGTTTTGAACCTTCTTCAGAATAGATGCAGCAAAAATGTTTAAACAGGTAAGCACAGTCCACTTGCTTCTTGTCCACTTGCAGATTCTACACAAGCTTCTCATCCTTAATTTAAAAGTCCTCCAAGACCTTACCCACCTAATCTGCCTGCTCTTATATCCCAACTGTAACTGTCCTTCCACTGGATCCATCAACCTCAGTCATTAGAAGGTGTCTTGCTCCCTCAAATGACTTGTCTCTTTCTCCCTTTCTCTCTCTCTTTCTCTGCATCCCAGAACACCTCCATGTGTGGCCACCTCTCTTGCTTCCTTCAAACATCACTTCAAAGCCCACCTTTTCGATGAAACCTTTGGAGACTCCTTTGTCACCATACTCTACTGTAACTGAAATACAAGAAACAGAAACAACTGCAGATTCCACTCCTGCTTGTCCTGCCTCAGTTCCTCTCTCCTTTCTGCTGTTACTGTTTTTATGATTAATGAAGTACATCAACTGAAAACTGATGTATACCTTGGTTCTCAAACGGAACCCGTTCCAGAAGTCCGTTTGACTTCCAAAAAAGTTTGAAAACCAAGGCGCAGCTTCCAATTGGCTGCAGGAGTTTCCTGCACTCAATTGGAAGCTGTGGAAACAGCATTGGACGTTCGAGTTCCAAAGAACGTTCGCAAACCAGAACACTCACTTCCGGGTTTGCGGTGTTTGGGAGCCAAAACATTCGAGTCACAAGGCATTCAACAATCAAGGTACAACTATACTTTATCAACCGAGAGACCAAGCTACAAATCAAAATGTCCTCAGTTCAAATTTCACATCTGCCATGAGCTCCTCATTGGTTCTTGCAAAAACACTTTATCTCAGCCACAATGTGTACCCATACTAATACTGGCTTACTTTATAAATTTGTTGTAAAGCTTACAGCTAGAAAATCCTATACTGTATAAATATTAAGTATTAACACATGCTGTATGTCACTTTGAATGTATAAAAAAAGTTTAAATCATTTTCCGTTTATACCTGTATTTATATACACACAAGGTTTTAAAAATTACATAAGCAAATGACAGCAAGGTAAAGTCACACCAATTACTTTTGAAGCAAACTAAGCTGGTGTGAGCCAGATTACAGTTTTTGCAGAGACCAAAGGGAAGTTTGTCAGCATGCTCAGAAGTACTCCAAGATTTCATTCTGTATTTCAGCAAAACAAAAAACTTCATTGGAAAGAAACCAAAACAACTAAACGTCTGTTTGGGTAGGATGCAGTATCTTGGAAGAGGGCACACCCAGTGGGGAGGGTGGCAGAAAAGATAAACCACAGAACTTTGTTGTTTTACAATGGAAACCTGCAACAAACAGTAGCAGGCAAATTCAATCCACCATGACTTACTTCTCCTCAACACATACGGCAGTACACGTGTACAATACATCTTGACTACGTAGTTAACAAGCCACACCCACAATAAGTTTAAACTGTCTACTATATGTGTCCCTTAACTTGCCCACCCCCTTGAAGTATCCAGGAAGCTGCCTGTTTATCAAGCCCTTCTGTCTAACTATCTAGCTCAGTAATGTCTGGATTTTGCAGCAGCTCTCCAAGGTTTCAGGCAGAGGAATGAATCAGGGGTCCTCCCACATACTGGGAACAGTGTTCGAAACTCGCATTGTTCTAGGTGCATTTTGTGACAGGGAATTTCATTAACGCAAGCAATTTCCGAGCTCTGGGTGCAGTACTGCGCCTAAGATTTCAGATTAAAACTGCAGAGTGGAAGGAAAGGAGGAACTTTTTCTGCCTCCCCACTTACTGCTATTCTCTGAAGACTGGAGAAGAGACTCTCTTAAGAATATTAGGGGTGGGCGGGCAGGGGAAGGACCAGAGCACGTGAAAAATGAACATAATATTTTAGCTGCAGTTCACTCATTTCCAGCTTTGTATTCTTGTGATAAAAAAGAGTGCACCTAGACATTCCATTGCTGCACCCATAACCTAGGTTTAAGGTGCCATTCAGCTCCTAGCTTTCATAACTCAGTTTCTAACACTGGCTGGGAATACGCTTAGCAGCAGGGATTGGGGAAGAGGGGGCTGTGACCTTTCAGACCCTGCTGGGCTGCAACCCCCAACAGCCCCAGCTAGCAGGACCAATGGCCAGAGATGGTGGCAGCTGCAGGAGTCCAGCCACGTCAGCAGGGCCAGATCTCCCCGTTCCTGGTTTAGGCTGTTGAACTGCAGCCTTTCCACGTAGCTTCACCTGGAAGCTGGTGCCAGGGCTGGAGGGGAGGGGGAAGGCCTCACCTGCGTCCGAGAACCATGACAGCTGCTTCCCAGCCCTATCTGGGCCTAGGCCCACGTCCCTCCACTCTCTATTGACAGCCACCCGCGACCGTCTCCCTCTACCCTAACGACTCACCTAAACCCGGCAGCCCCGGAAGCCTCTGCGCCCACCTCAACCAGCACCAACTCCTCTCTTCTCTGCCTAACCGGAAGCCCCGACGCTCAGCTGATACCTCACTTCCGCTCGGGACCTACCAAACGCTTTCCTCAGCCATCTACTTTCTCTCCGACCCCGCTCTGTTTCACAGCCTCCCGACCGGAGAGTCGTAGAGTCATTCTCGTCGAGTGATTAAAACTTGTATTTCGAGAGAGCTTCATATCGAAGAGGGTAGTCCTTTAATTCCTCGCAGTCTCCCCCCTTCCAGTCTTCACATGGTACAATCCAAACAGATCCGCTCGGTGTTGTCCTCCAGCACCGGACAGGCGAAAGAGAGTCCCGTGGCTCCCGGTGATTGGTCCAAAGTCTGGAGTCTCCTCCAATCAAATAAATGTTCCCAGCGGGGCCAATTGGGTTGGAACCGCCGTTGCTAAGCGGGAGGGCGGTCTAAGAAAAAGTCTGGGGGGGGGGTATTTAGAACTTAAGTCATGAGTTCAAATCATACCTTAGCCACGTCGCTTTAACTCTTCTGCCTCAGGCTGCTCCTACATAAGCTTATTGTGTGAACATTAGAGAAAATGAATGATTTTGAGTGGGTTGGTAATCAAGTAAAATCTCTGCCACAAATGTAACACATGGACTCTAGTCCTCATTGATTTTGATCCTCCATTTTTAGGAGGTTGCAACTAGTGCATTTCATTACACAAATATCCCTCCTCTACCAAGGAGCTCAAGGCAATATATGTGATACTTTTCCACCCTGTTTGACCCTCACAACAGTCCCGTGAGGTAGGTTAGGCTGAGAGTGGCAGTTTCCAGACCAGCTGTTATCTGATATGCACAGGAGACTATGCCCAATATCTGATATGTTCAAAACTCTACAATTTTGCCAGCTAGTGGTTGCTATCCTGCACTTTCCGGAGCAATTTTCTGTCAATTTTTAATCAGGCTACTTTTTGCGATTAGTACAACGATCCCATCAATCAATGATCATGTAGAATAATCTAGTGAATTAGGCCATTGGCCCATCTGGCACAGTACTGTTTACACCAGGGGTCAGCAAACCTTTTCAGCAGGGGGCCAGTCCACTGTCCCTCAGACCATGTGGTGGGCTGGACTATATTTTGGAAAAAAATATATGAACGAATTCCTATGCCCCACAAATAACCCAGAGATGCATTTTAAATAAAAGGACACATTCTACACATGTAAAAACATGCTGATTCCTGGACCGTCCGCGGGCCGAATTTAGAAGGCAATTGGGCGGCATCCGGCCCCCGGGCCTTAGCTTGGGGACCCCTGGTTTACACTGACAGGCAGTGGCTCCCCAAAGTTTGAGGCAGGGGTCTCTCCAAGACCTACCTGTAATTGAAAATAACCTGTGTATTTCAGAAGGTGGTCTGTCTGCGAATATTGTTGCAACTCGCAAGCCACCCCAACCTCCGAGCAGTGCGAGATTCCGGGGGATCTGGGGCGCTTACCTAAAGGGAATGAGGTTTGCTGCGAGGATAATGTGGGCATGCCTGCGATAGCTCAGTTGCTGGTGGTCCCCTCCGATCTCTGCAGTTCCATGGCGTGCAAGGAGGGCAGCTGATCTCTGCTTAGTCTACTTTAGAAAGTTTTCAGACAATAAAATTGAGAGGCCCTTGAGCCAGTCGCTCTCTTCTTACCTATCTCCACAGGGTTGCTTTATAAAATGGACGGAGGGGGCTTGAGTCAGCCACGCTCTGCCCAGCCTACCTCACAGGTTTGTTGTGTTGGCGCAGCATTGGAAACCATGGCTGGATCTAGACCCAGCGAAGAAAAAACTTTATTTGAGAAAACCGCGTTGGCAAACACGGAACTCCACAGCGCCATCTTGGTGTCACCGTGTGTTACAATGCATATAAAACACATTTACTGTACTGTACAGTACTGTAAAACGCTTTCTTAACAAATCTACAGCTGTGTAGGTACCGTAACACATCAAAGAAGCGATTCAGTTAAATGCGTTATAAGCTTCCTACGGGGAAAAGACGGGACTCCACATCGCCATCTGGTGTCACAGTGTTATAAGGCAGATAAAGCGCTTTATCTTTACCAATGTAGCTGAGTCAATGCATGTTTACTCTCTTGAGCAATATATATATTGTCTGTAGTGTGTTGTTGTTTTTGTGTGTGTGTGTGTGTGTGTGTGTGTGTAAAAACATATAACTGTTAGGAAACCATTTGAACACACACACTACAAAATGCACATTTTCAAATGTTTTTAAAGGTATATATGTTTATTTTAATTTTGTTAATTAAAAAACCAAAACGTGGGAGTGCAGCTCCATTATTAGCCGCAGCCCCCAGTGATTTCTAGGAAGGGTTCGCCACCACGTGTGCTACTAGAAAGTTACGCAGCGCAGTCCTGCAGGGCAATGTAGAAGCATGCGGCAGGCGTTTGATCTCAGTGGGGCCAAAGCCCAGGCAAGCGTGCGGAAGATCGCAGCCGTATTTATTTATGCCTGTTTACTCAGAAGTAAACCCTGCCGCGTTCCATCCGGCTCGCAACCCTCCCCCCCCCAATAAGCGCGCCCCCGAGCGCACAGAACCCTCGCAAAGTGATTTACTGCCCGTCAAAGAGGCTCGAACCTTTGACGGACAGCTTCGCGAAAGGGCACGAGGGGACTGGATGCTCAATAGCCTTGGTTCCACCCTCCGTCCGTCCCGCGGGCGGCGATTGGGTTAGAAGGATTCCCGGCGGAGCCTATAAAAAAAAAGCCTCGCGCGGGCTGTGGGGTGAGGTGAAACGGCGTTTAGCGTGGTGCTCCGCCCACCTGTGGCTTTTTGCGAGCTGGGTGGTTTGCTCTGTTCAGGTGCAAGGGTGGGGGGAAGGGAGGCGAGGCAGAGAAAAAGGCGGGAAAATGTGTTTTGAGGGAAGGGGCCTTTTGGAGAGAAGGGGGGTGTCTCCACTTTCTTTTTCTTTGGTGTGTTTCCCTCAAAGTCAACTCGCCCTTGAGTTCCCCAGAAGAGAAGTTGATCTTTCCTCCTCTTTTTGGCATTTTAGCCCCCCCCCCCAGGGCACATGCCACCCCAACCCCCTCAAGCGAGCTTCCTTACAGGGTTGTTTGTAAAATAAGCCGCAAAATCTTGTTGGTTTAATTGGAGTGGGGAGGAAATCCACTACAAAGGCGATATTTTTGGTTTGTTTTTAATTGGAGACAAACTTAAAAGGTCCACAAAATAGAGAGCAAAAGTTTTAATTTCTTGGCATTTTGTCTTTGGGCAGGAGGTTAAGCTAAAGGAAGGATTTGGGTGGGGAGAGGAAAATGGAGGTAGCGAAGGAGCTGCTCCTCCTTACCCCAATCTGCAGTTGGAAATGTGTAATATAATTGTGTGTAGCAGGATGATGTATTCCCAAAGGAAGCTGTGTTAGTCTCTTGCTGCAAAAACAGATAGGCTTGTGGTATCTTGAAGGCCTAACCATTTTTAATGGTTTGCAGACTAGAGTCTGCTTGAATTTTTTAACATTTGGAAGTGTTAGATATATGTGTTTGTGTACAGTGCGTGTATTGCTCTGAACTATTTACTATTCCTTTGATTCCCCCAGTTTTTAATCACAATACATTTATATTTTAAAGAGTTCAGCAAAATCCTTGCTTCCCTACTAATAGACTTTGCCACCCATTTAATTTTGGGTGGTGCACCTTTTTAAATTTTAAGCCCATTACTTAAATTTGTGGCTGATTCAGAGCTTACAAGAATGAAGTGCTTCTTTACTGTGTTTCAGATCAGTAGGTTACATGTACTAATACACTGTACTTGACCCATCAGAAATTGGGGCTCTCTCATTTTCTTCAGCACCAATGTATGCTTCCTGTTTTTTTATCGTTAGGTCTTGTTTGCTCCTCTTAAGAAAGTACTTGGGGAAACTCCAAGCGCCTGTGTGACAGACTTCAGTGAAAGAACATGACAATGGTAACCTGGAAGGATTTTAATTTTTGTTTTGCAATGTTGCCTTTCTTTTTCTCTCTCTCCACTTACCCCATATTAAAAAGGGAAGAAAATGTGATGAAAGTGGTTGAAATCTGGTTTATTTTAGTCCCGATAGAGTTCAATAATGTGTTGGTCACACGTTTTTTTTAGAAGCGGTGCTATTTTTACCTCTCCCTGCCATTGGCAATATGGCTTGTTAATCGCTCCCACAAAGTGGGGGGTAATTGATGGATAAGAAGTAATTCTAGCAGGATAGCCATGCCAGTCTGTTACAGCTAAAGAAAGCCTTCAAGCCCCTATAAACATAATAAACTGTGCGTGTTATGCAGGAAGTCTGGTAACCTGGGGCCAAAGGTGCTGCAGGACCTACAGGTGTTACTAAAAGGTTTGGTGCAGTCAGAGATTAAATCCTGAACTACTTCTCTTCCTAATTACTTGTAAAACTGGAGTGCCCTTCCATAAACATTTGGTGGCAGTAGCAACAGGGGTACCTCTGAGTATGTATGGATAACACTTTAGGCAACTAGGTAACTGTGGTTATCCTCTGGATCTAGAACCTGTGCACTAAGTTGGACACAATGGCTTCTATGTACAGTACGCCTGTGGCCCAGCAGCACCACTGCTGCCAACTTCTAAATGTTGCCTAGTCCAGTGCAGTGAGGTATGTTAGATAATGGCTATGTACATCTTTAGATTTTCCTTCCTCCAGTTTGATGGAGCTGGACCAGATAGGGTTGGTTTACCAATCACTACTCCCAATATCAAAGTGGTGTAGAGTCCTTGAGTCCCTGTATTCATAATAAATTCCAGAATTGAGTGCATATGTTGGCCCACTAGCTGGGGCTCAGGTTAAACCTCTGGGTATGTGGGTGATATAAGCAGGAGTGTTACTTTAGACAGGATAGAGTGTGACTCGCAGCAGTTGCTTCTGCCCTGTGCTGCAGACCATGGCTGAGCACACAGCACAAAGCACATGGCTTCTTCCAAAGAACCCTGCAACTGTAGTTTACGCCTTACAGAGCTACAATTCCTAGTGCCCATGTCACATGTGTGGTCTAAGCTCCAGGAGGATAAAAATCTGGCTCAAAGCTTGCATTGAAAAAAGTTGTACCAGGGTACTCCTAATGTATGAAATACTGTAAATTGTTTTGGGATGCAATTTTGGGAAATGATTTACATTGAAATAAATAAAAATAATACAGCCTATTCTGTGATACAACCTGCTAGTATCTCAAGGAATTAGCCACTGTGTTTTAATGACTTCAGTCTTCCTAGTGCTTGCTTGTATATGTATTCTCAGCCCAAAGCATTGGGGGAGACAGCCTAAATGGGAACACATGTCCTCTTCAGCCTCTGGTTTTTCCAGTTCCCTTGAACTATTTGCAAGCTTTTTATAGGAATTTACGACTTGTATAACATTTATACAGAAAAAGGGTGTGTGCCATCCCTACTGGGAAGGCTTGCAGTCCTCGTGCCTATTATAAGAATTCTAAGGTCTCAAATATAAATGTTCATAAATGCACAAGGTGAACACATACGTAAGTATAAATAGTACAGGAGAGCAATCCTGAAGCCATCTTGACTCCCAAATGGACCTCAAATATATCCCCTGCAATAATGGAGGCAAGTGGGGGAAAGCCTTCCCATTATCTTTTTGCTTACAAATCCCGTCTTAAGGGTGTATTTACTGTATGTATGAATAGGGTGAGCCTGTGACCTGGATTCAGGAACTAAAGTATTTACCATCACAAAAGAATGCCCAGGCTGCCCAGGTAATGCAATCAGTACCATTATCAGGTATCTTGGCAGACAGCTTTTCTGCTGGAGACCACCGCCTTCTGTGATGTATGCATGATGTTCTGGGGGGGTTGGTCTTGGGCTACAGGGTGGGCAGTTTCAAAAGTCTATATAAGGGCTTGTGCACCATTGTTCTGGGTTCTCCATCCTGCGTGTGATGAATGGGGACTCTGTTGCAACCGTTTATTTCTTTGCAATAAAGATCAGGCTTACTACCGGTAGCTGCTTTGCTTCTCAATATACTCTGGTAGGCCTCTGTTATTTTCTCCTACTGATAGGGAACCCGCTTAAGGACTCTATACGGGACTCCAGAATACCCCATAAGGGAAAGGAAGCAGTTTTTTTCTTATAACATGCCCCATAATGCATAATTGTCCCAGATTCTTAGTGGAGGGAAGATAGCATTTTATGTTCATTGGTAACTTGGAATCTAAACTATTTCCTCTCCAGAAAGGTTCTTTTTGAGCCTCTGTTGTTACAACTTGAGAAGAAAGATGCGGGACAACCAGAGCACTTGTGTTCCTCCTGAGGTCACCACAGGGGTGAAGCCAGGAAGCACAAGACGACGACAGCGCATCACACATGGTGTTGGGGTACTCAGCAGTGCTGCACAGGGGCCTGAGAGAGAGAATACCACAGCAGCATTGAAAACTTCACAGCAACCACCCTTGCTTCTACACAGAGAAGAACAAGAGGCCTTCTTCAATCTCCTGGGTGAGATACCTGACCCCATAGTTCTGTTCAGAGATTGGTAGCATGCAGACTTTCTCGTCCCTAGCAGCTCTGCCAAATTTTAAATGGGTATAGTAAAAATGTTGCCCAGTTCTTACTCAGTAGCCTGATTTGCAGACACTGCTAAGTCATTATATGTTTAGGCAAAGTGGTGTGCATTTGACTGTCTCCCAGCAGGCTAACCATGGACTCTTCCAGGCAAGCAGCTGCTTGGACATGCATACCAATTTATTTGCACTGCACAAAGCTTTTATAATGAGGTTAAATTCTGTCTACTCTTTACTGAACATTCATCCCGATTTGCTTGTGTTTATACATCTTGTTAATAATTTGCTTGCGTCAATACGTTTCTCACTTTCCTAACTGCAACAAATCATTCTCTTTTTAAAAGTGGATTTGTTGTACTAGGGTGATGGAGTTCTTTAAAGGTAAAGGTAAAGGGACCCCTGACCATTAGGTCCAGTCGTGACCGACTCTGGGGTTGCGCGCTCATCTCGCATTATTGGCCGACGGAGCCGGCGTACAGCTTCCAGGTCATGTGGCCAGCAGGACTAAGCCGCTTCTGGCAAACCAGAGCAGCACATGGAAACGCCGTTTACCTTCCCACTGTAGCGGTTCCTATTTATCTACTTGCATTTTGACGTGCTTTCGAACTGCTAGGTTGGCAGGAGCTGGGACCAAGCAACAGGAGCTCACCCCGTCACAGGGATTCGAACTGCCGACCTTCTGATCGGCAAGCCCTAGGCTCAGTGGTTTAACCACAGCACCACCTGGGTCCCCTGATGGGAGTTCTTTAGTCCACTCTAATTGTGTGAACCTAACATTTTGGGGTATTCCCTTGAAAATCCCTTACACAAAATACTGGTAGTCTGGAGGCACCCCATAGTTTGTCTTCTGGTGTCACACTGGAGAAACCCTGGTTGTTTTAACTTTGATTTGGTGTTATGTCTGAAATCAGACATAACAAGCTACAAAGATGAAGGGCCAGAGCAGATGGAAAACAAAAAAAGCATTGGAGAATCAGTTTGCAGCATACTTGTCTGTGCAAGACAGCTCATGGTTTGTTCAACAAACCATGCTTAAACAAAACCATAGCTTTCTGCTAATGTGCAAATGCAGCCAGTAGGGAAAATACCATCAGCTTTCCACAAAAACTTCCCAAAGACTCCTACAAATTGTACTGTACATGAGCTTCATTAGATACTTCTCGCCCTTTGATGCAGTTCTCAGCAAGATGAAAACTGTCTACTTTTAGTCTATAATGTGGTTAAGCTTGGAAAGTGGATTGTTCAGAATGGCTGCTTGGTTGAATGTAACAATAAACAGTGCTTCTCATGTACCATAAATATACATTGAAGCTGCATGAGGCAGTTGGTTATAAAAGCTTTAGATAGCCCACAAATAATGAATGGTATGGATTAAAACATATTTTGCTTTCTTTTCTCATCAGAGGATAGTTTGATACAAGAATTCCTTTCAATGGATGCATGCTACAGGATCTCAGATAAGGTAGGTCCCCCCAAAAAAGTCCTCCACCCTACACTTTCAGTATTACAGCATGGCATTCCAATTTTTAATTATATGAATGCCAAAGCAAAGAGGGAAATTTCACGACAACATTTCTGGTTTGCTTCTTTCAGTGAGAGTGCTGGAGGGGAGGAATCAATGCAGTTACTAGAAGAACACTGTTAAGTTAATAGCATTTTTGTAGAAATTGCTTTATTTACATATATTCAAGCAGGAGTGTAGTGGAAGTAAATGAGCTGCCATACAGCAGGCAGCAGATCTACTCACCCCTGAAACAAATATTCAAGCAATCAGTTCCACATGGCTTGCATCCCAGTTTCCACCAAAAGCAACTCTCATATTTCATACTTTTTAACATGCATATTAAGTCATTGGGAACAGTGATGGGGGGGGGCAAGGCATCATCTGTTTGCTGATGCCCAGCTCTGTCTGTTTTTGTGCTGTCTGAATTTGGAGAAGCTGTACAGGTACTTCATCAGTGTCTTGAGACAGTGACAGGCTGGATGAAGACCAATAAACAAGCTGAATTCCCAAAATTTTTGAGGTGATTGGTGCTTCCCAGGTCCAAAAAATAGGTGAGCAGGCTGCACTGAATGGGCTTGCAGTTCCCCCAGATACTTTGGGTGCATAGTCTGCAGGTACTCCTTGACGCTACAGTTTCTAGAGACTCAAGTGGCTTTGGTGGTGGTTTGCTATAGATGTTCCTGGATAGAGAACTCTGGATAAAACCTTCCTGTGTAGTAACCAGCAAACAAAGCAGGGCATAATGCTGATTCTTTGCTTCTTGTTGGAGGAATGTCTTGTAGCTGATTTTTCTACCCTCTTTTGCTTTCCTTTCACATCTCTTAAATCATTATTGTGGTCTGCTATAGACTTCATTAACGCTAAGCTGTCTTATTCAGTATCTTATAGCCATGACTATGATGTACTTCAAACGTGCTGGCCTGCATACGGAGGAATACACACGAACTAATCTCTTCATAGCTCTGTAAGTTTATATTGGTGCTCTTCTGTTGATTTAGTGGTGTGGGGAGGTGACCTGTAATGTTTATTAGGCTAGGCGTTTACTCCATGTCACCAAATACTAGCTATTCATCATATTTATTAGTGCAGCAGAACACCTCTTACAAAGTGGGGGGGGGGGGGAGGTTGCTATATTAGCTCACTGTAGATTAACAACGTGTGAAACTAATTGCATTTCTCCCAGTCACAATTTAGTTACAGGTGCAGAGGACCCCTGTTTCTAACTGGAAATTGTAACAATGGGAAGTGGAGAGCTAAACTTTCCTCCTCACCCAAATTCCATCAGTACAATTGCAGCAAAAATCACCTGTCCCCAAAGTGCAAATAGGTTTAGAGAAAACTCCTTTTGTGAGCAATTAGACATTTTGTTTTTCCTAAAGGTGATGATGGCAGGTGATTTTTTTTCATGCAAATGAGGTTGTTGAAGAACATGATCAGGGGCAGCCCAATTAGTGTCATGTGCATCTAGGCCCCAAGACTGCAATCTTAAACCTGTTATACAGGTGCGCTAATTGTTAGGGGCAACTTCAGGGTTCCTCCTACTCTCCTTTCTTGGGCTTCTTTGTGAGTTGAGCCAGACAACGCTTCAAATAGAGGGTTGTTATTTGTTGAACACATGGCCACCCTTGATGGTGGAGAGGAAAGATATCGGCTATAGTGAGCAACTTTTGACCCCTTAGTTTTTGAAACTTTATTATAAGCTGGAACATAACTTCTCTGGTGAACTCCTTCTGCTACTTGGAGACCATCCATTGCTTTGTGAAGGAATTCTGGAAGCTTTCCACTGTCCCCCACACCACTTTGTCCTGATTACAGGTACCTAGCAAATGACATGGAAGAAGACACAGAGGACTACAAATATGAGATCTTCCCCTGGGCACTTGGTGACAACTGGAGGAAGCTTTTCCCACAGTTCCTGAAAATGCGGGATGGCTTTTGGGCCAAAATGAAGTATAGAGCATTTGTTAGCAGACGCTGCTGTGACGAGGTTAGCTTCAGATCACTTGACTTGCCGTGTTCTTGGCGTTGGTGTGTTAAGATAAATGAAGTTGGGTGCACTAGTGGTGGCAGGGAGAGCAGAATAATCCTCTCATCCTGCTGGGGGATCTACTGGAATTTGTTTCCTTGGGATGGGGGAGAAACGATATGGCTAAAGGAAACTCAAAAGTCTCAAGGTTCAGTCCTTGGCATCTCAGGTACAAATGGGAAAGACTCCTATATTTTTATTTAATTCAGCAAACCTTAATCTCTGCCACCTTTCAAGAACAAAATTCTCCCCAAGGCAGCTCCCATGAAATACAACAATAAGATTTTAAAACAACTCAATAAAACAATCCCATACAATTAAAAGTAGCAATCAAAAATCAAAATTGCAGCATAATGTATTTACCAAGACCGGGCAACATAGGTTGTGTATGCACGCTACCTTTAAAGCACATTCAAAGAACAAACTTTCTCCTCATATAATTGTGGGCACTGTAGTTTGCTGAGAATTGTAACTCCATGGGGGTAAACTACAATGCTGAGACATTTTTTAAAAAGAGCTTTAAAGTTGTAATGGGTATGCAGCTACAATCAGATCCCTACTTGCAATTAGGCTCTGCAGTCAAGACAAAAAAAAAACCCTTGTTAATAAAGTTTGTATAAAACTATCCAGGCATAAGGCATGCCTAACATTGTATGGAACATTATTTCACAATTGCAGGATGACCACCAAAAAATCAGCAGGCTAATGTCCTTTTCTGGTGATCATGTTAATAGATCCTCAGCAATGAAGTTACAGGCAGGGGTATGTGCATGTAGACAATACTTCTAAGCAGTGTTATATTTCTAGAAAAAGAGGTGCCGTAACTCACCATGAACGGCAATGGTGTACAATGGTCCCTCAACTTACGAATTTAATCCGTTATGAATGCACATTCGTAGGTCGAAAAGTTTGTAAGTCAAAAAAAGCAGTTTCCCATAGGAAAGCATTGGAAACGGAAAAATTCGTAGGTCGAGAAAACCCCATCTAAGCCGCAACGGTTTTCCTTTCGGATGTCGAAAAAACCATAAACGTGTGGCCATTTTTTTCCATACGTAACTTGAAATTTCGTAAGTCAAGTACTTCATAAGTCGAGGGACCACTGTACCCACCTGAGGTGCCGGAACTGAGTTCCAGCGAGTTTCCCTTGGGGAAAAAACCCTGCTTGTAAGAATAAAACCCTGGAGAGCTGTTAACAGTCAGCATTGACCTCAGGTTTGAGGACTGGATTTCACCCTCCAGGCCACACCCTCACACTGACCATACTGAGTTAAATGGACCAGAGATTTGACTCTATGCTATATGGCAGGTTATGTGGCACAAAATGTTCAGTTCCCTTTCCCCAAAGTTTTCCAAACATAGTTCTCTTTTGGGATGATTCAGGCTTCCTCTTTTCTAGATAATGTTAAAGGAGCCCACACACTGGGTCTGGTCCCGTGAACGAGCCATTCACCACAGTGGGGCGCTGAGGAGTTACCTGAAAAACGAAGAAGACTTATTCCCTCGAGGTCCTGGCGTTACGCCCCCAGTCTGCCTTCTCTGTGTGTTTGAGCTGGAAAAAGAAGATGCTGGAATAATGACACCTCTTGCTAGCAGTATTCCTGCCAGTGACTTGCTGCCCTCCACAGCACCGAAGCAGAGTTTGAGTGGCTTCCCTTTGCTGATGACTGACTACAGCATGCAGAGTAAGTATTAACGGTGCCCAACTTTCAGCTTTTTGGAGTCTCTTAATATATGGCATTCATTCCTGCATTCCTGCTTGGGAAAGTGTTGTCAAATTGTCCCCCCTCCCCTTGTGGTTGTGGGGTGCAGGGTGAGATTTGAATCTGAAAAAGCAAATATTAAATTCATAGAAAGCCATGAGTTTGGTAAGATTACAGAAAGATGGTGCAAACTTCCTCTGTTTACAATGTGGGTTTGACAAAAGGCTTGTAGATTTGATACCTTCCAACTATCCCAGTCCCAGAGGACATGCGTAGTAGAGCCTAAAAGCAGTCTTCACCAACACCCATCAACCCCAGCAAGTGCAGGAGTTGTAATCCAAAACACCCAAGCTTGGGGAAGGCTGCTTTAAGACACGTTTACCACTGAAAATGTATTGGAATATGAGCTGCAGCTGCTCCTGAGCTGGTTCTTACTAGAATCATAGAGTTGGAAGAGACCACAAGGGCCATCCAGTCCAACCCCCTGCCAAGCAGGAAACACCATCAAAGCATTCCTGACATATTTTTCTCATTATCCCCTTTATAAAATTTTCCTTGCTTGCCGCAAGAGAATAATGTTTCTGGTATACTGGAAACAAAACCTAGGGAGAGCATCCTTTGAATACACACACACATATATTTTGGAAGTGCTGAAGCAGTGTGTGTAAGTCCCCCTGGTATGTGCCTAGGGCAGACTGTGAATTTATCCTAGATCACTGTGTGGAAGAAACAAAAGTTTAGTTCTGCTTGATGGCCATTTACCAGTGTTGTGTTGTGGTGGGTGGGTGGGTGTAACTTCTTGGTAAGCCAGGTGCTAAAGTTTAACCACACCCCTGTTTTCCCAGACATACGGGTGCCGGTGTGGCAGAATTCTCCCAACATGTGGTGAGCTGATCACTGGTACCTTCAGTTAAGAGTGAATGCATACCCCACTGTGGCAAGTTACTGCTTGTTAAATGAGCACCCCGGTTGTGTCCTGTTGGCAAATCTCTCTCCCCCGCCTCCTCCTGTTAAAGAATGAGTGTGTTAACTGTGAAAATATGCACACTTACGGACTTGGTAGATTATCGTTTACTTCCGTTCAGGCCCAACTACCGGTACCAACTGGAAGTAAGGAAAGAATGTTTCTCTTTAGGGGTTATCTTGCAACATTCTCACACAGAAGTAATCTGGAATTGCTGATATGCTCAGCACTCTGCTTGGTGTACATGCACTCTGTAGGCACCAGAATTTAGTGTGGATTGGCTGACGTAGTGTTGTTGGGAAGATGGCTATCCCTTCAAATGAGGATTTATTAACTTTGTGAACCCTTTTAAAGCACTTGATTTATAGCTTGCTTTATTCTATGGGCTCTGCAGTCTGCCCCTACCCCTGACAGAAAGAAGGCTTCTGTCCTTAAGGGATTCAAAACTTTCAAACCAATATTTATAAAATATAGCTGCTAAAATCCCAAAGGTATAGTTTCAGTCTGAATATTTTTTTGGGCAGGCCTACAGGAACCTGTGATGGAGGCAGAAGGAACACCCAAAGACTGCCAATTTCTGATAGCGTCCGAAGGCTGAAGACAACCCCTCTCTGCAATATTTTCCTCCTTGGAGTGGCATTATTTGGATGTTCTTATTCTACATCTGCGGTGATCTATTTATTAAGCACTTTATCTTCACGTTCATAAATACACAGCAATGCCTGCTTGTGTATTAAAAAAAGCTATTCAGTATGACTTGTATTATTATTTATTATTTATATACCACCCTTCATCTGAAGACCACAGAGCAGTTTACAACATAAAAATGCAAAATAAGGACACCAAATACATAACATAACAAAAACTAATAAACCCCCTTCCCAAAAATGCATTTAAAAGGCCATAGATTGTTTAATCAGCCAAACGTGGTTATTGAGGAACATTTTCACCTGGCACCTAAACATATGTCATGAGGTATCAGGTGAGCTTCCCTGGGTGATGATCACATAGTCCAGGTCAGTTCATGTAAGGAGAGGTAGTCCTTGAGGTGTTGGGGTCCTGAGCCATTTAAGGCTTTATATGTCAAAACCAGCACTTGGGCCAGCACTGGGCCCAGAGCACTTGGGCCAGGACTGGTGTTACGTGCTCAGACCATCTTGCCCTGGTAAGCAACCTTGCCACTGAATTCTGCATCAGCGGAAGTTTCTGAATTGCGTTCAAAGGCAGCCCCATGTATAATGCCTTCCAGTAGTTTTAACCTAGAGGTTACCAATGCCAGCTGAGCAGACTCTTCATAAAGATGTCTGGGAGAAAAGGCTGCAATTTAATTTCTGGAACATTTAATGGCAAGTTTACCAATTGTGAGCCATTAGAAATGACCTTTTGAAGGTTTACACCCTTGCCTTTTGCTAGCAATGAATGGAGTGGTCAAGGGTGACCTACTTAGTTTATTCTTGATTCTCTTTCTACACACACACCCTTTTCATGGCTTGACTTATTTAAGGTACCAGTTCTGATGAAATATTTATTATTATAAATATTTGGTTCCCACCTCTTTTTTTAAAAAAAGGTACTGTGTAATTTAACTAGATAAAGATAGCATGCTACCCCAATATATTGAGGTGTGTGAGATTGCAGGGGGGTTCCAGGCGCCTTACCCAGGGTTTGGTTTCCTTGGAACAGGCTTCCTCAAACTCCACCCTCCAAATGTTTTGAGACTACAATTCCTATAATCCCTGACTACTGGTCCTGCTAGCTTGGAATCATGGGAGTTGTAGGCCAAAAACATCTGGAGGGCCAAGTTTGAGGAAGCCTGCCTTGGCATGAGGAACAGCGGAGACTCTGGTGGTTTTATGATATATGATTTATTTACACCTATATACAACCTGAGCCTACAATGGAGGGGCTCACAGCATTAACACCCCAAGAAGGTCTGCTCCCATAGCCACAGCCTTGGATCCTAGCAGAAGCCAGGCATTCTCTCCCTCAGGCTTTCTGCCTGCCGCTAGCTTCTAGTTCGCACACACAACTCTGGCCTTTGCCCTTCTAACTAGCAGCCAGCTGAGGGAGGGGGAGCACCTATTTGCTCTCTGGCACAGAGGCACTTCCTTTGTTACCTTAAGGGCCCATACTTAGGCCATTGCCTCACCAACAAGCTGCCCTGAATCTTTGCCAGATCCAGGAATTAGAAAGGGACTCATAGAATACAGCCTAGCCAGTGGCGGAGCTTCATGCTCATGGAGCTTCATGAAGGGGCAGAGCACACATTCCAGGGCCGTGGCGCACCTCCCGGGGGCACAGCACGCCTCCCAGAGGGCTGTGGCGCACGTTCTGGGGGTGGGGCGGGCGTTTGGGGGGCAGGGCGGGTGCCTGCGATGGCACCCCTTGGAGCCCGCCGCTTGAGGCGGCCCGCCCCCACCGCCCCTATCTTCCTACGCCCCTGAGCCTAACCACCCCCAACTCACAACACATTCTACACTTAGGCTGGTCTGTACCTTTAAAAAAGAGCAGCCCATTAACCTTCCCTAGTTGATAAGATCTAATTCTGTACCATTTTTACAGGGTCCATTGCCCTCACTTGTCTAGTACGAACTGTGTACTCCATGTTGTGCTGTGTTCGCCTTTTTAATTTCTGCCAACCTCAGAAAACCTGACTTAAAAAACAAAGAATGACCCAAACTCCACAATTTTTAATAATCTTTGCCACAGATTTCTGTCTTTAAGTGATAGAGTGAGCCTTTCTCTAGCTATCTACACATCAGCACATGCTCTATTACAGGGGTGTCAAACTCAAATTCATCGAGGTTTGGTCACCCTCAAAGGGCTGGTTGTATCTGTAGGACTATGTGTCCACTCTTTATTATCATAAATTATTGTCACTGCATTCAATTATTACTGTTTTTGTAATAATGTAAGTAATAACTAGCTCTGAAAGCAGAAACATAGTCAGAATAATGGCAAGTAGATATTCAAATGTACAATTATTGTACAATTTATTGAAAAATGATTTTTGGTAACTGCACTGGGTGGTGGAGGCTCGCTAGGGTTTCATGCAGGACCTCTGCAGAGCTACCAGTACCTGGAGATGCTGGGGTCCTTCTGCATGCAGGACAGATGTTCTGCCAGTGAGCTACCACCCTTCACCAAAGGGACTGGCTGAGGTTGACTCACTGGAGCTGCTCTCCTGGTTCCAGGGTTTAAGGGCCAGAAGTATGAAGCAGCATCCATCCTATGTTTCTGAGGAGAGGGTGGGAGGGGAGGGAGGGAGGGAGGGAGGAAGAAAAGAGGGAGTGGGAGGGAGAGAGGAAGGAAGGAAAGAGGGGAGAGAAAGAAGAGTAGGAAATAAGGAAGGGAATAAAGAAGGAAAGAAAAAGAAAAAGGGAGAGAAGACGGAAAGGGAGAAAGAAGGAAGGAAGTAGAGGGAAAGAAAGAATAAGAATGAGGGAGAGGAAGAAAGATGGGAAGGAAGAAAGGAAGAAAGAAAAGAGGGAGCAGGAGGGAGAGAGGAAGGAAAGAGGTGAGAGAAAGAAGAGTAGGAAAGAAGGAATAAAGAAGGAAAGAAAAAGAAAGATGGAGAGAAGACAGAGATAAAGAAGGAAGGAAGGAGAGGGAAAGAAAGAATAAGAACGAGAGAGAGGAAAAAAGAAAGGGAAGGGGGGGGTCGCCGCCTTGATTCAGCGCCAGAAAAGAGCACGAAGGGACCCAGGGGCAAAAAGCATTTCCCGTGCAGCGTGAGGCAGCGGGTGTCCGTTTTAAGAGAAGTGCGTAAAGCCTCAGAGTTGCACGTTCGTGAGGCTGAGCCGCTGCTGAGCTCATGTTCATGAGGCTGAGCCGCGGCAGGAGGAGGAGGAGGTGAGGCAAGAGGAAGAGGAGGAGGCGGCTACCCTGGTCGGTGCCCGGCAGCGCCGTGCGGAGAGTCCCGAGCCTCTGGGATGCAGCAGTGCTCTGTAGCACTTTGAATCCTCCTCCTCCTCCACACAGCGCTGCTGGGTGCTTTGTCTGTGCTTCAGCAGCAGCAGCAGCCGTTTCCAGGCTGCCATGGCAGGAGGAGGAGGATTCAAAGTGCTACAGAGCACTGCTGCGTCGCAGAGGCTCGCGACTCTCCGTGCGGTGTTGCTGGGCGCTGACCCGGCAAGCTGCCTCCTCCTTCTCCTGCTGTGGCTCGGGGCGCTCCATGCAGTGCTGCTCCGGCCGCCTTTCTATCCCCCCCCCCGGCCCCAGCTGTTTGTCGGCGCTTTGTCGGCGCGGCGCTTCAGCAGCAAGGTCCCGCTGCTGGGTCCCACGGCGGGCCACATGACGAGGTCTGGCGGGCCGAATTTGGCCCCCGGGCCTTGTGTTTGACACCCGTGCTCTATTAGGAACAGCCTTCTGCTCATCTGTGTCTGCCCATCTAGTTCAATGTTGTCTACACTGACTGGCAGTGGCTCTCCAGAGTTTCAGGCAGGGGTCCCTCAGAGAGCCCTCCCGCAGGTGTGGGAAACGGTTGGCTCCCCAGATGTTGCTGAGCTGCAACTCCCACCATCCCTTGCCAAGCCCGTTGGCTTTCACGGGTTTTTGGTCCTGAGACATCTTGAGGACCAAAGGGTCCCCACACCTGTCCTAACAGGAGATGCTGCAGGGAGTACACCTGGGACCTTTGCACGGAACGCACTGGTCCGAATCGCCTTCCTCCCTGATGGCCAGTGCCTCTCAACACCTTGTCCGCCTGGTTGTTCCTCCAGGTGTTCTGGAACCACGCTCCCTGGTCAAATGGGCTATGCTAGCTGGGGGCTGATGGGAGATGGATTCCCCAAACACCCGGAAGAGCCACCTGGTTGTGCAACCCTGAATCTCAGCTGCAGAGGGGAGACGCTCTGGAGACACCCTAAGAGGGGCGATGCCGGCTCTCCTGAGCGCGTCTCTGTGCGCTCCCTTCGGCCCCGCCGTTGCAATGCAGAGAGGATGCAGCGAGCGAGCCGAGGAAGCCGCCGCCGCCGCCGCCCTGTTTTGCTGGAAGCCAAGCGGCTGCAAGGGAAAAAGAAGAGCAGGCCGGCCCGCACAAAACTTCCTTCCCAAGCTGGCATGGCCCCTCCTTTCCCCGAATCGGGCCTCCTCCTCCTTCCCCAATCTCTCCTGCCCGCCTCCAGGCTTCCCTTTGCTGGCGTGTGTGTTTGTGCGTCTTGCTTCACGCTCCTGGCCCTGGGCAAACGCCCATTTTTATGGAAGGAGGAGTTTGGCAGGGAGGAGTCGCTGCTCTGCGAATTGGCAGCGGTAGCGGGACTCTGGGCGGGTTGCAGAGGGCGGGGGGGTGGTGAAGCTACGCTCGTCTGCCTGCTTGCCTCCCTGCCTGGGCTTCCCCCCACCCCCCGGTTCCTGTCTGTGCTTCTTCGGTTTGCAAAGGTTGCCTTGACGCGGAGCCAGGCCGAGGCAACGATCTAGGCACAGGTAAAATGAAATGAAAAGCTTTGGGGAGCTGCAGTGGGTTGGGGAGGCGGCTATTTTAAGTGTGGGCGCTGGAGGCTTGGAAGCAGCTGAGAGCGCGGGTTGGGCGGGGGCGAAGGGGAAGGAGTTGTATTTCTGCTATTATTTAATAAAGCGCCTCCACCTCTTGCACAACTCCAGCCCTCCTGCGGGACGGAGTTTCCGCCGCCCTGGCGGATCAGGTCCTTTTCTGCACCGCTTCCAGTTGATCCGAATTGTTGCAGTAGGGGGTGATAAGGAACACAGAGCCCCAGTTTCGTTTCCCCGAAAGGAAGGAGGTGCGGAAGTTTAGCACCCTCTTTCCGCCGCCACCCCAAAAAAGAAGGGCTTAATCGCGGCCAAGAGTCTCTGCCAAGGAAACTCTTTTCGGTGAGATCCAGTGTGACGTTAAGAGTGGGGAAGACGTCACCTCTGAGCATGTGCAGAGAGGTTTCTTTTCCTCATCTCTTAGGAAAGAGAGCCAGACCCTGCAACACATGCAGAATTCCAGAGGAGAGATCAGATTCTTACAAATTAGACATTTCCAACGTGGGTCGAAAAATATATATGCAGCTTAACAACACATTCAAAAGGGTGACCAGACTAGTCTGTCTCAGCAGAAACAAGAGTTTTGCAGGCACAAATCCCTTGGTTGTGGCTGAGCTAGGAAATGCTAACCTTGAAAAGAGGGTTAATGGCTATATTCCAAGCTCCTTTGTCCAAAATGTTTTGGAAATAATTACTGCTATTAAAACAAAACAAAAAAATGTGATGCTTCCTTCAAAAATGGTCTTCTACTGCCATAAGTGCTCTTAAGTTACAAAGCTGAGCTTGGTTCTGTATGCAGGGGGGGACCAGGCTCCCCAGGAAGGGAGCTGCTGCCAGTCAGTGCAGGCAGGGTGGAGTTAGATGGACAACTGGCCTGACTCAGTACGAAGCTAGTTTCCTTTTTTGCTCATGGCCAACTCGGTTAGGAAGGTCTGTATTAATTCCCATTGTAGATGGAGCTGAGAGCAGTACAGGAAAGAACAGATAAAGTGATATTACATTTGGGCTGGGGAGGGGGGGTAGTTGAGGAAGGTGACACTCTCAAAGCCTAGCAACAGTTGGAGAAGCACTGCAGTCTGGAGTGTGACGAAAGTAAGTACTTTCCACACCACATGGAATTACCTTGGATAATTTACCGGCAGAAGGATGTACCGGTAATAGTGGCTGCCAGTTGTTTTAAAAAGGTATTATGTAATTCCAGTGGAACTCCCAGTTTCAGAGGCAGTGTTTCTGAACACCAATTGCTGGGGGTTGCAAGTGGGGAGAGTTGCTGTAGCGATCAGGTCCTGCTTTCAGGCTTCCCTTGAGCATCTAACTTCCTGCATTGCAGGGGGTTGGACTAGATGAGCCTCAGGTCTCTTCCAACTCTTCCATCTATTCTATGATCTGGTTGGCTGCTCCAAGAACAAGATGCTGGACCCTGAAGGACTCATCTGGCAGCCAGGCTTTTCTGGTGTTCTTAGTTGGTGGATGTTGCCATCCTGCTTGGCTTGTGGGCTTCTGAGAACCCTCTGGCCACTGTTGGGAACAGGGTATTGACTGGTGGGTCTTTGGCAGGGCTTTTCAGCCAATGGAAGAGAGGATTTTTGATGGGAGTTTTATTTTTCCACTAATATTTACAGGGAGCATGTGTACTAGTGTTTGAACTTAGCCAGGCGCCAGGCGCATTTTGCACCTGGCTTTCAACCACTTGTGACCAAGAGAAGATGCCTGGCCACCAGGAGGGCACCTGACATCTCCACCAACTGGGGATCGTTGAATCTGGATTGCTTTCACACACTAACACCCCGTTCTGTAGTATTCTATCAGTTATATTTTATCTGCGCAATCGGAATGAATTTCAGGAACCCGAATGCTTTTTCGCCATTAAGAAACAGAGGTCAATAGATGGGCCCAACACACTGACTCAGTATAAGGAAGTTTCCCTGCCTTCCACCCCAGCAGCCTTCCAGGGAAAGAACTTTCGATTTAAGGTCTCCTCACCAGGAGCAACCCTGTAGATAAGCCCATGTTTAGTATTGGTTCTGTTTGATTGCTTGTTTGTTTTGCTAGCCTGGTTTCCATGCTAGCTGTGTAAGAAGGGAAGAGCCTTGACTTTTGCAGCCAGCAGGGAAAGCATTCCCAAGTAAGCTGTTGAAGGAGGGATGGTTGGCTCCCTCACTCTTCCACCAGCCAGGCCAAACGCAAGAGAGCCTCTTTTCTCTGCAGCACAATATAGAAACACAGTGGGCTGGCCACCATTTCTTGTTGTTACTTTTGGAAAGGGCACCTGCTCTGCATGCAGAAGGTGCCAGGTTCGATCCTCAGCAGCGGCATCTCTCCTGCCTCCAGCCCCAGAGAGCTGCTGCCAGTCAATGTGTAGACAGTTTTGAGCAGCTAGACAGACCCAATGGATCTCACTTGGCATAAGGCAGTGTTTGAATGCTGCAGAGCCACATTGGGCAAAAGATTCTTGCCATTGCAGGGGGTTGGACTGGATGACCCTTGGGGTCCCATTCAACTCCAAAATTCTACAATTCTATGATGATAAGAGGAAATGCAGTAGATTGTTGTAGCAGGTAGGGAAAGTAGACCAGGATCTTGCACCTTGCAAAGTGGTGTAGAACAGGCATCCCCAAACTTCAGCCCTCCAGATGTTTTGGACTACAATTCCCATCTTCCCCAACCACTAGTCCTGTTAGCTAGGGATCATGGGAGTTGTAGGCCAAAACACCTGGAGGGCTGCAGTTTGGGGATGCCTGGTGTAGAAGATGGAACTTCTGCTGACAGAGCCTTTTTTTAGGCCATAGTGGAATGTGCAATTGATATGGGCAGGCTGAATGAGGATTTGAACCCCAGTCTTCTTTCTCCTGGTCACATGAGGTTTTGACCACTGCCTTTCTTCACTTCATTTTACTAGCAAGTCTTAGTGGCCCTCTTGTAGCCAGGCGACTCAGCCGTGGAACTTACAAAGCAGGCAAATGGGAAGGAAGGGCCATAGGTAGCTCAGTTGGTAGAGCATGAGACTCTTAATCTCCAGGTCGTGGGTTTGAGCCCCACCTTGGGGCAAAAGATTCCTGCAGTGCAGGGGGCTGGACTGGATGACCCTCTGTGATTCTGAGAACTCAGTGGCAAAGCATCTGTCTTCCATCTAGGAGGCCCCTTGTTCAATCCCCAGACGTGACTAGTGGTGCCCTCCGTCCGAAACCCTGGAGAACTGCTGCTGCTGCTGCCAGTCTGTGTAGGCAACACTCGACTAGATGCACCAAGTGGTACAAGGCAACTTTCTGAATATGGAAGAATGACTCTTCTGTGCACTCATAAAGGCAGCATTTTGCCTCCAGCATAGCAAAGCAAGAAAGAGAACGAAATTTTCCCACTTCTTTCTAGCGGGAGAGTCTCGCCCTTCATTTGAGTCTCCTGTTCTGCTGTCAGGTTTTTAATGTTGAGAGAGAGAAAGTGAGAACTGTATCAACTCTCAAAGAAGGAGGAAACTTAGTAGGCTCTAAACAACTGAGTTATATTATCCAGCTCCTTTCCTCTGTTGCTTACCACCACAGAGTACATTGAACTCGTTCCCCTGTGAAAGAGTAGCAGAATGCGTGTTGTGGTCATTTTATTGTGTCATTGTTTGGGGGGAGAAAGCATGTTTGCCTCTTTTCCTGAGTATCCAGTGTGGTTTTTCTTTCTGCCCACAGACGACTGAGCAGGGTGGGGGGAATTAGCAAGGACTTGGGTAGATGCAGAAACCTTTCGTAGACTTGCTCGCAACGCTTATTCTTCTTGAACTCTGACATTTGTTGCAATGACTTACAAAAGGCGAAGAATCTTTGTTTCTGTTCAGCTTTGGTACAGCTTTGTTGCAAACTGACCTGTTTCCATCTCTCTCTCTCTCTCTTTCTCCCTCACCCCACTTTACTGATTCTTAATTTCATTCAGATAGTTTCATATTATAAAGCTCTACCTCCAGTCATCAAAAGCACTGTGCCTCTGAAGAACAGTTGGTGGGCACTGCAGGTGGGGGAGCTGCTGTTGCGTTGAGGTTCTGTTTGCAGGATTCCCACGGGCATCTGGGCCTTAGGCTTGACCTGACGGAGCTCTTTTGACGTTAACCCACACAGCTAAAGGCCCACCATTAGCCTGCACAGCGGCCTTGTCAAGTGTCTGAAGCAAGCAGTCAAAACAAGATAGATCTCCCGGCGTCCTGCGCTTAGACTGATGCCTTGCAAGTTGGGCAGGCCTCTGCTGCGCTGTGGTTAAGAGTTGTTTGGAAACCAGGAAGAGAAGTTTGCATTAATGATAGTTAAGCATTATATCCGCATCAAGGAAACAGTAGTGTGGTGTTCTGCTTTTCTCAGACCTCGCCAGGAATACGATGCGCTGTTCTGGGCACGGCAGTTTAAGGAGGGTATTGTCAAACTGGAATGTGTCCACACTGTCGCCGACCTTCCAGATGTCTTTGATCACAACTCTCATCAGCCCCGGTTAGCGTGGCTATTAGGGTGATGACTTTTTTACAACCTCATTTCCCTGTATCATAATTTGATGAGCTTTCATTAAAGATTAGATAAAATCTTACTTTCAAAGAGATTTGATTTAAAAAAACCTCACGCTCAAAATTATTTTAAAAATTTTATTGATCAGTTTTTTTTACCATTTTTGAAGTCACTGTAAGCAGATATAAAATTGAACCCAAGCTTTAGAGTCCCATATATACAACATTATATAGGGTCATCAAACACAGAAGGAAGCTTTTTTTAGCTGCAGTAACAGTATAGACGCCACTAGAGGACGATGTTTTGCTACCTCTCCTGTAGGTTCTTTTCCCAGCATGCCCGGCAGGGTCTGCTGGCTGAGTTTTGAGGTCCCAAAAAGGGGCTTTTACAGTATATTCCTGCGTATAAGACTACTTTTTAACCCAGGAAAATCTTCTCAAAAGTCAGGGGTCGTCTTATACGCCGGGTCGTATTTCTTATACAGTGAGTATATCCCAAACTCTATATTTTAACTGGAAAAGTTGGGGGTCGTCTTATACGCCCAGTCGTCTTATACGCCGGAATAGTACCTTGCGCAGGTGTGACATTTGTATACCCTATGTTTCTAAGAACACTCCCCATTGTGGAATGTGGTGTTGTGTCCAAATTTGATACGAAATATATATAGAATTGTTAATACAATTTTATGAAATGGTAAAACGGCATCATAAAAACGGCTTGTGCGTACTTTTTAAATATTTCAATGGAATATATCTCATTTTAGTCATTAATAGGCAAAAGTTCATCCATTTGTACTACAGGAAATAATTTTTTAGAAAAAAAAATGAAAAAGTCATCACCCTAGTGCAGGCAACCTTGGCTCTTTAGATGCTTTGGAACTACAACTCCCATGATCCCTAGCTAACAGGGCCAGTGGTCAGGGATCATGGGAGTTGTGGTTCCAAAACATCTGGAGAGCCAAGGTTGCCTATGCCTGCCCTAGTGGCTATAGTCCCATCCGCTCCGGCATCATACAGGTGTGCTGTCTGGGGCTGGTGGGAGCTATAATCCAAAACATTGGCTTGGCAAAGGCTGGTCCAGAAGAAGGTGGGAAAGATGGTGTGAGGAGGCTGGAGATCAGGTCTGGCAGTGCAGGGTTGACGGAGCTGGGTTTGCTTTAGCCCAGAGAAGGCACCCTGTAGAGGCAATGCAATCACTTTCGCCCGTCGCCCTGGCACAACAAATATACTTCAGAAACAAAACCGGGACTTTTTGAAGTTAGAAAAGTTCAGTGCTTTTTTTCCAGGGGGGGGGGACAGGGGTATGCATGCCCCTAAACTTTTGTGATTCTAAGTTTGGCCTAATTGAGTTGCAGTAGTTCAATACGAGTAGGAAAATGAGAGTACCCCTAAACATTTTTTTTAAAGAAAAAAAAAGCACTGGAAAAGTTGATGAGGAATTGAATTGAAAAATGTGGGATTTGTTGGCACCCGTCTTTCTCGAGAGACAATGGAGGGCACCCCCAGGGGTGAAGTTAAACCACCGCGTTAGCAGCAATGAAGCAGCCTTCAAAATTTTGCCAAGCGCATTTCGCACCTGGCTATTGGCCACTTGCAACACATCCTGTAGAATTCTATCTGATCTGCACGATCAGAATGAATTTCAGGAATTCAAAGTCTTGCAGTTTTTGGTGTCTCTGCTGGGAAAATGGACAGTGGCGGAGCAGCTGGATCTCTAGGACTCTGTCATCGCTGTGTCAGAGTGAGTCCCTTGTTGCCACCAATCCTTTGCCTGAGGGGGGAAATTATGCAAAAGGCCTTCAGAAGTGAGCAACCTCCTTGAGCCACCTGAAACACAGCCTCGGGCTAACCTTGGATGTCATCAAGGTACAGTAAACCCAGTGAACCACGGTTATATCTACCCCAGGCCAGGCTTAAGAAGGAGGTTTCCAGTTTAGTAGGAGGGGAAATTAACAAGCTTTTTTCTTCCTGGTAATCTGTTGGTAGTGATGTATATAAAGCTGTGTATAATCTTATTTGTGGGGAAATGGAGAGGATCTCTTTCCATATGTCTCTAGGCTTAAAGCAAATGAGGGCAGGTTGGCATTTTGTCTTGATGGTGGTTAGAAACAAGGCCTTGATATGACTAGTTGAACAGCGGTGTTACAAATGTAGTGCTTTACAGTCCTTTAGTGATATCTGGATAATTTGTGTGAATATATGTATGTGTGTGTGTGTGTGTAATATTATTATTATTATTAAATTAAATTTCAATACTACCCTTCATCCAAATACAACAGGATGGTTTACAATATAAAAATACATATCATTTTTTTAAATAATAAAAAAAACAACTCTCCCATTGGTGCCAATATGAGCTCCCCCCAGAAGCTGCAGGGAGGGTGGGGTGGACTTTTGGCGGCATCACAATTAGGGAAGTGCGAAGCCCGCAGTCCTCTTGCTGTACTGTGATTTAATTTGTTCATTTTATTTCATTTAACACTATGTACATACCTGCTTGGTTGTAAATAAAACCTCTAAGCACTTTGCAAACAGAAAAGAACAACATCAAAATTGTCAATAAAAGAAAAAGTTTAAAAGAGGTCAACAAATGTAATTAATATCAACAGTTCTGTTAAGAGCAGATTAAATCACATGGTGGCTTCTATGCATCGGGGTAGGTTTCACTGAATAAAAGTATTTTAGCAGGTGCCTAAAAGACTGCAGCGAAGGTACATTGCTTGGTTGCCAATAGTGCAGCTCTGGTTTCTATGTGCTGCTCTGGATTGCCAGAAGTGGCTTTGTCATGATGGCCACATGACCTGGAAGCTTTACGCCGGCTCCCTCGGCCAATAACGCGAGATGAGCGCGCAACCCCAGAGTCGGTCACGACTGGACCTCATGGTCAGGGGTCCCTTTACCTTTTTAAAATGGGACCCAGGTGGTGCTGTGGGTTAAACCACTGGGCCTAGGGCTTGCTGATCAGAAGGTCAGCAGTTCGAATCCTTGTGATGGGGTGAGCTCCCGTTGCTTGGTCCCAGCTCCTGCCAACCTAGCAGTTGGAAAGCACATCAAAATGCAAGTAGATAAATAGGAACCGCTACAGCGGGAAGGTAAACAGCGTTTCTATGTGCTGCTCTGGTTTGCCAGAAGCGGCTTTGTCATGCTGGCCACATGACCTGGAAGCTATACGCCGGCTCCCTCAGCCAATAATGCGAGATGAGCGTGCAACCCCAGAGCCGGTCACGACTGGACCTAATGGTCAGGGGTCCCTTTACCTTTTTAAAAGACTGCAGCGAAGGTACGTTGCTTGGTTGCCGATAGGCAGGGAATTCCAAAGACAGAGTGCTGGCACGCTAAAAGATCAATTTCTTCCAAGTGTAAAAGCAAAACTGCTATATCTGGTTTTGCCCTAAGAAGCAAAAAGTGGTTGCCTCTATATCTGCTGTGCATGCAGAATCTCTGCAGGGTTTCAAGCAGGAAGTCTCTCCCAGCCCCACTTGGAGATGCCAGAGATAGAGACTGGGATCTTTCGCATACAAGGCAGACGCTCTACAGCCCTCGCCCTCCCTGGATGTGTGACATACTCATGGTTGGTCCCCAATCCGGGATGGTTGCCAGTTCACAGCCAGCGCTCACTTGCCAAATTATTAATTTCACTTGCAAATTGGCACTATTTACTCAGCTATGGGGTGTGTGGGTGTGTAGGTGTTGGATCTGCTCCCTGACTCGAAGTGTCTGTGGGACTTTATGTTCCTGGCTTTGGCACCTATCCCTTGACTTGCGAGACAGGAGGATCCCAGAGCAGGATGTGCTCTGTTTTTGGAGACTACAAAGCCCATCATCCCTAGCTAGCAGGACCAGCGGTCAGGGATGATGGGAATTGTAGTCCAAAAGCAGCTGGAGACCCAGGTTTGAGAAACCCTGCTTTGCAACGTGGCCCTCCAGTTGTTGCTAGACTACAACTCCCATCATCCCTGACCAACGGCCATGGTTGGCTGGGCCTGATGGGAGCTGAGAGTCCAATAGCCTCTTGGAAGACACCAGATCCCCCCAGCCCTTGTTGTATAAAGGAAGCAGGTGCCCCTTCTCATCCTTTTGTACTTGAGATCCTTCTAAGGCTGCTGTCCTGTATGCCTTTACTTGGAAGCAAGTCCCATTGAACCAAAGACTTGCTTCTGAGTAAACAGGCATATGAGTTTTAATATTTTACCCTCTGAGAACCTAGAGGCAGATTTACGAAAGTTCCCTTCAGGGATAGGTACTGCCCATGCAATTATTTAGAGGAGGTGTGATATAACTTTGACCCTCGAGGTGTTGCTGAACTATAACTCCCACCTTCCCCAGCAAACATGGCCAACATCTCCAGCAACACTCAATTTATTAATTAAATAGGTCTGCTGTTCTGTGTCTGACCTGAGATCTGTTGCTATACAGCTTCAAATCCTCAAATTGGCGCGTTTGATAAACGAATAACATCCCCCCCCCCCCGGAGAAGGGGAGATGCCAAATTGGGGAGCTGGTGTGTTTTTCTGGAGCAACCAGTGGTTTTACAATATTGACAAGATCAGCAATGGCTGGTGCCCATTGAGGACTTGGTGAGGTGAAATGCAAGGAGCCCAGTAGAAGCCAGAGCCAATGGACAAACCTTTGAACTATACAGAGCTCTTTGTCTGGCAAACCAAAGGATTATATCTGATGCTAATCTTACTCTGATTAATATAAATGAATGGCTCTACATTAGTCATTTCCGTTATTTTCAGTGGGTCTACTTTGAGCAGGACTAGCGCTGAATGCAACTGGAAGCATATCCACTGCCCGTCACAACTTCAGTAGTTGTGATCTTTCAAGCCAAAGTCTTCAAAAACCGCCCCAGGGTTTTCTACTGTTTTTTTGGGGGGGGGAGGAAAAACAAAAGATCTCAAATTCTGAGCAAACGGGTCTTGTTGATTCTTGTGCTTTGCTCACCTTTTCTCCCCCTGATAATACCTTTCGCAAGTCTAAACACATTAATTTCTAGCTTGGGTGTGGCTTTTGAGCACAGTGCGCCAGGTGCAAAAATACGTACAAAGGAGAGGGTTGTGGCGAGGGTGACTCACTCTGAGCGGGGTTATCTCCATGCCTGGCATTACCTGAAAGACCTGCCATGATATTAATGCAAATAGAAGGGGGAAGGTATCAACGGCAACAGGTTTATAAGATTCCCTTTCTCTGCAATCTCTTCCACCTAACCCAGGCATCCCCAGACTTCGGCCCTCCAGATGTTTTGGACTACAGTTCCCATCATCCCTGACCACTGGTCCTGTTAGCTAGGGATCATGGGAGTTGTAGGCCAAAACATCTGGAGGGCCGCAGTTTGGGGATGCCTGACCCTAACCCATTGTTGCCTTGGTCTTCTGGCTTAAAAAAGAATGGCAGCCCTCGTAACATTGGGACTGGCGGGGGCAGGAGGAGGGGAGCCCCACAGGAGGCAGAGCCAGAGGCAGAGCCAATGAGAGGCAGAGGCAGTTAATTCTAGTTTTGTCTCCATTTTCTTCCCTGTCTGCAAAACAGAGACAGAAGACTAGGAAGCTGACAGGCAGCAGCCCACCCCTGTGGACTGCCTGTAAGTGTGAAGGCCGGCAGGTGGATGCTGGCTGAACGCCTATTAGTCTTGCCAGGAATCATCTATCTATTTATTCATTAATTCACTCAGTCACTGTCCCACTCACGTAAGTGTAAAAATGGTGTTGTCAGATCAGACCACCAGAAAGAGACTGGTTTTAAAGAAAACGTTTGCAGAATACTTAAAAACGCAGTGTAAAACAAAATGTTAGAACACAAATAGGATTTGCGTAAGAGCAGCAGTGGAGGCGAACTTTTTGGTTTTTATTGTGAGGCGGGCTTCCTCAAACTCGGCCCTCCAGATGTTTTGGCCTACAACTCCCATGATCCCTAGCTAGCAGGACCAGTGGTCAGGGATGATGAGAATTGTAGTCTCAAAACCTCTGGAGGGCCGAGGCTGAGGAAGCCTGTTGAGGTAAGGTGAAGTTACAGTGGTACCTCGGTTTAAGTACACAATTGGTTCCGGAAGTCTGTACTTAACCTGAAGCGAACTTTCCCATTGAAAGTAATGGAAAGTGGATTAATCCGTTCCAGATGGGTCTGCGGAGTACTTCAACTGAAAGTATTCAAACTGAGGTGTACTCAAACCGAGGTGTACTTAAACCGAGGTATGACTGTACAGTGGTACCTCGGTTTACGAACACAATTGGTTCCGGAAGTCTGTTCATAAACTGAAGCGTTCATAAACTGAAGCGAACTTTCCCATTGAAAGTAATGGAAAGTGGATTACAGTGGTACCTCGGGTTATGAACGCGATCCGTTCCGGGTCGCAGTTCGTAACCCGAAAAGTTCGTAACCCGAAAAGTTCGTAACCCGAAAACGCCATTTTGCGTTTGCATTCTGCGCTCGCGGCGAAAATACTTCCGGGTTTGCACAGTTCGTAACCCGAGTTGTTCGTAACCCGAGGTGTTTGCAACCCGAGGTACGACTGTAATCCGTTCCAGATGGGTCTGCGGAGTACTTAAACTGAAAGTACTCAAACTGAGGCGTACTTAAACCGAGGTATGACTGTATGTATAGAGTAACTCTAATATGCAGCGTAAATTGGAATTTTGAGGGAACCATGGAGGGGAGGGAAGTCGTAGGTGGAATGATTGCTGAATTTGAAAGGTTGTCGGATTGTTTATTTGTTGAAAACTTATAGAAAGAAAATTATAAAGAATAGAAAGGGGGGGAACCATCTCTCTGGTCTGGGATTCCTTTCTCAAGGGTGGACAGCCTCGTGGCTCCTGGAAGCTCACGAGATGGGACAATCCACCCTTGCTGTTTATTCCAAGCAGTGCACTTGCCTCTGAACTTGGAGGTTCCATTTGTCCAGTCCTCTTTGAAAGCCAAGTCAGTTGGTTGCCCCGTTGCCTCCTGTGGAAGTGAGTTCCATAGCTTCAACTATGTGCTGTCTGAAGAAGGACTTTCCTTTTGTCTGTCCTCCTGAATCAATTTCTGTGGATGTCCTGGAGTTTCTAGCATTATGAGAAACATAGAAAACTTTTTCTCTGTCCACTTTCTGCACACCTCGGGTCATAAAAGTGGCTGGAGGGTATGGTGCTCCCAGGCTCTGCTTGCCAAGGGTGGGGTGGGTGGATGTCTTTGTGTGCATGCCAAATGTCTCATCTAATTGACTCGCGTTGGGTTAATCTTCTGCACATGCACAAACTCTATAAACCTCCCCAGACATAGCGAAAGCCAGCCCTCCACACTGCTTTGCCCAACTCACACACACCCTGAATTCAAGAGTGCAACAAATAAAATCTTTAAAAAATCCAATATCTATATGTTTTTAACACACTTGTATTTGAAAACTCCCCCCCCCCCCGTCCGAGAAATGTTTGAATCTTGGTTCTTGGAATGAATTTGGAATTACGGTCGTACCTCGGCTCCCAAACGCCTTGGGAGTAGAACGTTCCGGCTCCCGAACGATCGGAAACCGGAAGTGAGTGTTCTGGTTTTCGAACGTTCTTTTGGAAGCCGGGGTTCTGATGAGAAGCCGCGCTTTGGAAGTCAAACGGACTTCCGGAACAGATTCTGTTCGACTTCTGAGGTACAAGTCTACCAGCAAAGCAGAGGAAAGGGGATATTTTACTAGACTCTAGATTAGGGATTGGAGAAGAAATTGGATCTTGTTTCCATTTTAAGAAGAAACAACCTAATTCACACTTATTGAACCAATGCATGAACCCAGAGATTGTTATCCTTCAAAATGTGCATTTCTCTGAAATTTGCAGTGCTGTTCTCCCACCAACCAGTGTGTACAAAAATGCGCTTATGAGAGGAAAGTGTGCAAAAGAATGCATATATTAGTGAAACTGAGAAAATTGCTAGCAAAAAAATGTGTATATTAGTCAAAACTGCACACAAAATATTGGTTTGTATCCAACAAAGAATAGATACAGTGAAATACAATTTCACTGTATCCTACTGTTTGCCGGATACAACCCAAATTTTTCAGTGGGTCTAGATACAGCCATCTGCTTATTAGGAGAAATTGGCACTGAAACCCTGACAAACTTCCATAGGAATTTTTAAAAGCACAACAAAATTACTAAAGAAATATGGAGAACTGAATTTGAGATTCGAAAAATGAGAAACAAGAAATGAGAGATTCATTCATCCCTAGTCCGAAGAGATGATTTTGCTGGCGTAAAGTACTAGTAAGTCTGTGAAGAAAATGGATTTATTTGGAGGGGCCTTTCCTGAGGAACAGCATTCACCAAATATCTGAATAGATCTATCATCACATTTGCTTTAACCTTTGTTTTCATACCTCGCCCCACACACCTTTTCCTGCAAATGTGTGCTAAACCTTCCCCAGGGACAGCCCAAAACAGGCACCCCCAAACTTCGGCCCTCCAGATGTTTTGGACTACAATTCCCATCTTCCCCGACCACTGGTCCTGTTAGCTAGGGATCATGGGAGTTGTAGGCCAAAACATCTGGAGGGCCGCAGTTTGGGGATGCCTGGCCCAAAATATTTACATTCCTGAGGTGGAAATTCCTAAATGACACCTGCCCTCTACAGCGTTGTTGTTGTTGTTGTTGATGATGATGTATTTTAAAAAATAATAGCAGCAGCAGTAGTAGTAGTAGTAGTAGTAGTAGTAATAATAATAATAATAATAATAGAATAATAGTTTGGGATACTTCATCCTTGTCTGTCTGTCTGTCTACTTACTGTTTTAACAGTAAGGACTAAATACTTTTTTTAAAGGCCTAAGTTTGTCAAGTCCATTAATTTCAATGGATCTCCTCTGAGTAGGATTAACTTTGGATATGATCGGAGGCTTCCAGGTCTGAGAGTCCCCATTCCAGGCAAGGATAGGTGTATAAACCCTGACATTCCTCTCTACAAATGAACAGCCAGCAGAACTGGCGCAAGGGAAGGTGATCTGTCTTGCTATTCAGCAGATGTAGCTGTTCAGAGAGAAGGAGAGAGAGAGAGAGAGAGAGAGAGGCTCTGATATAGTTGCCGATACCATTTTGGGCTTCTGACTGCTTGGAGCTGGAATGCCATGGGTAGGACAGATGGCATTTTGCAAGCGTTGGCAGTCTGTAGGGGTGAGTGGATCCCTCAGTTTCGGTTTCTCATTTTTTACAACCTTACAGTTCTCCACATTTCTATATCAGTTTGCAATTCTTCTTCTTCTTCTTCTTCTTCTTCTTCTTCTTCTTCTTCTTCTTCTTCTTCTTCTTCTTCTTCTTCTTCTTCTTCTGACCCTCATGGAAATTTATCAGCATTTTAGCGCACTCTTCCCTAACAGACACATTTGGGGGGGGGTATGTACATTTCAATACGCGAAACGCATGTATGTAACACGCTTTTGCATCGCAAAATTCAGATAAATGCAAATTTCACAGGACATCTTGAGCTTGTTTTTTTGAAACATGTGAATTGAGTCGTTTGGCCTTGAAATGCAACCTGGACCAATTTCCTCCTCCTTTCCTTATCTGCACTCCATGTTATATATGTTTAAAAGCACACCTCTATGTCTACCTAACCCAAATTCTTCTCTTAGAGAAGCTGGATTCCACAACCCGCATAGATTATGCAAATGCAACAGATTAGCATCATTGCGGTTCCTTTGCATGATTTCAAAGCCTCCTTCCCTAACCCCTGGCTTCTGAGATGACACGAGGCATTGCCCGGCATGCCTCTTTCAAGGAAAGTGTGCAACATTTGGGACTTCTTAGCACAGAGAAGAGGCGAGTTCGAGGAGACATGACACAAGTTCATAAAAGCATGCATTCCCTGCAGGCAGTGAGTAGGGGCAGTGGGGGTTTTCCTGGGGGGGGTGCAGGGGGACGCATACCCCTAAACATTTTGTGAATCTTTGTACTTTTGTCCATTTACTGTATTTATTTTTCCTGATTTGAACTATAAAATGGTGGTTTTATTGAGTCAAAATGAGAGTACCCCTAAACATTTTTTAAAGAAAAAAAGCACTGGGTAGGGGGTTTTCTCTCTCGCTCTCTTATAACACTCATGGGTGAAGCTGAGCATTGAAAGAATCAGAACAGGCAAAAAAAAAGCAGCACATAGTTGAAAAATTTGCTCCTCCAGGAGGCAGCGATGGCCACCAACTTGAATGGCTTTAAAAGAGGATTGATGGCGCAGCAATAGATTGGCTCGCACGTTTGCAAAGCTAAGCAGGGTTCAGTCTGGTTTCAAATTGGATGGGAGACCGCACGTTGAGATGATTGCATTGCCGGGGGTTGGACTTAGATGGCCCTCGGGGTCCCTTCCAACTCTGCAATTCATGAAAGATAAGGCTATCAATGTCTATTAACCCTGTTGGTGACACCCTGCTTTTTTAAAAAAAAAAAAGCAAGCAAGATGGGAGTCTTGCGGAAATTGGTCTCCAGACTGCTGCCTTCTGCTGAAGATCCAGGACAAACCGCTGCCTTACAGGAATCCCACCCCCCAACTTCACTTCCACCTTTGAAATCCCAGTAATGTCTGGGAAATCCCCGATGTATGACAGTCCTACCCATTTCCCTCTCAGTAATTGTGAGGACTAGAGACAGGAGAGACGGGAGGAAATCTGAAAGGTTGGGGGTGGGGCTATACTGATGGTGCTCTGTACTCCCTTTTTGTTTTGCCTAGCCTGTTCCATTGGCAATTTTCCATACTGCTCTGAGAAATATCTTTTTTTCTGTCTAGGAACCTAGGAATATCTTCTTCTTTGGCCATCATTTGTAGCCGAGTAAGATTGTCTTCCATAAACACGATTTTAACAATGGGTCCAATAAGTGACCATAGAGGCCAATTCTGGATCCACACGTCCTTCCACAGTGGGGACATTGGTTTCCAAGCAGGAGTTGATCACGGTGTGGATTTGCCAAGCGTGCCTTCCTCTTAGTACGTTTCTCCCTTGCGTCCTGAGATCGAGTTTCCTCAAAGCCCATGACACCTTTGGTAAAGGCTGTTCTCCAACTGGAGCGCTCGCAGGACAGAGTTTCCCAATTGTTGGTGTTCGTACTACATTTTTTAAAGATTTGCCTTGAGACAGTCTTTAAACTTCTTGTTGACCACCAGCATTACGCTTTCCATTTTTAAGTTCGGAATAGAGTAGTTGCTTTGGAAGACGATCATCAGGCATCCACACAACATGACCAGTCCAACCAAGTTGATGTTGAAGAATCATTGCTTCAACACTGGTGATCTTTGCTTCTTCCAGTACACTGATATTAGTTCGCCTGTCTTCCCAAGTGAGGTGTAAAAAAATTTGGAGTCTAGGAACCTAGGAATATGCTTTACACCAAGCATCCCCAAACATCGGCTCTCCAGATGTTTTGGACTACAATTCCCATCTTCCCCGACCACTGGTCCTGTTAGCTAGGGATTATGGGAGTTGTAGGCCAAAACATCTGGAGGGTCGCAGTTTGGGGATGCCTGCTTTACACTAATTCAGACCTTTGGTTTATCTAGCTTGGCACTGTCTGAACTAACTGGCAGCGACTGTCCAGTTGTTGTTTTTTACCTGGAGATGCTGAGGATTGAGCCTTCTGCATGCCAAGCAGATGCTCTACCACTGAGCCAAAGCTCTCTGTGTTTAATGCCATCTTTATCTGTTTCAGGAGGGCTTCACCCAATCGCCCGAGATGTCGGAAGAGGTCATTGTGCCTATCTATTGCACGGGGGTCTCTGCTCAGGTCCAGAAGCAGCGGGCCAAAGACCTGGGCTTGGGTAAACACGAGAATGCAGTCAAGTACCTGAACCAGGATTACGAGAGGCTTCGCAACGAGTGCTTGCAGAGTGGAGCCCTTTTCAGGGATGACACATTCCCCGCCACAGCCTCTTCCCTGGGTTTCAAGGAGCTTGGGCCAAACTCCTCCAAGACGCACGGAGTCAAGTGGAAACGGCCTATGGTGAGATTCAAGAAATGGCGCAGGTTGCAACCCAGAGTATCTTTGACCTCGAGTTACGTCTTGCTATTGGCATCAGTTTAGCCCAGGCATAGGCAAACTCGGCCCTCCAGATGTTTTGAGACTACAATTCCCATAATCCCTGACCACTGGTCCTGTTAGCTAGGGATCATGGGAGTTGTAGTCCCAAAACATCTGGAGGGCCGAGTTTGCCTATGCCTGGTTTTAGCCCATCTAGAAAATGGGCGTAGTAGTAGTTCTGTGTAGGTAAGCTTCAGTTCTTTGGGAACACAGGAAAGCCACAGAGTTGTGTTACGGGTCTGAAAATTCAGCTTCCCAAGAACCTCCTTTTTACACTCAAGTTTCTAGCCCTCATGGGGTATGGAGATTACACGTTAGTGTGGATTCAATAGCGAAGCATTGGCTGGCTGGCTCTACCACAGAGCTGCTGCCTTTACTCAGCATCTCCAGGTAAAGTAAGGAAAGACACCCACCTGAAAATCTGGAGAGCTACTGCCGGTCAGTGCAGACAACACCTAGCTTAGGCTGACTCAGTACCCGTGTTCACATAGTAATGTCTGCTGATCTCCCTGAAGCCAAATAGGATTGCCAGTAGTCAAGGCTTCATGCCAGAATGAATTAAGCAAAGTGGTAAAAGCAAAACAGTGGAATTAATTATGGAGAACGTAAGAGAATATGCATATTGGTTTAACCTGCATTTTAAAGGCAGGTTACAGAGCTGAGCTTTCCTGGGGTGGGGAAAGTTTCACTTTTTAATTAATGTACACGCAGCCCCGATGATCAAAGGGCCCTCCCTTCCCTGATAGTTGTCTAAAAGGTAAACAAGATAAAGGGCTGGTGCAACTTTGGCATTAGGCAGCCGGCCCCTCACCCTGCAATTCCTTTCCCCCTTTCCCAGGTAGAGGCAAATCATAATGCAATGCTTCTAAATATGAGTTGCTGGAAACCGCAGGAGAAGAGGGCGCTCTTTGAGCTCGGGTCCTGCTTGCGGGTTTCCCAGGGGCATCTGGGTGACCAAGATGCTGGACTAAATTTGGGGGCCCCCCTTTGGCCTGATCCAGCAGGCTCTTCCTCTTAGGCATTTAACAGCAACAGCAACAGCAAAACAGCCCGCCTCCCTCTTGTGTATTTCAGGAACTGTGCCGCAACCCTCTCTTCATTGTGGACGGGGCCACCCGCACAGACGTCTGTCAAGGAGCTCTGGGTAAGGAGGGTTCACCCGAGGCTGTGAGGTTGTCTGCCAGAGATGGGCGCTAAGCACCCCAAAAAGCAGGGAGAGGTTGGGGGGTCACTCCTCTCTCACGCACCCTTGGTTCTTTCCCACCTCCCTCCCCTGCTTCTTGCAGGACAAGGCTGTGGTCGTTGTTGTATAGGAGATCCTAGGAAGGGCTTGGCTGCTGGATCAAGCCAAAGGGAGCCCTTCCAGTTTTTGCAGCCAGGTCTCTATGGGAAGCCCTGTTGATTTCAGTGGGTGTGTTCTGGGGTGGGAGTTGGTTGGACACCACCCATGGGTGTAGCCGGGGGAGCAGGTTGGACAGCTGCCCCCACCCATAATCAAGTAAATAAATAAAAACACTTCACTATAAGTAGAAATTTGTAGAAAGGTTATGACAGATTTTTATGACCACTTGGGATCAAAAGAAAGTAATTTAAAATGACGGTTGTTGAGACATTTCATTCCAAATCTGCTAGATAGAGTCAGGCAGAGGATGATGACAGGTGTGTCCTCCTTCCCCCCACCCCCTAGAAATCTTGGCTATGCCCAAGACACCAGCCATCCCAAAGAAAAAAAGTTGCTCAAATTTATATGTTGGAAATGGGGGTGTGGGGATGGACGGACGGACGGACAGCTTTTCTGTTTTCTTCAGGTAGACAAAACCTACTGATAACTTGGAAGGCAAAGGTTTTGATGCAATTTCTGGTTCTTGTTTTCCTGCTGGCCCTTTGTTTATTTTTCTGTGTTTTATCGGCACGACTTGTTTTATGTTACGACGAGAAGTACAATTTTGAAAGGGCACTGGAGGCTTTCCGGGTGTGTCCTGATTGTGCAACAGCAGCCACAGAGCCCCCTGAGCATGTGACGTGACTCCCTCACTCTCTCTGGCCTTCATACCATTCCTGCCTGGCTGTTTTCTTTTTGGCTTGGCTGTTTTGAAACTATCAGGTCACGGTCATCGAGGGAAACTTCCCGACAGCTGCAGGAAACACACCCTCCCCAGTGTTTCTTCTCCTCCTCCTCCCTCCCTCCCTCTCTCATGCCACATGCCATTTATCTGATCAGAGCCCTGCAGACAGGCGTGCACGGCCTTAACAGACTGGTGTCTGTGCTTTCTCCAAAAAAAATTTGCATTTCCAAGAAACAACTACCTTAAGTTTGTGGGGTGGGGGAAACAGTGTTTGTCAGAAACTCAGATATATAAGCTAGGTGCCAAATGGCTCCTTAAAGCAAGGTTGCAGTCGCCAAAGTGGAATGTTTCGTTGTCCTTTTGGGGCAAGACAGTTCTAAAGTCTTATTTTTCAAATGATGGGCTGACTGTGGTGGATTCTTAGTTAAATGTCTAGTGGAGATGACAACCTTGAGCCTTAAGAGCTTTGAGAACTTAAAAGAAGAAAAGTCCCTTGATCCAGGGACAGTCCACATATATACAGGTGAAACTCGGAAAATTAGAATATCGTCGAAAAGTGCATTTATTTCAGTAATGCAACATAAAAGGTGAAACCAATACAGTATATGAGATAGATGCATGACATGCAAAGCAAGATATGTCAAGCCTTTATTTGTTGTAATTGTAATTATTTGTCGTTAGGCAGGTCAATTATAAATGGAATGTAATTAATGAAATGTAATAGCGATGTTTATTTTTGTATTATTGTAGCTATTTGTTTGATTACTGTGGAATTCCCAAAAGAAAGCATTTGTAAAAATTAAAATAAAAATAAAAAATAATAAGTTGCATAACTGAAATAAATGCACTTTTCGACAATATTCTAATTTTCCGAGTTTCACCTGTACAAAAAGAAAAAGCTCTCTCCGCTTGGAGTTTCTGGGGCAGCAGTTTCTCCCTGAAATGAGGGGGCTCTCGGGATGCCTCCAAAACAAAGTCTCCTCGCAACTTTCAGCATCCTTTATGAAACTACACTTCCCAGGATGCTTTGGGGGAAGTCACATCTGCTCAGAGTGGCATGATGCATAGTGCGGATCGGGTCTTAGTCATGTCCATTAACGCTAACAGGCCTAATTTGAGTATCTCTAATGTTGGATGCAACAGCCTCGCCAAATAATTAGAAATGTATATATATTTAAGTAACCGTTGTTTTTGTTTTAACTGGCTGGCTTTCCCTTTTCCTCTCCATCCAGGTGACTGCTGGCTCCTGGCGGCCATTGCCTCCCTCACCCTGAATGACCCTCTTCTGCACCGCGTTGTCCCCCATGGGCAGAGCTTCCAGAATGGATACGCTGGCATATTCCACTTCCAGGTGAGCACCTGCCTTGCTGCGAACCTTGTTACTCAAAGCACTGCATCTCTCTCTGTGTGTTGTTAAATTGGATGTCTTTTGTAGGAACATAGGCTATCCCTGCTTGCGAAGCAACAGAGAAATTCTTTGTGTCCTCCAGATCTCTCTGGTGTGATTATTTTAGCATTCTTCCCTGATTTGCTAGCAGAAAGCTTACACGGAGGTTAGATCGTATCCAGTCTTTATGAGCATTCATTCTGATTTATTTATTTTGCAAGTCGCTTATACGGCAATACGCATTTGTCCTCTGATCACCTTGATTTTCCTTGTGGGCGTGTTTACACCTTTCCAGTTAATCACTCATTCACCCCACCCTTTTCTGTGCATTTTCCAAACTGCAAAACTTTGTGTGTGTGTAAAATTGATTTAACAAAATAAATAAATAAATGCAAACATAACAAAAAGGGGGTTGGTTGGAAAGCCCCAACGAATCAAAAATGTAAGCCATAGCCTAGAAGGACAAAGTATAGCTCCAAAGGTATTATCTCATACAGAAATTCCCTTTACAAATAATCACCTCTGGCTTTCTGCTAACTGGGGGAGCCCGTTTAAAAATGGAGTTTTTATTCCAGGAGAGTGTGAATAAAAAGTCTGCTTTTACAGTTCTCTCCAGGCTCCCTCACTTAGCCCAAAGCCAGCTCCTTAAATGCATGAACGCCATTCAAGGCGTTGATCTTCTGCCCAGCTCCACCCCATCCAACGCCTGGCTTGGTCTGTTGCCAGCCAAGGTAGCTTTGCTGCTTAAGTCTTCCGCACCTGAAGACTCCACCCTGGTGTGGAATCCGACCTCACAGGTGATGATTTGCCTTGGTATTTCAAGGTTCTTTGTTTGTGGGGGGTGGCAAGGGTGTGGTGCATAGCGGGGAAGAAAGCTGTCCAGTGCCTCCCATTCAGAACACAGCCTGGTGTTTGCTCAGCCTGCTGACCTGTGCCTGCAGGTAGACAGCTGCAGCTTTGCTAATGAACCGCACTTGCAGAATCTCTCTCCCCTCCTGCCCTTTAGTGGAACTGGGTTCGTTAGGCTGCAGAAAGAAAGCTGGCTGGACTACCGGTAGGTGGGCCTGCAAGGAATAATGTAAGGTGTCAGACCCAGAGCTCGTGCAGAGTGCTGGACCTTGGAACATGTGGACTAATGAAGGCTTTCTCTGAGCATGTGCAGAGTGCAACCGCCAAGAAAACAACAACAGACCTGTCAGTTTCAGTTTCTTGTTTTTCCAGTTTTAAATTCAGTTCTCCCGGCTGTAGCCTGGAATTTTTTTAAAAAAAAGTGTTGTGAAAATTCATTAACATTTCAATGTAAATTTCTTCTGAAATACACATTTTTGTATGCCATTTTGTCTGTTTTGCAAGCAGTTCCCCCCTCTTTTTTGTTTTCACTAAAGAACTTGTTTTTTCTGAACACTTCCCCCTAACATTTGTATTTTTGTAAATGGGTTGTTCAGTTGCACAACAACCCTTGTAAAATTCAGAGAAATGTAAATTTCAGAGGATCCTTGTGTTTGGGCTCACATAATGGTTTGATGAGAAGTACAGATTAGGTACTGTTCTCATCTAAAATGCAAACAACAGCAATCTTCTCTCCTCCCTGCCTCCATTCTTAACCACCGCTGAGTCATCAAGGGCCCGTGCAGGACGGACCAGGTTCAATTCCTGGCATCTCCAGGTTAAAAAGTTTTCACCTTTGTCTTACCTGTTTTGTGCTTGGTGCAGATCTGGCAATTTGGCGAGTGGGTCGACGTGGTGGTGGATGACCTACTCCCAACCAAAGATGGCAAGCTTGTGTTCGTCCACTCCGCAGAAGGCAACGAATTCTGGAGTGCCCTGCTCGAGAAAGCTTATGCCAAGTAAGCATCTAAATCTCTTGGTTTGGGGTTGACGGGGTGGGGGTGGGAGGGAGGCTAAAGCTTTGGCCTAGCTGGTACAAAAGACTTGTGTTTGTCCCACCTCTGCCAAGGGCAAACTCTGTGACCTAGGGGCTAGTCAGCCTCAGTTTTCCCAGTTGTGAAATGGGAACAAACGGGATATTCTCTCCCCCCCCCTTTATTTTAGATTTCTTACTAACCCTTTACCAGAAAGTCCCAGGGCGGGTTACAACAGTGAAATACACAACTATAAAAGAACTAAATCATTTGAAATGTAAAAGAAGAAAAGCGCAAAAACAGTTTAGAACAGTTCCACATGTATAACAATTACAGGTGAAACTCGGAAAATTAGAATATCGTCGAAAAGTGCATTTATTTCAGTCATGCAACTTAAAAGGTGAAACCAATATATGAGATAGATGCGTGACATGCAAAGCAAGATATGTCAAGCCTTTATTTGTTGCAATTGTAATTATTTGCCGTTAAATGGAATGTAATTAATGAAAGGTAATAGCGATGTTTATTTTTGTTTATTGTTGTATTATTGTAACTATTTGTTTTATTACTGTGGAATTTCCAAAAGAAAGCATTTGTAAAGATTTTTAAAAAGAATAGTAAGTTGCATTACTGAAATAAATGCACTTTTCGATGATACTCTAATTTCCCGAGTTTCACCTGTATAAGTTGGCCTTACCCAGCTTAGGTTCAGAGATTTGGGGAGCTCAGTGGTAGAGCGGCTACTTTGCTTGCAGATGGTCCTGGGTTTAATCTGAGTGGGGTGGGGTGGGGTGGGGTGGATGAGTCCTGGGGCTCCTTTCCAGCTCTGGGATCCCATGATTCCTAGCAACTCCAGGTAGGGTTGGGAGAGACTCACTGCCTGGGACCCTGGAGAGCTGCTGCCAGTCAGTGCAGACAATACTGAGCTAGATCGGTGCAGCAATGTTCTGATTCACTACGAAGCGCCTTCTTGATGTCCTGCTGCTTCCCCCGTAGGGTGAATGGCTGCTACGAGGCTCTTTCGGGAGGGAGCACCTCAGAAGGGTTCGAAGACTTTACGGGAGGTGTTACTGAGTGGTACGACCTACAAAAGCCGCCCAGCGACCTCTTCCAGATCATCTTAAAGGCCCTGGAGAGGGGCTCTCTCATGGGTTGCTCCATTGATGTGAGTTCCTTGGGGCTGCATCCACCACTCTTGTCCACTAGTAGTAGTAGTAGTAATAATAATAATAATAATAATAATAATAATTTATTATTTATACCCCGCCCATCTGGCTGGGTTTCCAGCATCAAACATTAAAAACTTCCCTAAACAGGGCCGCCTTCAGTTGTCTTCTAAATGTAAAATAGCTGTTTATTGCCTTGACATCTGCTGGGAGGGCGTTCCACAGGGCGGGTGCCACTACCGAGAAGGCCCTCTGTCTGGTTCCCTGTAACCTCATTTCTCGCAATGAGGGAACTGCCAGAAGGCCCTCGGTACTGGATCTCAGTGTCCGGGCTGAATGGTGGGGGTGGAGACGCTCCTTCAGGTATACTGGACCGAGGCCGTTTAGGGCTTTAAAGGTCAGTACCAACACTTTGAATTGTGCTCGGAAACATACTGGGAGCCAGTGTAGATCTCCCAGGACCGGTGTTATGTGGTCCCGGCGGCCGCTCCCAGTCACCAGTCTAGCTGCCACATTCTGGATTAATTGCAGTTTCCGGGTCACCTTCAAAGGTAGCCCCACGTAGAGCGCATTGCAGTAGTCCAAGCGGGAGATAACCAGAGCATGCACCACTCTGGTGAGACAGTCTGCGGGCAAGTAGGGTCTCAGTCTGCGTACCAGATGGAGCTGGTAGACAGCCGCCCTGGACACAGAATTAACCTGTGCCTCCATGGACAGCTGTGAGTCAATAATAATAATAATAATAATAATAATAATAATAATAATAAATATTTATACCCCACCCTCCCCAGTCAAAACTGGGCTCAGGACGGCTGATACCAGTAAAATTACAATAAGACGTAAAAAGAAAGAAAAACAATTAATTAAAATATGAGTTAAAATACAGTTTAAATTTAAGATTTTAAAATGCAACCTCATTTTAAAGTCGCCCAAATCAAAACCATATGGGAGGAAACCATAGGGGTCAGACTGAGTCCAGCCCAAAGGCCAGGCGGAACAGCTCCGTCTTGCAGGCCCTGCGGAAAGATGTCAAATCTGTTGCACTAGTGGGCAGGTGAGCTTTCCTGTTGTGCAACAGAAGACTCCAGTGCAACAGCCATGCTAGCAGAAACTCGCCGTGCAACAGATTGCACAATTACCAGTACTACCGTAGCAACCTGCATGTGCATTATTATTTTTTTGAACAACAGTTTACCGTTGGCATGAAACATTTTGCCAGAGGAACAGGTATACTGCTAAGTAGCTGGTGAACTACAATCATAATTTTTTGTGATGTATACAAGGGTGGGGTTTTTTTTTGGGGGGGGGGAGTTGGTTCTGGGTTTTTTTCCTACATGGATGCTATTTTTCCTCTCTCTACATCTTATCTTACCCTGTGCACTTGCAATTAAGTATTTGTATCTTTCAACAAAGGATATATATATCTATATAAAGCACTGTATTGGATACAGTGCTGTGTGTTGGCAGCTTCTTCCCCTTCCAGCAAATTCTTCCATCCTTGGAGACCCTTTGAAGGTTGCCGCTTAGATTCTTACTCTTCTTCGACCCTCGTTTTTCCAGATCACAAGTGCTTTTGACATGGAGGCTGTCACCTTTAAGAAGCTGGTGAAAGGCCACGCCTATTCCGTCACTGGAGCTGAGCAGGTGATCATTGCGTTTCTACTAATCGACGCTCGTTTGTTTTCCTTTTTATTTACAGTGTTTATGTCCAGACCCTTTTTAGCAACAACAACAAAAAAGACTCTCAGGGCACCTTACACAAATCAGTTCTAAGATGGTCCCTGCCCTCAGCCTCACAATCTTAAGAAGTGAAGAGGGAAAGCCGAAAGCAAGGGCGGGGACCCTTCTTCATTCTGAGGGCCACATTGCCTTCTTGGCAACTTTCTGAGGGCCACATGCCTGGGGCAAAAGTGGGTGGGGCAACAATGGCAGATTTTACCTTTGTACAGGTAGGCTGGTTTCTACACAGGCGCACACCCACCCTTTTCAACCCTCCGTGGAGGCATTCTCAGAGTCTAAGGGCCTGTACCCACCTGGGTGTGAAACAAGGCCAGATAGAGAGGCCCAGAGGGCTACGTTTGGCCCCTAGGCCTGAAATTCCCCGTTTCTGACATAAAGAGGAACTCTGTTCCTGCAGAGGGGAATCAGATAAAAGAACTGAGGATCATCTACGTAGGAAAGTTTAATAACGGAGAGGTTGCCAGAAAAGAATCCTTACAACGACAACAAAAAGTCAACCAACAATCAATCAATCAATCAATCAATCAGATCTTTATTACAGTCATAGACCAGCATAAGTAGGGTGGGGAACAATAATTAAAAATCTGCAAAACGTTTTTGAAAGCTTAAAATTATTAAAAACAGAAGGTATATATAAAAGACTACAAGAATCTAAAAGAGGCTAAAAGAAGGGTTAGGAACATTAAACGGATGTGGAAGAGCATAAAAGGTTAGTGTATAAAAGGCTATGGCTATCGATTTACAGAGTAGTCTGATATGGGTATTCATTAAATCTAGTTTGTGGCACAGGTCATCATCCAACGAATTTTGAACGCTGCTATGCAGAACCTGGCAACGTCGTATGTTGTAGCAGGGTTGGTACCTTGAAAGCAGCAGGGAGGTATAGAATTGTCCTGTACTTATGGAGTAGTGGGGAGATGAGGCTAATACGAATGTCTCTATAATTTGGGCACTGGAGAAATACATGCTCTATTGATTCTATTTGTCTAGAGTCACAGGGGCATTGTCATTTTCCCACAGAAGCCATCTAGAACTCATTGCCACTGGGAAGCTATTCGGACTGTTTGAAAACAGGGCTGGGTCAATAATGTGGTCAAGTCAAGTTCAGCCTTGTTATTTCCTTCCTCTGTGAGAATCTCTAACGGGCATCTCTCATTATCTCTCTCCTCCCACAGATCAACTACCGAGGGCAGAGAGTTAGCCTGATACGGATGCGAAACCCTTGGGGGGAGGTGGAGTGGACTGGAGCTTGGAGTGACAAGTAAGAAGGAAGCACTGGAGGAGTTTTTCTTGCATGCTTCAGAAAGGGCTGGTGAAAGGGGGAGAAAGTTGTGGGATGTGACACACAAGAGCAGTCAAGTACAACATCCCTAGAGTGACAAAATAAAAAAATTCCTTCCAGTAGCACCTTAGAGACCAAGTAAGTTTGTCATTGGTATGAGCTTTCGTGTGCATGCACACTTCTTCAGATACACTGAAGAGTGGACATAGAAGGGAATGTCTGGACTAGCCAGTCGGAACTTCCTGTTTCTCCTGGGCTGGGACAGACTTCCTCTGCATGTATTTAGAGGTGGGCGTGGCCTGACCTGTGCAGGTAACACAAAAAGCATTGGGCTGGCTGCTATCTCTCTCTCTTTGACTACACTCATTGAGGAAGCAACATCTGTTTAGCCTAAGATGCTGTCTTGGGATAAAGGAGCTGACTCCTTATGGCAGGCATCCCCAAACTGCGGCCCTCCAGATGTTTTGGCCTACAACTCCCATGATCCCTAGCTAACAGGACCAGTGGTTGGGGAAGATGGGAATTGTAGTCCAAAACATCTGGAGGGCCGAAGTTTGGGGATGCCTGCCTTATGGGATAGTTTCCAGGTGTATGTAACTTTTCTAAGCTAAGTCTGCCTTCTGGGATCCCGTTGTAAACAGAACGATGTGTGAGTAAACTCGTTTTTATGCTTTTATAGAAGACTGTGTCGTGTCTTATCTTTTATGAGGGAATAAAGGGGGAAATACCAGGACAGTTATTATAGAGGCTTTAGCGAGCCTGAGCAATGCAACCACTGTGTGAGTTTAAAAAGGGGAATGTTACTCTGCTAAATTGTGGAACTTGTTAACACAAGTTGGAATAGGATATAATCAAACAATATATCCTCTCCTGCATCCCTGAACATTCCCACAAAAGTCACCAGGGTGGCCATAGCAAGTTCCTTCCTTCTGTTGACGAGCTTCCTTTGTTTTCATGGGGATCAGAATATCTGGGTTGCAATTCCCCTCCTCCTGGGCCATAGAGCTGTGGGGACAGAAGCCCTGCCTTCTCTATATACCGTTTTAATCACACTGCAAAGAGCTTGGAGTGGCATGCACGATCTTCCTGGCGTCGCATCAGGACAACTCTGCAAAGTAAGGCTAGCTTGAGAGACAGGAACCAGCCTAGGGTCTTCTAGTAAGCTCTGTAGCTGGACCAGGATTTGAATCCAGGACTCTCCAGTCCAGCATTCTAACCATCACAGACAGAAATGAAGGAGGCACAAGGTTTAGGCACTTGAAAAAGAAGAGTCCCCTTGTACCCCCAAAGTTGGTGTGTGCAGGAGGCGAGTTTGCCAAGCAAAGTGGCAAAGGGAACCAGAGTGTGTGTTGTGTTTGGAATCCAGAGTGAATTTTTTGGTGAGAAATCTATGAGAGTTACTAGGGCTACAGCAGGTGTGAAGAAAATTTGGCCCTCCAGATGTTGCTGAACTCCCATCATTCTTGGCTGTTGGCCATTCCTGCTAGGGTTGATCAGCGCAACATCTGGAGGGCCAAGACTCCTCACCCCTGGGCTTTGAGAGACACTCCGGCTCTTAATATTTGCATGAGCAGTTGCTTCACAATAGTTGGTTCATCACAGAAGATCAAATACAATCTAGTATTTTTGAGGTGGTACCTTCCCAATAAATGGCTCCATGTAACTTTGCAAGTTTTATTAGTTAACACCCTATAGAGTAGACGAAGGCAGCTTACCCATCCCATGTCAGAGATGTCCAAGAAAAAGAAAAGTTCTTGTTTCAAAAACTCCCATTTGTTTGATTGCCCCCCATTCATTTCAATTTCGTTCACTGGGTTTCCTCCCACTGAATTCAGTAGGAGATCCAGCTTCTCTTCTACAATCTGTAACTCGTGTGTTTTTCATCCACAAGGCAAGGTGAACATTTTAGACGTTCTGTTACCCTTGCAAATAACTGGCTGTCTCAGATTTCAGAAAACCCGAAATCTGCCCATTTTACAGGCAACACATTAAAACACATATTGTTTAAACCAGGGGTCAGCAAACTTTTTCAGCAGGGGGCCGGTCCACTGTCCCTCAGAACTTGTGGGGGGCCAGACTATATTTTGGAAAAAATTAATGAACGAATTCCTATGCCCCACAAATAACCCAGAGATGTATTTTAAATAAAAGGACACATTCTACTCATGTAAAAACATGCTGATTCGTGGGCCGGATTTAGAAGGTGATTGGGCCGCATCTGGCCCCCGGGCCTTAGTTTGGGGAACCCTGGTTTAAACTTTCCATTGATTTCAATAAGAGTCCCAGCCAGTCTTCTGCTGCCTGAAATTTTCATTATTATTATTATTATTATTTTCTATCCAGATAGCAAGACATTTTTAGACCTTCCATTGAAGCTGAGTCATGGGAGATTCAGGACAGAAATAAAGAAGCAGTTGACACAGGATTAGGCAAATTTTTGGAGGATAAGGCTGTAACTGGCTATAATTGTGAGGGCCATCAGAGGAAGTATTCCTCTGGAAATCAGTTGCTGGAGAGTGAAAGTGAGCTGTGTCATTCAAGTCTTTGTGGGCTTCCAGTAACCCTCTGGCTTGCCACTTGATTAGGTAGGCCTTCCAACAGACCCAGCAGCGCTCTTATGAGCTGGTTGAGAAGACTCTGCATTTTCTCCAGAGATGCAATGAGACTGAGGGTATGTTCTATCATATGTTGTGGGCCTGTAAAAGGGTAAAAGAGTATTGGGAGATAATTAATAATGAATTAGGCGGGGGAATGTTTAAAAGTACTTCCCCAAAAGATTCCTTTTCTGTTGGGGATAATTCAGATGGAAATTCGCAGGTGTCAAAAAAAAAGGTAATTTATGTATACAACAACTGCACTCTGTGTTTTGTTAGCCCCAAAATGGAAAACGAGTGAAGTCCCAACTAAAGAAGAATGGCAACTTAAACTGATGGAATATGTGCAGCTTGCGGACCTAACATATAGAATAAGAGAACGAGAAGAACATATGTTTAAAGAAGATTGGGAAGTGTTTATTGAATATAGGGGGGGATGTGTATATTTGAAAACATGGGCAGCATTAAGTTAAATTCAACAGTGTAAATAAGATTTGATGGATGTAATAAAGGAATACTGAATGGTTTAGTTTATATAAAATATGCAGGGATTTATGCTATGCAAAATGAACCATGGAAAGGGAAGAAGGGAAGTCACTGATATTTTAAGGTTGTTTAAATGAATATTCTAAAATGTAAAACAACATTTAATAAAAATTATAAAAGTGGGGGGGGGAGAGAAGACTGTGCATTTTCTACTTCTTTTGGAATCTCTCTCTGTAACAGGCAGCACTTTTTCTTTTCTTTTTATTTACAGCTCTGGGGAATGGAACGCCGTGGATCCATCTATAGGGCAGCAGCTAAGAATCAAAATGGAAGATGGAGAATTCTGGTAGGTGCCTTTTTCATTTGTCTTGGGGATTGCATTTTTAAAGACGCACACACGTCACCAACGAGTGAGCGTGTGATCTGAATTTGCGACCTGTCTCCTTCTCCTAGGATGTCCTTCCAAGACTTCCTCCGGGAATTCACCCGCCTTGAGATTTGCAACCTCACGCCAGACGCGCTGAAGTCGCGCAAGTTCCGGAAGTGGAATACGACGCTCTACGACGGGACTTGGCGGCGGGGGAGCACGGCTGGCGGCTGCAGGAACTACCCAGGTAGCTCACGTGACATGAGTCGTGTGGGATGGGTTTTAGTAGGTAGGAGAGGATATCTGAATTACAATTTGCCCCTCCAGTCTCCTGTCGGGGGGTAGGGTGGGTTAAAAAGAGTTTTAAAATCCCATCCAGCGAAAACAGAAACTTTGGAAATCAGTCTGCAAAACCTTCCCTTTTGAGCAATTCCAGCTTATGAAATAAGCTGGCTTCCCCTTTGTTAGCCTGCATAACAGAGAACCAGGCAACAACATGTAAAGTAAGCTTAAAAATAGTGTTTACTTACTCAATAGTCTTGGATTGGTTCACGACAAAGGCAGCAGTAGAACTATGCAATGGAAGAAGGATTGGTTACAGTATCATCAAATATATGATATCTTTAAATTAGATTTTAAAAATGGGTTTCCGGATCAAAGCTCACAGTTTGAAAGAGAAATATTGTGGAGCAAGGATAAATTATTGTCAAAAATGTATATAGCTTATTATTAGAATGGGAAATGAAAGATGAGTTAGTCAAAACTTCAATGACACACTGGGCAATGGATATAGGGCATAACATAGACCTGAAACTCTGGAAGAATGATTAGAAATATACCGCATGTTATACTTTGAAAGAGAATTACAGTACTTTTCTGTGTATAAGACAGAGGTGAGCAATTGTTGGCAATCCCCCCCCCAAAAAAGCTCAACAAGTCTGTGCAATCCCCCCAAAGAAAGCTCAATAACTCTGGGCAATTTCCCCCCATTTCCTTAATTTGGCGTCCCAAAAAATAGGGGTTGTCTTATACACTGGGGCGTGTTATACATGGGAAAATATGGTATATAAAAATGATGCATAGATAGTATTTAACCTCAAATAGGTTGGTCAAGATGTACAAGGATGGATCAGATCTGTGTTGGAAATGCAGAGAAATGGAAGGAACATTTTTTCACATGTGGTGGACACGTGAAAAGGTTAAAGGCTATTGGGAAATGATCTGCAATGAGTAAAAAAAATGTTTAAAACAACATTCCCTCAGGCCTTTTAGTTAGGAATACTTCAGTCTGAAGTTCCCATTTGTCAGGGGGGGAAAATTATGTACGCAACCATGGCAGCTCAAATTTTGCTAGCCCATAGATGGAAAGTGAACGAGATCCCTAGAAAGGAAGATTGGCAACTTAAGATGATAGAATTTGCGGAAGCAGCAGGTTTAACTTATAGAATAAGAGAGCAAGAAGAATCTTTATTCAAAGAGGAGTGGGATCTTTTTGCTGAATCTTTAGAAAATAACTGTGTAGAATTGAAAACGCTGGCAGCATTTAGATAAATTCAACAGTATGGTAAATATTTAAAGGATGTAAAATGGAGAAACGATTAGACTGTATAATAAATATGCAGGAATGATAGATAAGTAAAATGAACCATGAAAAGGGAAGGAGGGAAGTCAATTTTACATGGTATTATGTAAAATGTTTATTGTTATTTTAAAAAAACCTATGCAGGTAAAAAATACTTACATTTACAGCATAACCAGCTTCAGGTGTGAGCCTGAGCTGGAGCAAGTACACCCATATGTGCATTCATTGCAGGCTGGAGAAAGAAAGAGAGAGCGACAGGAAGGAGACGGGCTTATATTTTTCGTTTCTTCCTGCTACTGGAAGCAGGAAATGACATCACACAGAACTCTCTCTACCATTTACATTGCTATGTTCTGAGTCGGCCTATCTAGCAATACAGCTCTGTGTCCGTTTGCCCCTAAAGTTACTATCTCGCGAGAATATGCATTTGTTGAATTCGACTGCCACCTCCCCAAAACCCTTGCACCACACAGTCCCCTCTTTCTTTCTTTCTCCGCCAGCAACGTTCTGGATTAACCCCCAGTTCAAAATCCGCTTGGAAGAGGTGGACCACGACGACGATGAGGACAGGAGGGAGCCGGGCTGCAGTTTCCTCCTGTCTCTGATGCAGAAGCACCGGCGCCGGGAGAGGCGGTTTGGCAAGGACATGGAGACCATCGGCTTTGCCGTCTACGAGGTACCGCCCCAAGGGCTTGGCAGAGCTGCCCCTCGGGGTGTGGAGCTGCTCCTCTGCCTTGTTTCGGAACTCACTGCCCCTCTTCCTTTTGTCTCCTGTAGGTGCCTCCTGAGGTATGTATGCCAAAGAGCAACTCCTGTAAGTATGGGAAGCCCCTGCAAGAGCATCTCCTGTCCTGTAAGAACATAGGACCAGGAGCCAGGCCACGGGGGTCTGTATTGTCTGCCAGTGGCTTTCCCCACTGCTACCTGTAGTTGCCAGTAGATTAAACCTCAGGCCTTCTGCATGCAAAGCTTTGCTGCAGACCTTCTGCTTAAAAAAGGGGGGGCTAAGATTCTAGTCCTCAACATAAGGAACAAAATAAGTAGGGGTGTAGCAAATTGCTTTATCCCAAGTCAGGCCAACTGAGTCCATCTAGCTCAATGTTGTCTACACTGACCGGCAGCGGCTGTCCAGGGTTTCAGGCCAGGAGTCTTTCCCACCCTATCTGAAAATGACAGGCATTGAAGCAGGCACCCTTTGCAGTCAAGGCAAGTCCTCATTACTTCTGAATAAAGGCATAATTTAAGTGGGTATAGAGGACTTCTACTATGTTAGAGCGCTGATCCCTCTAGCTAAGCATTGCCTACACTGACTGGCAGCTGCTTTCCAGGTTTTCAGACAAGCTTAGCAGCTGAGCTGCAGTCCTTCCTCTTAAAAAAAAAAGAAAGTAAGATTCCAGTCCTCTTGATTTAAAGAAAGGGCCAATTTAAACAGGGACGTAGAAAGCTGCCATCTACTAGAGCTGCCGTGATTTGAACCTGGAAGGCAGGAGCTCTTCCACTGAGCTATCCAGGGCCGGATTTACGTTTAAGCTAAACAAGTTATAGCTTAGGGGCTCACTCTCTTGGGAGCCCCCCCAAAAAAACTAAAGAAAACAACAACCTGGATATACATTTCCAAAATATAAGATAAAAAACACATAAAATAAAACCTACATACAGCAACAGTGTTTTGTGTTGTGTAGGCTCCTGTGATGTAAGAAATGGGCCCTGCCTCCTAACCTGCTCCCTGAAATATTTGCTCATTTCTAACAGCGACAATTTGTTGTTGACAAAGGGCCCCATTACCTTCAGTAGCTTAGGGCCTCATCAAACCTAAATCCGGCCCTGGCCACGGCTGTTCCCTATTCCGAGAGGAGGGTTTGACAGGTTAAGCGCTTGCTCAACTTGTGCCGTCTCCTCTCTGGCAGTTCAGGGGGCAGACCTCCGTACACCTGAAGCGTGACTTCTTCCTGTCGAACTCCTCGCGGGCGCGATCCGAGCAGTTCATCAACCTGCGCGAGGTCAGCACCCGCTTCAAGCTGCCGCCGGGGGAGTATATCGTGGTGCCTTCCACCTTTGAGCCCAACAAGGAAGGGGACTTCGTGCTCCGGGTCTTCGCAGAGAACAAAGCTGGGACAGTGTATGTCTTGCGGGTGACCTTTGTCATTGGTTTGGGAGAGGGTGGGCAATTGTTCGACTGTTTGAAATGGGTTTCAGAGTGTTGTACAGTGTCCCCTTGCTGCGCTGTTTAACTACTCAAACCCACTGAAATCGACATTTAGGTTTGAGTGGTAATAATAATTCTTACTTATTTCATTTCTATACCGCTTTATATTTTTAAGAAAAATCTCAAAGCGGTTTACAGAATATTGCAACTTCAATGAAACATCCATAAAGCAATCTGAAGAAAGTCAAATGTAGAGTATACAGTCAAAGCAACATAATTAACAGAAAACTAAAATATTACCCGAGAGACTTCAAAATAAAACATTACAAAGGAGGTCAGCTACAGAATACATATTTAACACAAACAAGTTAACAAAAAAGCACATTGCTAAGTGAAGTCAAATATAAAATGCACATTTAAAACAGCATAATTAACAAGAGAATCAAATATTGTCATAAGCATGACACGGCTGTTTGGCAGGCACAAAAAGGCGGGGCAAAAGAATCCAATAGTTAGGGTTTGTTGTCAGGTATAAAAGATGGTGATAACACTCTGGTTTCCCTGGCACAACAGATCCAGTTCTTCTTTTTAACTGGATTTATTGTAGTTGGGAAAGTGACTGGCAACTCCACATTTACGTGCATTTGAGCCACATGCGATTGTGCACATTGCTGTGAATGCTGAAGTAGCACAAAAAGGGGCAAAAGCCACCCTAAAAGAGCATAAAAACACATGAAAATAGCATCTGGCAATCCTAGGAGCCTTAGCACCAACCTTTGAGGCCTGTGCAGACTTGGGAGTTTGAACAAGGAGGTTTGGAGGGAGCGACTCTGGTGGGGTTTGGTAGATTTGGGGGTATTTAATTGGGTTTTGTTGTGGTTTCCAGAGGTTTGGAGGGTGTTCGCAGGCTTTTCCAATGGTGTTCCCAATTTACCATACTTTTCTGTGTATAACACACACACCCGCCCCCCCCCCATGTATAAGACACCCTCTATTTGGGGGACTAAAAATTAAGAAAATGGGGGGGGGGAGATTGCCCAGAGTTGTTGAGCTTTTTTTAGGGGGGGGGTTGCCTGGCCGGCGCTAACGCCTCCTAACGTCTGTCCCCTCATCGGCAGAAGCAGCCTATTGCCCCCCTAGGCACTACTCAAGTATAAGACAACCCCCTATTTTAAACATTATTTTGCAGTAAAAATAACTAGTCTTATACACGGGGAAAAGTATGCAATTTCACTTTAGCATGCGTTGCCTCAGAATGTAACCCCCACGTAAATGGAGAGTTAACTGAAAAGAATGGGAAGAAACAGTATACAAGAAGTAAAGAAGGAGGCCATTTACAGGATAAAGGAAGTCTTTTATTTTTATGTTATGTTTTCTTTATGTAAGGGGATAGGAGTTTAATTTTGATAATTAAATTGTCAATGGTGGTGTGTTTGTTTGTATGTATGAGTTGTGGACTATGTTGCAAATAAATTATTAACAAAATAGGTATTTTGGGGGGGGGGATGAAAATAATGGGATGAAAGAAAAACTAATGGGAAGACCTGGAAGCGCCTCTTATGCATTTCAGGATTGAATGCTTGTTGTTATAGAACGCCCCTGCAAACAGATCAGAGCAAATGCTCAATGAAAACTGGATGTATTCTGGTCTCCGTGGAAGCTTTGAACAAGCATCAGGGCCGGCCCTAAGGCAAAGCTGGGTGACGCAATGTGCCAGGACGCGGGGCCACCAGAGGGGCCCAGGGCGGGGGGGCGCCGGAGGAATATTCGCATCATGGCGCCAGGGCGCCAGATATGCTTAAGACAGCCTTGACAAGCATGGTCTTTCCTGGCTTTCCAGGGTCTCAGGTTCCCGCCCCCATTTGCCTGCCACCTAATCCCTTCTTAACCAGACATGTGGGGGGAGCTGGACTTAGGACTTTCTGAGCTTTTGCCTCTTTCCAACTGGAATTGGCGTTGCCTGTTAGGATACAGGTGCTGACCTTATCCTAGCCCAGGCCTTGCCCAGGGCTCACAGAGTGGAACATTGAGGCTGCTTCAGCAACAGCCAGCCTTAAGCTGAGCCTTAGGTAGGAGCTGTAAGCTTTGCCTTTTACCAAAAAGCACCACTTCTCCTAAAGGGGCCCACCCCCCTCTCAGCAGCTTTTTTACTCTCATAGAGCAGGGCAGACTCTAGATGGCCTGGGGCTCCTGAGATGGAGTCCTCCGAGTCAGAGGTAGGGATGTAAAATGCATTGCTTTCCATTCCGCCCTGTGTTTGACACACACACACACACAGCGATATTTCCATTCTGCAGCGGTTCGTCTTCTGCCAAAAATTACGACGCCGTTGTTCTTTGCCGCCCATTGTGGCGAGATTATGTAGCTTACATAAGTTGGGTTGTCATTACTTTATTCCATCCCATTCATTTCACTGCAAAGGAATCACAGTGCAAATGGTGGTGGTTTGCGGCGGGGAACATTAGTTCGTTATCATTTGCAGACTGAAAGCAACAGCAGCAGCAAACATCAGTCGTTTTCACTGGATTGATTTCCATTATGGGCAAATAAGTTAACATTGGCAGCTTCCAATTTCATTGGAATTCTGCTGCTGCTCACAGCACACGAGCCAGACTTTGGAAACAAAACCAGATGTAAACCCTTGACTTTAACTCTCCCCTGCCTCTCACCTAGCTTCAGAGTGCTTCTCACCACCCCAGTTTCATAATGCTATTTCTGCTATGTTTACTAGTGCCTGGATAATTGCCTTGAGCCTCTTTATGTTTCCCCTGAGTTCTCATTATTATTTTTATTGCCTTTCTGCAGGGAAATGGACGATGAGATCCAGGCTAATCTCCCAGATGAGGTAAGAATCTCCCAGTGACAAATACGGACCCCTTTCAAAGGGCGACTTAGAGGAAATTCCTGCTTGTATTCCAGAGCAGGACTTCCCAAGCTGGTCTCTGGACCTCTGACGGTCTACCAGCTTCATTCAAGTGATCCGCAGCATGTTTGCAAAAATTCAGTTAAAAACCATCCAGCACCTAGCACCATTGCTCCAAGAGGTGGAAGAATAACTAAGTGGTCCTCCGAGATCCTCAGCAATTTTCAAGCGGTCCTTGGAGAAACGAAAAAGTTGGGGAACCACTGGTGTAAAGGAATTATGTAACAACTGCCACCAGTTTTTTTACATTCAAGAAGGATCCCCTCTTCTGTCATGGGCACGTCTTTATCTCTGAATTCAGTATGCGCCCATTGGTGGAAGTCACGAGTGGGGAGAGTTGTGGTTGCACTCAGAGCTTCCCATGGACACCTGTTTGGCCACTGTAAGAAGTGGATGCTGGAACAGATTGTCCCCTTTTGGCCAGAGCCAGCAAGGCTCAACTTATGTTCTCAGCTAGTGCTGGGGCACAGTAATTTGTCCAGCAGTTTTTTCATTTTTTACGAGGTGGTGGTGGAAATCTCCCCACAGATACTTTCCAATGCATGCAGCCCTTAAAATGGACTCATCACATGTGGCCTTCAGCTACAGATTTCAGAGGGGTAGCCAAGATATTATTGAAGTGATGGTGAAGCTTTTTGTGAGTGGTTTGTTTTTATATATTAAAAAAAGAGCAGCCTGTCACATTTTCAGGCTGCCAATTCCAAAGAACTTTGCATATTTAGACTTTCTAACCCTGACCTCCCTGTCTGACCATTCCTCTGTCTCTCCCTTCCCCAGAAAGTGCTTTCAGAAAGCGAGATTGATGATAGCTTCAAGCAACTCTTTAAGCAGCTGGCAGGGGCGGTAAGTGTCGGGGGGGGGCATGAAATTAGATCCATTTCCCATTTAAAGGGGGACTTTCCATCCAAAACAATACGTGAACTGAAATTCAGGCAGCCTTTGAAATCAGCCCTTCTCAGAATTTTGCAATGCGGTTCTCCAGCCTGGGAAAGTGTTTCCTTACTACGGTATTTTGACCAAGCTGTGCAGGTGTTGAGCCAGTGAAAGGTGGCTTCTTGGCAAATGGAGGATTGTCAGGCCCTGCTGATCAGCTGATGCTTGGTGCTCACCTCACCCACCTGTCAAAGTTGACCAGTGGTAGGTGGAGGGAGGGTTAAGGATCATTAAGTTCCCCACCTTTGTCCTAGTTGAGCAGCAGAGCACTTAGTTTGCATATGCAAAGGTGCCTGGAGCTGTGATGGGGAAACAGGTTCCAGTTCTGAGCAGGTTTTGAGCAAAGGGCTTGACTTCAGGCCTCTCCAGGAAACGCCTCTTTTAAGAGTGGCTCAGTGGGCTTAGAATAACATTGAATCTTTTCCCCCTCTTCTTTTCCACCCTTCCTTGCAGGATATGGAAATCAGCGTTCGTGAACTGCAGACTATCCTCAACAGAATCATAGGGAAACGTAAGCACCGGGCCTAACTCGTTCCCTCATCATCTTCTTTTTTTTCTTCAAAAAAGAAATTTAAATAGCAAAACATTTTTGCCGTGCAGAAATTCAGGGAATGTGTGCTTGTGCGTACAACAAATGCTGAGTTTTGTATGCAACAGAGAATAAAACTAATATCTGAAGAAGTGTGCATGCACACGAAAGCTCATACCAAAATAAAAACTTAGTTGGTCTTTAAGGTGCTACCGAAGGAATTTTTTTATTTTACTTCGACCCAGACCAACATGGCTACCTACCTGTAACCAAAACTAATTTGGCAAAGCTTTGTGTTGGGCCCTTTGGCAACAAAAGCATTGCCAGATTTCACCATTTAAAATGTTCGGACACCAACAACCCACCACCTTCCTGACCTTGGACTTGTAACAAACCTGTCATATAGTTCCAGGGTTTGTGGCTTCCTTGTGCAACTGTTGAGTGTCCCGTTGAATGATTTCCGTCATCTTTTTTCTGTGTGCATTCGTGGGGTGTAAAAGGAAAAGCTCTAATTGTCACTTCTTTGCTTTTCACTGCAGATAAAGACCTTCGGACGAAAGGGTTCAGTTTGGAGTCCTGTCGGAGTATGGTGAACCTCATGGATGTATCCTTCCTTTTTGGTTTTGGGGTCTGTGTATTTTAAGGCGGCTCCAGGCTCTCAGTTTTTTGCAGGAGAGGAGCACGTACCATCAATTTAGGTTTGCGCTTAATTAAAATAGATTATAATGCTCTTTTGCCCTAGTGCGATAAATCCACTTTTTAAAAACAAAACAAAACAGACTTTTAAAATTATTTAAAGATGTTTATACTGTATATTACTTACTATGCAAAATTTATATACAGCTTGTTCGTAAAAAAAACTTCAAAGCAATTTACAAAAAAGATAAAACAATAAAATTATCACTAACAAAAGGTACAACCACAATTTAAAACAAACAGAAAATTAAAACCACAATAAAAAAGACTAAAACGAATTAAAAAGTCACACAAACTTTCTAAACATATGGTGAGGCTTGTCTAAATACAAATGTCTGTACAAGGCACAGTGAGGGGACCTGCCTGTTATCAATTGGCAGGGAGTTCCAAAGTGTCAGCACTGCCACACTAAATGATCGAGTTCTTAATCTAGATGCAGAGTAGGTATTATGGGGCAACTGCAAAAGTCCCAATTTCATCAATCGAAGAGGTCAAGTGGGCACATAATCATTAGTGTTTCTAAGTGGTACAAGTAAAAATGAGCCTAACAGAGAATAAAGCGATAAAAATTCTCCATCAAACCAAATGCTGCCTTAAAATGCCTACTGGAATAAGTCTTTGTCATGCACTGGAAGTTCAGCAAAGAGGGGCCCCATCTAATCTCAATCAGGAAGGACTTATGCAGGCTTGAACCCACAACACTCCATGCATGGCTTCTAACAGTTGCGAGCCATGCATCTGATCCCTCGTGTGGGGGACCAGGAGCAGAGACTCCACCAAAGATCTCAGTGATCAGACAAGGATATAACAGGTCAGGCAATCCTTAAATAATCCTGGACCCAAGTTACTCAGGGCCTTGTAAATTAACACAAAAACCTTGAATGTTGCCCAGTAGTGTATTGGCAGCCACTGGAGCGCCGGATTGAAAAGCGTGGCATGAATGAACGACTTGTGGGAAGACAGACACAGTGCCTCGCAAGTGAATCGGGACACATGTTGATTGTCTTATAACCTTCCTCCAAACAAATCAGAATGAATGCTATGTGAAGGCTGGACGTAGTTTAACCTCTGCTTAAGCTATATGCCTGCAAGTGCTCAACAGACTAATCTTTTGGGAGTATAGCATTGGAAGGGAAGGGGAGGTGATGGTGGAAGAAGGCAACGGTGGCATTTTGACAGCAGTGTCTCCTTAACGTCCGCTTCCTTGATCAGAGAGATGGAAATGGGAAACTTGGATTGGTGGAGTTTAACATCCTTTGGACCAAAATCAGGAACTATTTGGTAAGCTCAGTGCCATCAAACCCCTTTAGGTGTAAAAAAAAAAACACCACACAAACCTGACTACAGTGGGGTGGGTAAGTGGTGGGGACCTCTGCCCATCCAGATATTGTGAAGTCCAGCTCCCATCAGTCTCAGATTGCATAGACAGAGGTTTAAAATTTGGGTCACAAAACTCTCCTGTCCAAATATTTCACAAATATTCTCTTGGTTACATGATTCCCCACCCCCTGCAAATCAGGATAGCTAAATGGTATTATAATTATTTTTGTCATTTGCAAGGAAAAGCTGGGGAATTCTGCTTAATAGTTTTCTGATATGCAAACAGTATTTTGCAGATATGTATCTGATAGCTTGGCATCTAGTAAATTTTGCCTTGGTTCAAAAAATTGGAACATATCTATGGAGTGGGCTGAAAATGAGAGAGCCCAAACGATCAAACTTTGTAATTTGACATCCATTTGATTCTGAAATGTGAATGTTAATGTCCAATATCATAATTTGAGCATGTTAAGGAATTTTGAATCTGGTCCTGAATTGAAATCTCTTTCCCCCTCTAGGTGGGACTTAAGTCTAGAGAGTTTGCAGTTTAGTGATCCTTTCTGGATCTCCCTCTAGTGGTTAGACTATGAATTGATGGATTCCTACTGGAGCCTTGGAACTCATAATTTATTTTTTCCTCTTGACACCTTAGATTCTTGGGGCTCAGCCGCTGGGTTCACTGTTGACACCTTTTTTGTGGGGGGGTCTTATCTCCTTTTCTCTTTGTTATCTTTTAAGGCAGTCTTTAGGAAGTTCGATTTGGACAAGTCGGGGAGCATGAGTGCCTATGAGATGCGGATGGCTCTGGAGGCTGCAGGTGATCTTCCCCTTTTTAATTGCATTCAGTTTTCTAGGCAGCCTCTCAACTGAACTAGTCCTCAAGGTGGAATTAAAACCAAGTCATCAATCAGAATCAAGAACCCCAGCTAACAGCCAGAGATCCTGGGTGGTTGGCCACTGTGGGAACAGGATGTTGGACTAAGATAAGCCTTTGGCCTGATCTAGCAGGACCCTTCTTGTCTTCTTTAACATATCCAGTTCCTTTGCCCTTTCCTCATTAATTGTAACTGGAAGCTGTGCATGAATGATGTAAGACAAATATGCAGTTCAGGTCCTGTGAGAAAGACCCTTGTGACTCCTGTCTTTCATGCTCGGCACCCAGCCAGGTGGGATAGTGGAGATACAGCTGCCATATCAGTTTTGTATTACAAATGCCTCAGGACTGGGAAATCGGATTCTCTCCAGATGTTGTTCAACTCTCAACTCCCATCAGCCCCAGCTGGTATGGCCGTAGTTTAGTGGTGGTGGGAGTTGGAATCCTGCAAAGTCTGGAGAACCACAGGTTCCCCACCAAGGTCTAATCTAAACTGCTGGATTTCAAAGCACGCAGCTGTCTGAATTGCTCACAGTCCCTCGGCGTGCCTCAAAATCGGGAGACTCTGTTGTGTTTTTAAGAAAGCCGCCCAGCTTCTGAATGAAATGTGTTTGCTCTGTCTTTCTCTCGCCCAGGCTTCAAGCTGAACAAGAAACTGTACGAGCTAATCATCACCCGCTACGCTGAACCTGATCTGGCCATCGACTTTGACAATTTTGTCTGCTGCTTAGTGCGACTTGAAACCATGTTCCGTGAGTGCCCTTTTCGTAGGGTGGCAGTTTCGTATTTTGATATGTGACCAGGTTGTTTTAGTCTGCTATGGATGGCATGGCCAAAGCCCCCTTGCCCCACCCCCAGGACCCCATAGCTATTGAGGACTGGTGGAGACTGTATGGTCTGCACAGCTTCTTCCATCTTTGGGGTTCTCCTAGAAGTCAAAGGAGGCAAAGGAGTAGCAGGGGACTGCAGTGTTGGCCTTGGAGTTTAGAAAGCTGTAGGATCTGCATGCCCCATATGCTCTACTCTAGGGCTGGAGGGTTTCTTTAGGCGTGCCTCGAAGGCTTTGCAAACCACCAGCAACATTTTAAATTCCCAGGCAATGTTGCAATATGTTCCCCACACTGCTCTTAAATTCTTTCCAAAGCAGCTTGAAATGGGTAAGGAGCTAGCAGGCCAGCAGCCTGGTACATCTTTGGGCATGCCAACCTTCTGGCGCAGTTCTTTGGACTCTGTCCCTGGAGTCAATAGGGTTGATCTGGGTTTTTTTTCCCCACCCAGAGAAGTCCTGCAGTGAAATATTTTTATTTAATTCCCACCCTCAACTCTGCCACTCACCCCACAATCTCTCTCTTCAGGGTTTTTCCAAGCACTGGACTCGGACAAGGATGGAATTGTCACCTTTGACTTGGTTAAGGTAATGCCTCTCTGATCGTTGAAAATAAACTGCCAGTTTTTAAGAAACTGTGACACAAATGTCTGGTGAGATCGCACTCGGGATACCATGTGCCGTTCTGGTCTTGGAACTTCAAAAAGGATATTGTAAATCTGGAAAAGGGGCAGTGAATGGCAACAAAAATGATCAAGGGGGTGGAACACGTTTTCCTATGAGGAACGATTACGACATTTGGGGTTTCTGAATTTCTATGTTTTTAATCCTCCTGAAAACCCACCAGCATTTTTGTGATAATTTATCCTAACATACACAAATACTTGCATGCAGTGTTCCCCAATGTGATTGTGCATTGTATTGCAGCCTATGTATGCATTTTTGTACACATTACTTGCAAAATTTGGAGAGGTAAGGATTTTGAAGGATGGGTCTATGTTTCAGTTCATGCGTTGTTTCAGAAAGCGTGAATTAGGTAGATTTGCTTTTGACTCTGAAGTGAACTGAATTTCTCCTCTATCCCTCTTTTTATCTCTCTCTCCTGCACTGCAGTGGATACAACTAACCATGTTTGCCTGAAGAAGAAACAGCACCATCCCTGCACGGCTGTCTGGCCCTTCTCCTTGGACATCTTTTGTGCTTTCGTTTTTACCTGCAAGTGCCTTGCATCACAATGTGGTCGCTTCTTGCTTTTTTGCTGCTTCCACCTCAAATAAAGGAACAGACACGTGCTTAAACACACACACAGAGCACTTCACATTTGCCTCACGTGCCAAGGTGGACTCTCTTGGCTCCCCGCCGCCGTGCCTGTGACCTCGGAAGCTGTTCAGATCCTGCGCTGCGTCCAAAGCTGCTTCTTGCTTTGAATAACGATCCATAGCAAGACTCTTGCTGCACAGCTTGGCACAAAAGAGGCCTTCCTGACTTGACCTCAGGTTCCTTGTCTTTAAAATGGAGGCTTATCACAGCACCAACATGAGCAGCAACGGCGGCTCTGTGGAAAGGCCCTGAGTGGGAAGTGCATTCTGGGAAAACTCTTGCCTCTTGATGGCTAGTATTTCAATGGCTGTTGGATTTGGTTAGTTTTTAGGGCTTTGTCCTGATGTTGGCCTCCTCTTAGGTTTTGGGGTTTTTTGTCTTAAGATGTATGTGCAGGATAAGGGGGGCGGCCAGAGAGCTGGCCCCATAGAAGCATTGTTTTGAAATAGTGGGCAAACGGCAGGGAGGGGGGAGCCCTGATGCCTTAATTTTAAAAAAAGGGATGTCTTGCCTTCTTTGTCCCTATTGCTGGGTGTCTGCTCAATCCTCCCAGTTTGCTGCTATAGCTGTCTGGTTGATGCCCACTCTGCAACATAGTACCGCTTGCTGGGAAATCTCAGCCCTCCGTTGGCCACACTTCCTTCAACTCATTTGCCATATTTCTTACACTCAGGCCGTATTTGTACTATATGTTTAAAGTACTCTTGAAACACATTCAACAGCCATGGCTTCCCCCAAAGAATCCTGGGAGCTGTAGTTTGTCAAGGGTGCTGTTATGAGACCCCTCTCCTCCTCACAGAGCTACCGTTCCCAGAGTAGTTTTACAATCAATCCCTCTTCCCAGGGAATTCTGGGAACTGTAGTACTCTCAGCACTCTCGACAAACTACAGTTTCCAGGATTATTTTTTTTTGGGGTGGGGAGTTTTATAAAGAGTGCTTTAAATGTGTAGTGTGCATTTGGCCTGAGATTTGCCCACTGGTATTTCACTGTTTGCCAGTGAGATACCTTCTATGTTTTTGAAACATATTTGCATCAGTGCCAAAGAAATATTCCCACTTCTGTAACTGTTTTGGCTTCTGTTGATTTTTTTAATTTGGCAAATACCAAGTTTGGCAAGTATGGACTGAGACCTGACAGGGGACTTTGCAGGGCTCCTTCTTCAGATGGGCAAAGGCCTGTGTCTACATGGGGGAAGCCTGAGGTTCAATCTCTGGCATCTCCAGATAGACATAGGAGAGAACACAATCTGGAATCCTGGAGAGCAGCTGCCAGTCAGTGTAGACAATACAGAGCTAGCTAAACCAAATGTCTGATTTGGTGTAAAGCCGCTTCTGATCTCCCTGCTTATATCAGCCCTGTATTCAGAAGCAATTGGACTGAAATCTTATTTTTAAGGGGAGGACTGCCTTTCAGTGGCATGTTCTGCAGTTCAGGCCCCAGCATCTCCAGGCTGAGAGAGGAAAGAGAACTGCATGGTTCAATGGTCTGGCTCCGCCATAGGGTGGCTTCCGGTCTCCCAATCTTTATCTGGCTGCAAGGACTTCATCCCTTTTCTCCAGCCCCATATTTTCCACTTGCCCGAGGGGCCCTCTTTCCCTCACTGGTGCCTGCCTTTTGGCACCCACAGCTTCACATCACTGACATCTCAAGAAGTTGCCTGTGCCAGCCTTGCTCCTCTCTGACTGTTGTCCTGCCTACAGGGTGCCTTTCTCGAATGGGAAATTGATAACCCTGCAACACCTGGAGGGCTACAGGTCCGCCATCCCCAGGATAAGGAACTGACCCTTGGAAATCAAATAGGGTCAGACACAAAATGATCAGCAATCCTGTTTGGCCAACAGTTGGGCAAGCTGCTTCCTGTCTCTGGAAGCTTCTATGAGCATTCCAATGTCTGACCTCAAGGCCTAAGGGGCAGAATTCTCCTCAACCAGAGGCCGGTTTGGGGTGAATTGGGGCCTCCAGGCTGCAGCAGCTGAAGGCCCCTTACCCATCTCCCCCACCCACTTCACACTTGCTCCCATAAAGCCTTCTGAGGTGCTGCAGAAGCCCCCTTGCTCCCCTCTGAGGCTGTTTCACGCCTCCCTTGAGGTGCCCAAATGGGAGACTTCTGAGGTGATGTTTGCTTCTGTAATGGTGCCGGAAGATTCCGTTATCAGGGATTATTTTACACTCCTATGATGCAACTGGGTACTACTGTTTAATCATTTTGTTTTGTATTGTAGAAACAGACTTGTTTTATTGCCAAAAAAAGGAAAAAAGAAGTGCTATTATTAAAGCAAGATGCTTGAGTCCCTATTGGTTTTGGCTGTTTTTTTTGTTAAGTTTCTTTCCTTCTCACGGTCTGAGGGGAGGTTACAACAATATAAAAATACAACCTTGAAATAAGTTAGAACAATTTACAGTCGGAAGAATAGGTTGTGCCTTAAACCTTAAACCACAACCTTCGCCCGACTGTGAGGCATGAAGGCCACTCCCTGCAAGGCCCTTTCCACCTGGCCTAGGGGGTAGGACCCAGACTCACCAGGCCTAGAAAGAGGCTCCTTGTAAGGTCGGAGGAACATTGACAGGATATTGTTTTATTGTTTTATTTAATATGCTGTAAAACGCTTAGAGATTTTCATTAAAAATATAAAGCAGTATAGAAATTTTAAAAATTTAAATAAAATAAAATATGTAGCATCTGGGTCCTCCAGCCTATCAGGAGGGGGACGTTCACCTGCAGAGAGGGAATCAGTAGACTTGGAGAGAGAACAGAGTGACCGGATACTGAGTCTATGCAACTAACTGAAGATGGATCCAAAACTCTGCCCAATTCATCATCTCCCATGGACCCGGTGAGTGTGACGGTGGAAAAATGGCCTTGTGGGCCAAAGTTAAACAGACCACTGCTGGAGTTTACTTTGACCCTCAAACTGGAGGATCCCTGTTTGGTTGCCTGGGATTTGCAGCCATTTGTGTCACAATGTCTGGATTCAGTGTCGCTGGAGACACCAGATAATTCCAAGGCAGTTAAACAGAAGCAGGTTTAGGCGGAGGAGTAGGATAATGATTTCCTGCTATACACAGGAAATCACACCAAGGAGCAAAGTGCATTGCAGGATCCTGTCAGCACCCTCTTTCTCCCCGCTCCGCTCATACCCACACCCAAGAGCAAAAGCAACCAGACTATATCTCCCTCCCTGCTGATCTCCCCCCGAAACATCCCCCTGAGTCCTCCTAAGAAATTGCTCCACTCCTTTGCTCCCTCTCCTTTCAGCCTGCCCCAGAATTTGCTCCCTGAAACTTTCCCAGAATATGCCCCCTTGACACCTGAACTGCCTACGTGAAGCTAGCCACATGGCAATTAGGAGTTGGCTGGAAGTCAGGAAGCACAAATCAACTATCTCTCAAGCCTCAAGTCTGCCCAGTAACTTGAGGCATAATAACAGCCAGGAGATTGGTTGAGGAAACTATAAAGACACAGACCGCTGAGCGGGCTTTCTACCTGGAGTTTTGTGGCTGGAGGTGCACGGCTTTGGAGACGCAGGGGGCGGAGCCGCCGCCCCCCCCCCCCCCGGCTGATAGGATCCTTTTTGTCTCGCCCCCTGTTCCTAATCCGATTAAGGCTTTGTGACTCTGTCACTTTGTGACTGTGTCACTCACATGAAAGCCTAACATTCAGGGGCGTCACAATGGGGGGGGCGATGGGGGCGGTACGCCCTGGGTTCCACTCTGGGGGGGGGTGCCACTTGGCGCCCCCACCCCCACGACTCCCAAGCCACTTTTTACCGGGAGGTAAAGTTCGCTTTTTACCGGGAGGCTGGAGGCTCGGCTTGGGAGTCGCGGGGGTGGGGGTGCCAAGTGGCACCCCCCCAGATTGGAACCCAGGGCTTACTGCCCCCATCGCCCCCCCCCCATTGTGACGCCCCTGAATGTTAGGCTTTCATGTGAGTGACACAGTCACAAAGTGACAGAGTCACAAAGCCTTAAGCGGATTAGGAACGGGGCGAGACAAAAAGGATCCTATCAGCACCCCCTTTCTCCCCGCTCAGCTCATACCCACACCGAAAAGCAAAAGCATCCCTCCATCCCACCCCAATACCACCTGCCACACCCTACGAGCGCACCTTATGTTTAAGCCCTCTCTAAGACAGACTATATCCCCCTCCCTGCTGGTCTCCCCCAAAAACATCCCCATCCCCCCTGAGTCCTCCTAAGAAATTGCTCAACTCTTCTGCTCCCTCTCCTTTAAGCCCGCCTCGGAATATGCCCCCTTGCCCCTGAAACTTTCCCAGAATATGCCCCCTTGCCCCTGAAACTTTCCCAGAATATGCCCCCTTGTTTCCTGAAACTTTCCCAGAACCTCCCTTTCTCTCAAACTGGAGGATCCCCATTTGGTTGCCTGGGATTTGCAGCCTTTGTGTCACAATGCCTGGGTTCCAGTGTCACTGGAGACGCCAGAGAATTCCAAAGTGATGCTCCAGAAGCAAAGCAGTTAAGGCAGTTGAGACGAAGCAGGTTCAGGCGGAGAACTAGGACGATGGTATGCATCATAATAATGTAATTTATACTATACTAACTGGCTGGCTACATCACCCCAGAATTAGCATTTGAGGAAGGGCTAACCCATCTCTCTCTGCCTTTATCTCTCTCCCCCTTCTGATCCTTCATCTCCATGAGCTCACAAATCTGGTAGCACATAGCATCCTAAGGCAGCTACTAGGATCCCCACCTGCGACAAGGCCCCACTGCTGTGCCAGTATTTTGTCCCTCAGTCCTGGAGTGTTGGGGAGTTTGGAGCCATCGTTTTTATTTTCCACACTCACTCTGGGGCCTGCTGAGAAAGTGGTGCCACCAGCAGGGCTAGGAAGCCCATGGTCCTTTTTGTCACTAACATCCCAGCAGGTATATAATCTAGGGTTGCCATACTTCAAGAATTAAAAATCAGAACACAAAGTTGTCGAGCTTTTCTGGGGAAACTTTTAAAAAAACCAGACATTTTACTGATTTTCCAAAAATTCCCCATGGACGCTAATTCTGTCACTGGGATCCTGGACATGTCTGGGGAAATCCGGAATATTGCAAATGTATGGCAATGACGTATGGCAACCCCATTATACATCACAAGCTGCCTTTTACTCCCCTGTTAATAATCTTCTTGGAACTACTGGTTTACGGAGTGCTGGTTTATGGAATGGGCAGAGAGAGGCAGGTTCCTGCCCCCACAGAGCATACAGTATTAATTTCAACATTGGGGAGATATGAAAAGAGATCCGAAAGAATAGTGGCTAAATGTGTGTTTCTCCCCCAAGGAGGTTCCAGAGACTGACCCCCTCTCCCCCCCCCAATTGCTAAGGAAGGACTTAGCTCTTTTCTAGCATCCTTTGGCTCTAGATCCTGCCTTCCTTGGCGGGTTTATTTTACTCCTTTTTCTTCTGCTGCCTCCACCTTCCCTCATTGTGGTCCTTTGCAGGTGATAGTATTTGGCCAGCGGGCACAGAAGACAACAGTCCCCCCCCCCCGTGGCTCCTGTTGTGAGAGAATAGCCTCACTGCACTTTTATTATTAGCTTTTTTTATTTACAGTATTTATTTAAAATGGTCTCTAATTTCATTAATTTGGTCAGCTAACGTTGCTGCCTCCTGTATAGTTTTGGGATGTCTTTCTTTGACCAGATATTTTAATTCCCCATTCACAGTCGCATAAAATTGTTCTAAAGCTATAACCTCCCTGATCTTCTGAACTGAATCCATGTCCTCCTGCTCTAGCCATTTTGTGAGGTAATTTGAAATTTTGGCTCCAAGTTGAGCAAACGTTTCCCCCCTCAATTTTGTCACACTCCTGAACTACTTCTTTGGCTGTTCTGAGGCGATTCCAAATTGGGTATAAATTAATTGTCTAAACAACTCAAAATTTCTAGATTGGTCTTCTGGCATTTGTGCGTAAAATTCAGCTAAAGTTCCCCCAATCCTAGCTCTTAATATTATCATTTTCTCCTCATATTTTACTTGGAAATCGTGGACATGCTCTTTTGAAAGAGATGATAAAAGCCCCTGGGTTATCTTTCTCTTTAAACTCAGGGAAACGCTTGAGATCTACTTGAAACTGGTTTTGGCCATTTGTGCTATTATTATTATTTTGGTTTTCCACAGATGCCAATTCCAGTTTCGGCATTTCTAACTGAAATTGCATCTGATTTTCCCTCAGGTGGCACTGATCTCTTCCGCTTTCTTGTTCAGCTTTAAGTTTTTCTCTTTCCTGTTCAGCTTTAAGTTTCTCTCTTTCTTGCTCAGCCTTAAATTTCTCTCTTTCTAATTTAAATTTGTATTCCTGTTCCAATTTCCACGTTTCAAATTCTAAAGAGAGTTTTGGTTCTTCTGCCTCGGATGGAATATTAAAAATTCCCTCTAAACTCTGCTCTTCTCTCTGAGGATTCCCATTTTCCTCCTCTTCAGAGCTTTCATAAGTTGGTTCCCTCGCAGGATTTATTGGCTTTTTGGGTGGCATTTTGAGTGAGTGAGATTTGACGGCAAATCAGAGTCAGATAAGAGAAAATTTTCCTCACTACTATTCCCTCCGGCTAGGCTTCCTTTTAGACTCTGGCCCCGAAGTCCTGCACTGGGTCTTCACACTAACCCTGCAAGCTCACTTCTTCCAACCACAAGTCTAAAAACCTCTGCCAGAATAGCTTCAAGTTATCTTTCCTCTTTATTATTTTGGCCTCGCTGCGCACCTTGGGTTTTCCACAACTACACCAGTATGTCTTCACACTCAGGCTAAGGTAACCATTCCCAGATCTACCCTTCCCCTCACAGGTGTCTTGATCCCACCACAGATGATTTATTTATCTCACTTCTGCCACCAATTTTGTGGCGTTCTGTACAGAGCCCCTGGTCGTTTCATGGACTATTGACCTGTACACCACTATTCCGCTGCCACCAACCAGGATCCCCAGTAAAACACTGAGTCTCAGTCAGGATTAAAGTTAACAATGAATATTAAGAGTTTATTTCAAACACCAACAAGCTTTACATATTTTTGAAAAACTGTTGCACTTTATCCTCTCAGTCTTATTTCTGTCTTTAGCTCACACTAACTCCTCTACCTCCCCACCACAAAGTTCCACAGTCACCAACCCCCACAACTCCCAACTGTCAACTGTCCCAACTGTCAACTGTCAACTGTCAACTGCCAAAGCCCCCTTGGCCTGAGCCTTAAAACAAAAAGGCTCTGCCTCTGGGCTTTCGTATTGGTCAGTTTATTAACCCTTTTTCCTCCACCTGTACAAACATATTCCCAAAGAGTGAGCAAACGCCACAGCCGGCTGTAGGCAAGGGAGTTTAGCAGAATATGGAACGGGCAGAGAGAGGCAGGTTCCTGCCCCATGGAGCATATAGTATTAATTTCAACATTGGGGAGATGTGAAAAGAAAAGAGAGCCGAAAGAAGAATAATGGCTGAATGTATGTTTCTTCTCCAAGGAGGTTCCAGGGACTGACCCTGTCTCTCCCCCCCCCCCCCGCCCCCGAATTGCTAAGGAAGAACATAGCTCTTTTCTAGCATCCTTTGGCTCTAGATCTTGCCTTCCTTGGCAAGTTTATCACTTCTTTTACTCCTTTTTCTCCTGCTGCCTCCACCTTCTCTCTTTGTGGTCCTTTGCAGGTGATAGCATTTGGCCAGCGGGCACAGAAGGCAACGGTGCCCCCCCCCGGCTCCTGTTGTGAGAGAATAGACTCATTGCACTTTTATTATTAGCTTTTATTTATTTATTTATTTGAAATGGTTTGAGACTGCTCTCTCCTACAAAATATCAAGGTGCTGTACAACAAAACATACAGTAAATCATAAAACACCACAAAAACGTTAACAAGTTTAAACAAATGGCCACAGCTGCTGCGGACTCCCATTTGTCCCTATTTTCCAAGGACATCCTTGATTTAGAGAAGCCATCCCGGTTTCTTATTTGATCTCTGAATATCCCACTCTTCCTCAGGATATCCCTATTTTCACTGGAGAAATGTTGGAGGGTATGGTACGATGTCGCTATACTGTATTCATTGGATTATTATTATTATTTTTAAAAAATAATTTTTATTAGTTTTAATTTGAAGTCCAATAATAGCCTCATTATAGCAATACCAATATATAATGCAATTATTAATACCAATCATTCAAATACCCAATTATATAATTTAGATAAAGTCAGGCCCCGTGTGCTAGATTTGATGGTTTGAGGATTTTCTTTATTTCTGCATTCCAAAATCTTATTCGTTTCAGTTACATTCTGGTCATAAAAATAATGCCTTATACAACAAATTCAATATTAATAACTTCTATTTGTGTTGACACATTAAATGATTTATAAATCTGCAAGTGAGGAACTCAAACTATCCTTGTTCTTCCTGGGTGTAGCAATTATTCTGTCGGTGGTGTTTCTTCCTGTCCTTCTAAGATGTTATGTGTGTGTGTGTGTCCCACCCCCCCTTGCTGTTATCAGTAGTGCCTGATATCCCATTGTTGTTCCATTGGTTGGGTGGGTCACTTGTCACTTTCCGCTGCTCACCTTTCCACATCCACCACTGCTTCCATTTCTTTTCCAGTCATGCTAGTAACTAGTTAGCGCTCCTAAATGGAGCATAGGCACATATGTATTATTATTTTCTTTTGAGCCCTCGAATTTGCAAAAAAAACGGAAAATTGCACAAGCAAATCACTTAAACACACACACACACACACACACACACACACACACACAAACTGACCTTAATCTACGAAGCACTTGCTGAGAATTAGCCATTGTTTTCCTTTCTTTTCCAGCTACGCTCCTAACTATTTCTGGTGCTCAGAGAAGTAGTCTTACTTTCTTTTCTTCCTTCAGATTTGTACAAACTCCCAAAAGCTTCCCAACCAAACAGTATTAAAACTGTGTGCTGAAAATTTACATTTGTCAGTGTGCTTTAGCGCACTTCCTGGGTGAGGAAAATAAATGAAATAAATTTGAAAACTGCTGACTCTGAGCTGCTCTTGGGCTGCCCATTCCTCCTTGGTCACTATTGTGCCTCCAGGCCACCAGCTCTGACAGACACAGTTGATTTTGGCCAACCGACATCTCTCCTTTTGTCTTCTCCCAGTTTGAGACCATCCAGGGGACAGAGCCCGCAAGAAGAGAAGTCGCCTTGTGGGGAGGCCTTGGGCTGCAGGTGAGCTGATCCTGAGTGGTACAGGGAGGGGAGAGAGGTTACTGGTTTCCATAGAAACACACCACCTGCCATTTCCCTAGAAAAAAGATGTTCCTAAGAGATTTGCCCTGCACAACAAATAATGGAGGAGTGAGGTCCTTTTGGGGTGAGGTCAAAGTGCTGAAAGGTAGCCTGCTGCGGCCGTAGAGGCTGATAGGGGAGAAACATGTTTTGTTGCATCCGGGGCAGAGGAAGGCATCCGGTTGTGCTGCTGCAGATCCACCAGGGCATTTCTTCTCTCTGCGCTCCTCCTAGCGGCCGTTCCTTCTCCGGTCACTGCTATGGATACATGAGTGTTAAACTTTCATGCACTGCAACCCAGTTCATCTCAGGGCTCTCCATAGCCAATTGGTGAGTGACACAGAGTCACAAAGCCTTAATCGGATTAGGAACAGGGGGTGAGACGTTCCCCTGTCCATTGTAAGAGAGGGCATCAGTGGGAGCTGCGAAAGACTTTCCTCTTCCTCGCATTCTAGATGTTGACTTTGGTGTTTCCCGGTCACCTCCCCACATTTGCATCTGGGCGAGGGACAGGTAGCACACCAGTTCAGCTCAACTTTTGAGAAAATAACAATTATGGGGATTGTTATAAATAGCCATTATTTCTCCTTTGGTACCATAGTTTGGCAGGCTAGCCAGCTGGCTGGCTGTCCTAGCAAAGGTAGCCACTTGTGTGTGTCAATGGGTAAGAGAGCAATCCCAAGGTCTCTTAGGGGGGCATCACTGGGGCTGGTGGGTGCTCTGGAGCTCCCCCTCCATGGACTGAGAGGGAGATGCACTTGCAGGCCACAGAGAGGGATGTCTGAAGAAGTGGGGATCCTCTTTTGACAGGCAGCTGGAGGTTCTGCTGCCCTTGCTGCCCCACCAGCAGCCAAGGCATAAAGAAAGCTGGGGAAACCCAGCAGATGGGCAGGGTATATATACAGTAATAAAAATAAAAGTCCAGGAGATTGTCGGGGTAGATTTGGGAAGCCGGGTGCAGACAGAGGCAAAGTTAGGATCCAGGCATGCTTCTAGCTCCAGAGATTTTAGCCACAGAAATAATCAAAAGGTGTGGGTTTTTTTCTTTGTTGCTTCCGCTATACAGGAAATCGCACCAAGGAGTGAAGTGCATTGCAGGATCCTATCAGCACCCCCTTTCTCTCCAAGAATATGCCCCCTTACCCCCAGAAACTTGGCCAGAGTACTGTATGCCCCTGAAACACTGCCTCCTGAAACTCTCCCAGAATATGCCCCCTTACCCCCTGAAACCCTCCCAGAATATGTCCCCTTACCCCCTGAAACTCTCCCAGAACATGCCCCTTACCCCCTGAAAACATTGCCGAACATGCCCCCTTACCCCCTTGAAACCTTCCCAGAACATGTCCCCTTACCCCCTGAAACTCTCCCAGAATATGCCCCCTTACCCCCTCCCAGAATATGCCCCCTTACCCCCTGAAACTTGGCCAGAACATGTCCCCTTACCCCCCTGAAACCTGGCCAGAGTATGCCCCTTTGCCTCCTGAAACTCCCAGAACATGCCACCTTACCCCCTGAAACCATCCCAGAACATGCCCCCTTACCCCCTGAAACCCTCCCAGAACATGCCCCCTTACCCCCTTGAAACCCTCCCAGAACATGCCCCTTACCCCCTTGAAACCTTCCCAGAACATGCCCCCTTACCCCCTGAAACCCTCCCAGAATATGCCCCCTTACCCCTCTGAAACCTGGGCAGAGTATGCCGCTTTGCCTCCTGAAACTCTCCCAGAACATGCCCCCTTACCCCCTGAAACCTGGCCAGAACATGCCCCCTTACCCCCTGAAACCTGGCCAGAGTATGCCTCTTTGCCTCCTGAAACTCTCCCAGAACATGCCCCCTTACCCCCTAAAACCTGGCCAGAGTATGCCTCTTTGCCTCCTGAAACTCTCCCAGAACATGCCCCCTTACCCCCTAATACCCTCCCAGAATATGCCCCCTTACCCCCTGAAACCTGGCCAGAGTATGCCTCTTTGCCTCCTGAAACTCTCCCAGAATATGCCCCCTTACCCCCTCCCAGAACATGCCCCCTTACCCCCTGAAACCTGGCCAGAGTATGCCTCTTTGCCTCCTGAAACTCTCCCAGAATATGCCCCCTTACCCCCTCCCAGAATATGCCCCCTTACCCCCTGAAACTTGGCCAGAACATGCCCTCTTACCCCCCTGAAACCTGGCCAGAGTATGCCCCTTTGCCTCCTGAAACTCCCAGAACATGCCCCCTTATCCCCTGAAACCATCCCAGAACATGCCCCCTTACCCCCTGAAACCCTCCCAGAACATGCCCCCTTACCCCCTTGAAACCCTCCCAGAACATGTCCCCTTACCCCCTGAAACCCTCCCAGAATATGCCCCCTTACCCCTCTGAAACCTGGGCGGAGTATGCCGCTTTCCCTCCTGAAACTCTCCCAGAACATGCCCCCTTACCCCCTGAAACCTGGCCAGAACATGCCCCCTTACCCCCTGAAACCTGGCCAGAGTATGCCTCTTTGCCTCCTGAAACTCTCCCAGAACATGCCCCCTTACCCCCTGAAACCTGGCCAGAGTATGCCCCCTTACCCCCTGAAACCTGGCCAGAGTATGCCCCTTTGCCTCCTGAAACTCTCCCAGAACATGCCCCCTTACCCCCTGAAACCTGGCCAGAGTATGCCTCTTTGCCTCCTGAAACTCTCCCAGAACATGCCCCCTTACCCCCTAATACCCTCCCAGAATATGCCCCCTTACCCCCTGAAACCTGGCCAGAGTATGCCCCTTTGCCTCCTGAAACTCTCCCAGAACATGCCCCCTTACCCCCTGAAACTTGGCCAGAACATGCCCCCTTACCCCCTGAAACCTGGCCAGAGTATGCCTCTTTGCCTCCTGAAACTCTCCCAGAATATGCCCCCTTACCCCCTCCCAGAATATGCCCCCTTACCCCCTGAAACTTGGCCAGAACATGCCCCCTTACCCCCCTGAAACCTGGCCAGAGTATGCCCCTTTGCCTCCTGAAACTCCCAGAACATGCCCCCTTATCCCCTGAAACCATCCCAGAACATGCCCCCTTACCCCCTTGAAACCCTCCCAGAACATGCCCCCTTACCCCCCTGAAACCTGGCCAGAGTATGCCCCTTTGCCTCTTGAAACTCTCCCAGAACATGCCCCCTTACCCCCTGAAAACATTGTCGAACATGCCCCCTTACCCCCTTGAAACCCTCCCAGAACATGCCCCCTTACCCCCTGAAACCCTCCCAGAATATGCCCCCTTACCCCCTGAAACCCTCCCAGAACATGCCCCCTTACCCCCTGAAACCTGGCCAGAGTATGCCCCCTTGCCTCCTGAAAGTCTCCCAGAATATAAGCACAGTTGCAACAGGGGTTTCCACTCCCAATCGTCCAATGTGGTATGAAGGAAGACGAACCCGAAAACAAAAGAAGCCACAGAGTTTTATACTTTTCTTACAGCACAGAGGAATATGTCAGAGGAGGGGTGATTCTGGAGATTACAGGTGAGTAGTTGTGAGAAATGTTTGGTAAAGTACAGTTGTTATGGCAGATATTAATACTTCAATGTTTACATGCAAAGTTCTTAAGTGGTGTTGACAAAGAGAGGAAGGTTTGCGGATGACTGTTATCGGTATTTCTCAGCCCATCCCGTCTATCCTACTGATGTCTATCTATTGTGATTTTATGATTACAGGGGAAGCTTGATGGTTCTGCCTGGAGCGTTTCCTCCAGGGAAGAAAGACTATTGGCTTTGGGCGATTCTTGAGCTTATGTTGATGTTCCCTTTTAAATGAAGTGTTATATGTTACTTTGACAGTTTGTGAATGACATACAGTATTGAAATAAACAGTTGTATTTGTGAACTGGTGTCATATCATTGTCAGCCCTGTTGACAGCTGTGGCGCTATTTTTATTTGAGCGTATTCCAGTACAGTATTTTTCTTCTTTGGCGATCACTCGTAGCCGAGTAAGATTGTCTTCCATAAACACGCTTTTAACCATGAGTCCATAAGTGACTGTGGAGGCTAATTCTGGATCCACACATCCTTTCACAGTGGGGACATTGGCTTCCGGGCAGTTGATCACAGTGTGGATTTGCCAAGCGTGCCTTCCTCTTAGCACGTTTCTCCCTTGCGTCCTGAGTTCGAGTGTCTTCAAAGCCCATGACACCTTTGGTAAAGGCTGTTCTCCAACTGGTGTGCTCACAGGCTCGTTTCCCAGTTGTCACAGTGTTTATACTACATTTTTTGGATTTGCCTTGAGACAATCTTTAAACCTCTTTTGTTGACCACCAGCATTACGATTTCCATTTTTAAGTTCGAAGTAGTTGGCACTCAGTATAGTCAAGTACCAGTGTCCTCAAAGGGCTGAAGATGTAGCTTAAAACCAAATTGAATGTCTTTAAGGACCGAAAAGGGCCATGAAAGGCAGGTTAATGCATAAAGAAAGCAACCACACAACTTAAGCTACTCCTAAAATACTTCATTTCCCCATACATCAATTTATTAGATGACATGAGAACATACATTATGAGTAACATCAATGTTCAAATATTTTTTTTAAACTTTCCTGTATAGAGAAAATTAATTAATAACGAAAAAGCCATTTATGTAGTGCAATTATAGATAAAGTGAAATGCATTAAAACAAATTTGGGGCGGATGGGAAAGATACTTTTGCTATACAAGAGCAGTGGTGCAGAAAATGAGTGCCTTATTTTCTAAATCTTTTAAATCAGCTGTCTCCTTTATCCAACACTTCTCAGACTCTCTTAATGCAGACCACTGCTCACTGTGGGGGGGGGGGGGAGCTATGAAGAAAGCCAAATCAGTCGATCGTTTCCATTACCTGTTTGCCACCTTGTATTAGCACAGGCACACGCGCGAAAGGGAAAATCAGAAAGAAAAGCCCCCTTTCTCTCCGTCGGCCTCATTTCCATCTCCCTGAATGGCATCCTGGCCTCTAAGTTCCAACCCTTCTTCAAGCTTCGCTCCCCCCCCCCTTCCTTGATTTTCTTCTCTCGTCGACGCTGCTGCTGCCGCCCCGTGAACGGAGATCAAGAGCAAAGCTGGTCGCGCTGAAAGCAATGGGGAGAAAAAGGAAGAGAGACAGGGGGAAAGGAGGGGGGGGCGAGTGAAATCGCCCTTAAAAGAAAAAAAGGGAAATCCCAGTGAATTGTATTGCCAGCTCCCTTTCGTCCAGTGTTTGACTGGGGATTGCGAAGTCCTGACACGGACTCCACACTGACTCTGAACTGGCGCTACCTTCCAGCCTCGGGGAAGGGGAGCCTGGGCTGGGGAGAAAAGAGAAAGAAGCGGTGCGGGGTGTGCGTGTTCGTGCAAAAGCTTTGGGCTCGATCTGGCTACGGCAGGGAGCTCTGGATCACTTCAGCCGGCGGTGGCTGGGAGCTTTGGGGCAGCCCCGCAGCGAGAGCAGAAGGCTCGGCGGCATCTCGGGGTCCCCAGTGGGTGCCGTCCGCCCACTCGCAGAGAGGACCTACTTGCCAGCTCTGCAAACTTTGATCTGTGGTGTTGATTTTTTTTCTTGATTTTTTTTTAATAACTTGGTGGGGTTTTTTTATAAAAAAATCATTTTTTAAAAAGTGGCCCCGGATTTATTGAAAATAATCTGGTAACCTCAGGGTGGAGGCCCTTAGATGTATGGTGTGCAGCAGCTTAAGTTGCTAATGTTTTGACTCCGTGGGGCTTCTGAGCCGACCTACTAAATATTTATTAAATAGGCGACTATAGTCACATTGCAAGGTAAGTAAATCAAGCTCCCCACTGACGGAGAGGAATCGCTGTGAGGTAAACACAACGCGTGGGCCGCCTCACGTGGCAGATGGATTGGCTAGCCGACTCGCCAATCACACTTCTAAAGGCGGCACCGAGTGTCCGCTCGCTCTTTGGATTGGCGGAGAAGGCTTCTTCCGGTGTCGCGCGTGCGCCGCTATGGCCGGCAGCGGTTGGGAGCGGAGGGTGCTGCCCGTGTGCGTGGGGGCGGCGCTGGTGGGCGCGCTCGCCTTGGAGGTGATCGCGGTGCTGCTGCTTCGGCAACGCGGAGGCGCCGGCGAGCGCGGGAGCGAGGCCCGTAGGACAGAAGCATTCCCATTTGCATCACTGGCATCGCTGCTTTTCCTGCTGGGGAACGTGCTCGAGAACGCACGCCGTTTCGTCACAGCCTCGCCCAGCACGCGCGGCGTTATGCTGGCGGGGGCGGGGCAAGGATGGGAGTGAGTAGGATGGTTGCTTCAGCGGACGGCAGCCAATCAGAAAAGGGTGTGGGGGTGTGGAGGCGGGGTTTGGGGAAGTGGCGGGAAAAGGGTTGGGAAGGCGCTTTTGATAGGCTAGGAAAAGCGCCTTGGCCTGGCGCTCGGCACATGCTCAGAGGCACACTTCTCGTTGGTTTTTATTTTACCAAAGCTTTTTTTCAGGGGAGGAAAAGCCCTGAGGAGAGCAACAGCGCCAGTGAGGTTTGGGGTGCATTAAAGGGAAAGGAATCGAGGAGAAATCGCAGCTGCCAGACAGGAGGTCCCATCACTTAAAAAGGGAACCAGGTAGCAGATAATGGGAAAGACCCCTGAGAATTTCGGGGTAGACAACTCTGTGTTAGATGCTCTGCCAGAGTAAACAGTACTGAAGCTCATATCTTAACCTGGCAGCTACTGGCATTCCTAAATGTATTGCAGGCTTGCAGCACATTTTTTTGTTTTTTTTGTAAGCAAGATCCTGCTTCATTAAGACGATGGAGGCAAGTGTGTGTGTGAGAGAGAGAGAAAACAACCAAGGGGCATTTAGAGAAATGGATTTAATATGTAAGATTAAAAAATGAATGAGTATACTGTACAAGCAAAAGAGGAATATCGTAGAATGAATTCCTCAGTGGCCACAAAGAATTGGGTATTAACTGCAGCAGCACTTACATTGTGCAATTCACTGCATTTGTATGCTAGGAAGGTTTTTGTGCCTGATTTTAGATGCCAGGTTAAAACATGTTATTAACAAGAGCTTAACCTGTCATGTGCCCTATTTTTTTGTTCCTCTGATATTTGCCTCTGTTTGTCTTTGAATTTCGTCTCTTAGGTTGATTTTATTAAGTATGCTGCCTTGAGAAGGTTTTCTTCTTAATAGGGCAATGTAGAAATTAACATATAAACAAATGAAAGCATATCAGGTAGAAATAAATGGGACTAATCCCCATTGAATTTAGTAGACCTTAACTTATGGTTAGGGGGAAAGGCATGCTTCCTGTCCCCACAGGTTCTTTGCATTATATATATATATATATATATATATATATATATATATATATATATGTTGCCCCCTTTCATGTATTTATTTGTTTCATCAGTTTTATGCTCCACTTTTCAATCAGTTGATCAGGGTCATTTATAACTGGTTGAAAGAATACTCCCTCACATACCTGTGACACAAGCTGGCAGCCTTTAATCCTCTGGCTGCTTGACAGTCCCAGGGAAGCCTGTATTTGGAGCAGAGTATTATTTCCTGCAATGGAGGAGAGAAGCACCGTCCCCACAGTTGCTCCTTCTGTGGCCAATGGTTGGGGCTGGGTTCGTCTCCCACTTGCTGTGTGATCTTTTCCCCGAGGGGCCGAACTGCCAAAAGGCATTTAACCAGAGTTGTTAAGAATAAAAAAGCAACATTGGAAGCTGCTTTATGCCAAGTCAAACCACTACGGTAGTTTAACCCAGTTTCAAACAAACTGATGGGCAATGGTTCATCTGGGATTTAAGCGAGGTTCCCCCACCCCTTCCTCCAGATGCCAGGGATTGAACATGGGACCATTTGCATGTAAATCATATCCTCTGCTGCTGGTCTGAGTGAGTGGCATAACATGAGCCCAGTACAAACCTCACCGTCCCTCCTCTCTCTCTCTTTCAGTTACTGCTACTCCTGCCAATCTCACGTCCCTCCCCGCTGCAGCCACTGTTTCTCCTGCAACATTTGCATCCTGCGGCGCGACCACCATTGCACTTTGCTCGGCCAGTGCTTGGGATACCAGAACTACCGCTACTTCCTTTGCCTGCTGCTACATGGCTCTGTCGCCTTGCTGTACGGCTGCATGATCAATGCTGATGTGGTCCTATCGCTGCTCCAGGAGGGCACCTCTGTTCAGGCGATGCTGCTGCTACTACTTCCCTGGCTTATGTTACTGATGGGTAAGATTCATTGGCGCCGTACAGACTCCATCACAGGCCTACGGTTGCATGCTGGAAACTGACGAAATAGGCCTCTGCACCACTCTTAATAGTACCAGCCCTGCTTTTGAGAGTACAGGCAACTCCCCTCTTACGCGGGGGTTACGTTCCAGCGCCCCGCACGCATACGGGAAAATCATGTAAGTGGGGAGCGCCCCCTAAACACCCTTGAAACACCCTTGGTGCCTCTCTCTCCAATCCAGATCAAAAATACTGTACCAAAAATATCCGCAACTGGAGTTGAAGCTCTGGGGCTGGCAGAAGGCTAGAGGATGTGCAGAAAGGCTGCTTCTGTGTACTGCATGTATCAGCTGTTAGGCGGAGAGGCTGAGCAGCCTAAACAAAGCCTCAGTGTGCCTCTGGTCTCTTTGGGGCTTCCACTGCCTTGTCCTGTTCAGGCTCTGGGGAGGGTCTCCTCACGAGCCATGAGTACTCTCCAGCTCTCTTCCTCCATTTCCTGGTATGAATTAAATTACTTCTTTCCCAGTGCCACTATACGTGGTTGTAGGTGCACAAGTGGGGGTGGGTGGGTTCCTGTATCTGTGGACAGGGTTTAATTCAAGCCCAGGCTTACCTCAATCGGTAGAGGATGAGATACTTAATATCAGGGTCATGGGTTCGAGCCCCATACTAGATGGCTCTTGTGGTCTCTTCCAACTCCACAATTCTATGATTCTACCTGTCCTGGGACCTTCTGCATTCAAAACAGATACTTTACCACTCAATAAGGTCTCTTCCTCGAAAGATAAGGCATCCCTTCCGCATTGGGAAGTGGGGAGCGAAAAGAGGCATTTCTTGGAGAAGCTGGAATGGAACGATTTTGAGGAGAGGCAGAGACAAAAGTTGCTGGTTTTCCAGCAAAGCAGATGGAGGGCTCTTGGGGTCCCATCTTCCTCTCTCTCCTTTTCGTAACTAACGTAGCTCTTGGATCTCTCTTGTAGGGCAGGTGAACATCACAATCTTCATATTTGCTTTTGTGACTGACGTCTGCATTGTTGGCTTCCTCTTCTGCACGGGCTTCCTGCTCTTTCACAGCCTGCTGGCCCTGCGTGGGCAGACGACCAATGAATGGTTCGAAGGAGATCGTCAGTACGACTTGGGCTGGCAAGACAACCTTCGGGAAGTGCTGGGGGATCAGGGGCACCTGGTGTGGTTCATGCCTTTCATTGCTTCCCCTTTGCCGGGGGACGGGATCACCTTCCGAACTAAGTGCCCCCCATCTGAGCCACTCCCCAAATCCCGTGACCTCTAAAGGTGGGTTCCAGGGTGCAGGTTGGGACTATGTATAAATGCACTTCTTATGCAAGGTTGACCAGAAAAAAGCAATCAGTGGGCAAAATATTTTTTTTTAACAATAATAATGCTTGTTGTTGTTGTTTAGTCGTGTCCGACTCTTCATGACCCCATGGACCAGAGGTTTGTCCAGCGCTTTCGCATGTTCAAACCACTGCACATAACTTACTTAGTTGTAATCCTTACAATAACCCTGTAAGGCAGGTTTGGGGGGGAACGTTGTAAGCCAGTGGACCCTGGTTTATTTGCAAATGGTGGGGTGTGTGGAAATGTTAGGAAACGGCAGCAGTCCTAAGGCAGTCCTAAGGCAGTCCTAAGGCACAATCACTGCAAGGCCTGTGAGTCTTGGAAGCTCAGAACACACAAGGCTACTTTTCTCAAATCTTCTTTCTCCAGTATTTGATATAGCCACACACTTGGTCTCTCCCCCACCTTGACTCCAAGAAGAGCTCTTCTTGTGCAATTTACAGGAGCAGCAGAAATACAGTAAAATATTATCTGCAGAAAAATGACCACTTATAATTACTATGAAGGAATGCTAATAATGACCCACACACTACTCATCCATTCTGGGTAAAGGTAAAGGTAAAGGGACCCCTGACCATTAGGTCCAGTCGTGACCGACTCTGGGGTTGCGCGCTCATCTCGCATTATTGGCCGAGGGAGCCGGCGTATAGCTTCCAGGTCATGTGGCCAGCATGACAAAGCCGCTTCTGGCAAACCAGAGCAGCACATGGAAACGCCGTTTACCTTCCCGCTGTAGCGGTTCCTATTTATCTACTTGCACTTTGACGTGCTTTCGAACTGCTAGGTTGGCAGGAGCTGGGACCAAGCAATGGGAGCTCACCCCGTCACAGGGATTCGAACCGCTGACCTTCTGATCAGCAAGCCCTAGGCTCTGTGGTTTAACCCACAGCGCCACCTGGGTTACTTTTTGTTAATCTGAAGCATTTTGACCTGCTCTTCAGCTGAGAGAGGCTCCCAGAGTGGATTGAAAAGATTAATAATAAGACAACCCTTGTCTTCAAGCTTAAGGCAGTCTTGACATAAAAGGAAAAGCGGGGGGGGGGGGGAAGGAAAAAAGAAAACCTGGACACTATTTCTTAGTTGTTGTTAATTATTTCACTTACAAGGTTCTCAAAATGACCATCTGGAATGGAAAGAGTCCAAGGAGGGGAAGAGCCAGGGATTACTGCATTTCCCAACAGAACTGATAGTAGCCCTATTTCTCTTTCTCTCTACTGCAGCCTGATAGCAGACCATGACAATCTCTCTTTCTCTCTTTCTCTTTCTCTCCTTCCAGGTTTCCATTCTGTGTTTTGCAAGGGGAGTCGAGGACCCTGTGAGGGGAGAACGATTAGCTACACCTCTGCTCTCCTCCAAAGCAGATGAGCTGAGAGATGAATTCTCAAATGTTTTGCTCCCCTGTCATCAATAGCTTTTTCCTTTTGGGGTGCTGGTGACATATACTTCCATCTGATTTAGTGGCTTTTGGCACACACGGGATGCTTTTGAGGGGCCCCAAATGGTTCACTTCAGTGGTCTGGAAGGAGGTCTCCGTGGGAGCTTAGCCATCCTGCTGGCCTAAGTTCCACCTGGTGGCTGAGGTTGCTGGGACCAAATTTATTCACTGCCTTTCAGATTTGCATGGTGCTTTTCCACCAGCTTATTTCAATCCACAGCTGTGAAATGTCACACACCCCTTCCTTACTCTCTCAGACTGGAAGGCGCAGGGAGAAGCTAAGAAAAACTAGGCAAGAATTGCGGTGGAAACACAACACAAAAAATTGTAGTAGGTGCGATGGCTTTACCTGTCACTCTCTTCTTGGCATTTGTGAGGTTGGTATCTCATTGACATAGGGAACTTGCTTCTGCCAAAAGCGAGCAAGAGATGAGTGAAGGAATTCTGGCGATATTTATCCCTTTCCTTTAGAATTCTGCCAGCCGCCTTGCAATGCTTAGGATCCTTCCACATCTTAGCTCTGCTTTTGTGCTTTGGCCTTATTACCCACTGAATCCTTACAAAATGTTGCCTGCCTAGAGGTCTGCACTGCTGCAAGCCCACAAGATGGAGTGGGCAGATCAAAGAAACAAGATTCCTGGCCTGTTTTCGAATAATGTTTCCAGTAATGTAGGGTGCGTTAAACGGCCTTATTTGGAGTTGGAGAGTTGGTTCACCTAGCCTAGTATTGACGGCTCTGATGGATAGTGGCAATTTCCAGACCAGCTACATGGATGCTTCAGCTGCAGAGGCTGAGAATTGAACCTGGGACCTTATGCATGCAAAACAGGGCTCTACCATTGAGCTTCTGGATGATGTGGGCACTCCCTGTGCCCTGAGAGGTGGGGTGTCAGGGCATCCTTTGCAGGAGATGGTGGTTTGGAGGCATCTCATTCGATGCTGAGCAGGCATTATAGGTTGGCAACATTAGACAGAAACAGTACTGTTCCTTCTTATGGATCTATTGTGCTTCCCTGAATTGCAGCTGTTTTGAGAGGACAGCGAAAAGGCAATGACGGAAATCCGAGCTGCATTCCAGAAAAGTTGTCAGCCCACACTGCTTGTAGGTGGTTTTAATTTCTAGGTACTTTCAATAGTAAATCAGCCACCAGTGCAAACAGCCCCCCAGAGAGGAGGGCAAGAATGCTGGGCTCTTGAGATACCCACCTTTCCTTGTGGCCATGAGTAATGGAGATGTGGGTTTTAATCCTGTTTTAGCTGTGAGTTCCCTGGGTTAGTTTGGGGAAAACTGCTATTCTCTTCTGTTTCAGCTTTTCATCTGACATTGGGCCTACCTTTAGATGTAAATGCACCTTTATACATTAAAATGCTATTTAAAATGATAACACAATTATCTTGTGACTACAGTTTTTTAGATACTGTATATATAAATACATAAACACACACTCTCAAGTGGCATTGCCTTTCTTGAAAGGTTCATCTAGCTCAGAGATGGGAACCTGTTGCCTTTCAGATGTTGGATTCTATAATTCCCATCAGCCCCTGCCAGCATGGCTAATGTCAGGAATGATGGGAGTTGTAGTACAGCAGCATCGGGGTGGGGGACGCTCAGGTTCTCCACGCCTGATCTAACTCCACACACTGTTTCCGGAAGTGGCCAGCTACATTACAGTGATTGAGAACAGTGCTTCTCAGACGGTGTGGAAGCCAAGAACCCCAATATATTACCGTACTTCTGCCATGTCAAGTCGCTCGAAGGCTGTTGCAAACAGGCTCTGGGGTGGAAAGGCAAGCTTTAAATGAAAGCCCAGCATGGGTTGCCGTGGACCGGGAAAGCCTTGCCAGAGTAATTCATGTGTTGGTTACTTCAAGACTGGATTACCGCTATGCACTCCATGTGGGAGCTTCCCTTGCGCTTGATGTGGAAGCTGCAGGTAGTGCAGTCTGCTGCAGCACGGCTGCTGACAGGAGTGAGGCCTTGTCAGCCTAGAACACCTGTGCTCAAGACATCTGCGCTACTTGCTGGTTTGCTACTAAGCCAAGTTCAATATATTATTATCACTATATCAAGCCTTTAACAACTTGGGACCAGTTTACCTGCGAGATCGCCTTACCTCACTGTCAGAGGGTCGTCGTGGCTACTCTAGAGTAACTCCGCCTGAGTCCAGCTTGTCTTCAAGGACGTTTATTGTGCTATTTATTTACAGTGTAGAGACAGCTTAAAACATGACCTCTCATCCCGAATCAGAATCCGGCAATGGCGTACGTCTGTTCCTATGCCAACAAAGTAGTCTGGGCACCCCAAAACGCTGCTCCCTTGACCTGCGTTGCGGCACTCCTTACTTCTTGCGCCGGAAGGAGTGATGCCCTTTCAGCTTCCTCCCTGAGCGGTCGGTGCCCTGGCTCTGCAACATCTCTGAGCATCTGCCTGCATCCCTCCCCCCTCCTCCCGAGCTTTCCCATTGTTCCTCCCTCTGATTTCTCTCCTCCTCCGAGTCTCTTCCTCCCCCTCTGGCTTATATTCCTTGAATGCTTAAAAATCCTGCTATTGCTTATTTTATGACTACGTCTTAAAATAGGGGAAACATGGTATCTTGGCTCAGAGGTCACATAACTCCGTACCCACTGATGAAAATAGGGACGTCCTACCATACCCCTCAACGTTCTCTGATGAAAATAGGGACATCTTAAGGAAAACCAGGACATTCTGGGATCAAATCAGAAACTGGGACGGCTTCTATAAATCTGGAACTGTCCCTGGAAAATAGGGACAATAGGAGGGTCTGGAGTAGGGTTGTGAATTTTTCCTGATTTTCCTGTTTTATCTTTTGTAAACTGCTCTGAGGTGGTGTTTTTTTGTTTGTTTTGTTTTTACAATCGAGCGGTGTATAACTTTAATGAAATAAATAAATATGAAAACCCCTGGCTGGGGAGAGCCATGCATTGTTCTGGAAGCTTGCCACTCTAGCTGTTCTGGAAGTGGGCCGGTTGCTATGGTAACTGGAAAGCTGATGCGTCTCCTTCCATGTTGTCGTGGGCACCATGTTGAACCCTCATCGCCACTCAGTGCTGACCAATGCCTGTGTCAAGCCCTCAGTGGACCCTGTTAACCGGATCGCCGGCACCATCTATGAGCCAAAGGGGCGGGTGCGGCTTTTGGGCCTGATATCGGAGAGCTCCCCTCCACAGCAGGTTAGCTTGGAGAGGGCAACGGGGGTTTCTTGCTCACATAAGCGGAGGCCATACTTTGCACACACAACAAGATTAGCACTGTTTTAAGATGCTCCTCAGGCACTGTACAAACAAAGAGGTGAAGTCACGGTTTCTCCAGTGATATTTGGTGTGAGGAAAATTTGGCCGTCCGTAGTTAAACTACAATGCCCATCATCAGCCCTATGAAGCATGGCCAAAGGCCTGGGACTATAGATGTTTTAGTTCAGCAATATCAGCATGGCCAAAATGCTTCTGTGCACCTCATATACTTTCCAAGCATGTTTCCCTTGCTACTGGGTGTGTGTGTGTGTGTCTGCCTCATAGGGATGTGTAAGCCTTTGAAAACCAGAGAAGTACAGCCATACCTCGGTTTAAGTATGCCTCGGTTTGAGTATTTTCAGTTTCAGTACTCCGCGGACCCGTCTGGAACGGATTAATCCACTTTCCATTACTTTCAATGGGAAAGTTTGCTTCAGGTTAAGTACGCTTCAGTTTAAGTACTCCGTGGACCGTCTGGAACGGATTAATCCACTTTCCATTACTTTCAATGGGATAGTTCGCTTCAGGTTAAGTACGCTTCAGTTTAAGTACTCCGTGGACCCTCTGGAATGGATTAATCCACTTTCCATTACTTCCAATGGGAAAGTTCGTTTCAGGTTAAGTATGCTTCAGTTTAAGTACTCCGTGGACCGTCTGGAACGGATTAATCCACCTTCCATTACTTTCAATGGGAAAGTTCGCTTCAGGTTAAGTACGCTTCAGTTTAAGTACTCCGTGGACCGTCTGGAACGGATTAATCCACTTTCCATTACTTTCAATGGGAAAGTTCGTTTCAGGTTAAGTACGCTTCAGTTTAAGTACTCCATGGACCGTCTGGAACGGATTAATCCATTTTCCATTACTTTCAATGGGAAAGTTCACTTCAGGTTAAGTACAGACTTCCGGAACCAATTGTGTTTGTAAACCGAGGTACCACTGTAATGTGAATGTGTGCACCAAGGCCACACCAATCGTCAGGTGTGGCCATGCCACTGGCATGCAGCTCTCAGACACCCACCCATTGCTGCTTGTGGCCCTTGGAAGCCAGAGGATTTCCTGCTCCTAGCCAGAGAGTGATGGGGCCCAGGTGAATGATGGGAAATTCTCAGTTGGTCTGCACTGGAATCGTTCCCCTTGGACTTGATTTTGTAACGTACCAGAAGTTGTATGGCGAGAAGAGAAAGGGTGCAGAATTCAAGTGAACACATATGCCTAAATATATTTTTAAGCCTCAGTTTCGCAGTATGCCAGTCAGTAAATCGCACAGGTCAAAGCAAAAGCACGATGCACATTGCTTAATTTACTTTGAAATGCAGTAAGGCAGTCCCTGCTGCAATTAGGGCATGCTGAATTTGTCAGCTTACCAATTCCCAAAAGGAGAGGTGCTAAAAAGTTGTAACATGACTTGGGAATTCAAAATATATTGCTTGGTTATACTGATTTAATTTAGTTTGGATTGGTATGTAAAATGTGTGTGAAATTGCATAGAAATCATGACAAAAGATTGCCAAGTACTTGCAGTTGTATATTATATATTAATATTGTTTTTATTTATTATTATTATTATTTAGCATGTCTGACATTTTCAGAAGGTAAAATTAAAATTCATTGGTTTTCCTAAAGCAATTTATTCTATTTACAGGTAGGTAGCCGTGTTGGTCTGACGTAGTCGAAACAAACAATTAAAAAAATTCCTTCCAGTAGCACCTTGGAGACCAACTAAGTTTGTCATTGGTATCTAAGGTGCTACTGGAAGGAAATCTTTTTGTTTTTTGTTTCAATTTATTCTATGCTTCATAAAATGTAGACTTACCAAGCTCCAGACACAAAAATAATAGCAGATTTTGAATTCCTCACACCCAAAAAGGTATTTTTAAGGCTCCTCACTGAAGAAGTTAACAAAAAGTAAGTTCCACCCTGTAAAATGATACATCCTACTGCTGTATTTAGGACAGGCTTCCCCAAACTAAGGCACGGGGGCCGGATGCGGCCCACGAGGCTCTTTTATGTGGCCCCCCGCCACCCACTGCTGCCGCCTGCTCTTAAGAGTGCAGCTGCCCACTTCCGGGTTGCCGCTTCTGGGTTGGAGGAGGCCCATGTGCATGCGCATAAGCTATTTCTGGTGTTCCGATGACCCGGAAGTGTGCTGGAAATCGTGTGTGCACACAAGTATGGGTGCACGCTCCCACATGCTCTGGCCCACAGCGCGATTGGTGCTGGCGGCACCGGCCCTTGGCAATGTAAGTTTGGGGACCCCTGATTTAGGAGGCCTCATTCTGCTGAGTGGGTTCTTGGGCATCTGCCCCAAAGTCCTGCCCGGATGGTACCACTAGAATCACTGCAGTCATTCCAGTGGTAAAGCAGTGGTAAAACCACCACTGGAAAAACACTGCATTTTACCAGTGTTTCCTGGCTCCTAGGTTTTTGGGTGGGCCCTCAGGTATGACATTCTTGGCTCCCCACCCCAACCCAGAAGAGCAAACTGAGGGATCTCTTACTTTCCAACCGATCGTCTCTGTGCAAAGTGGAAACTGTGGTTTGGTTTAGACGGTAGGCCCTCTGCTGGACTCAGGGTCCTGGTGCCCAAATGCATGACTCTGGAGCCAGCCTTGGTGCTATAAAATGTCTCTGTGTGACTCAGGAGGACTACCTGGATGCTGGTGATGGGATGTTGATCTGTATGAAGCGGGCAAAGAAGAGAGGCCCTCACCCCGCAAGGAAGCCCTGCTGGGAGCCTGAGGAAACAGCCCCAAATGCCAACAGCATCTCAGACATAGAACCGGAGCAAGAACTGAGCAGGCAAGTTGTTGCTGTGGGCCTAAGGAGGGTCCCATCCACAGCACACGTTTAAAGCACTCCTATACTTGCCGATCAGAAGGTTGGCGGTTCGAATCCCCGCGACAGGGTGAGCTCCCATTGCTCCGTCCCTGCTCCTGCCAACCTAGCAGTTCAAAAGCATGTCAAAGTGCAAGTAGATAAATAGGTACTGCTCCGACAGGAAGGTAAATGATATAACAATCGTGGCTTCCCCCCCCAAAATCCCGTAACTGTAGTTTGTGAAGGGTGATGTGAGGGGTCTTCTAACACAACTCTCAGCGCCTTTAATAAGCTACTGTTCCCAGGGTACTTTGGAGGAATCCTAAGTAAGGAATGGGTTGTAATTCAAGGGAAAGGTACCTGATTCAGAGCAGGATTTGTTTGTGCTTATCGCTTTAAAATAAACAACCTGCCCAGTCTGAGGTCTTACAGAGAGGTCAAGTTTTGAAAGCAGCATTTTTACAATTTACACAGTTCGAAGATGTAGTTAACTCTTTATTAGCAAAAACATGATTCCCCCAAGACTTGGGGTTGAGTGTCAGGCCTAATAATCAGAGCAGCACATTCCCAGTGGTCTTCCTCCATGAAAATCAGTTGCCGAGACTATGCCTCCTCACAGCCTTCCCCCTCCACTGCAGGGCTTTCCCCAAGCAATCTGAGACTGCTGCTGTAGGCAGCCAACCTCTCCTCTGCCCTTTTCATGCCTCTCCAGGTTCTGGGAAACAAGTGGGGAAGAGAGATTGTCACATCAGGAGGGGGAGACACCTGTGATCCTTCTTCAGCAGGACTCATCTCTGTCTCATCACCTCCCTCCTCTCCTGCTTCAGCTTCTGTCTCTGATGCTGGACTTCTCTCTGCCACAGACTCTCCCTGCTCACTAAGCCCTGTTACCTCTCCAGCTTCCAGCAACTCCTCTTCCCAGTCCTCTCCCTCCAACCACTCAACATCATCCCATCATCACTCCACAGGCTGTGAGGCTTCTTCTCTGAGTGGTTCCCCAGCTGGTTCCTCCCACCATTCCTCTGCACCCAACCAGTCCATGACATAGAATCATAGAATTGTAGAGTTGGAAGGGACCCTGAGGATCATCTAGTCCAATCCCCTGCAACACAGGGACATATAGCTGTCCCGTACAGGGATCAAACTTGCAACCTTGGCATTATCAGCTCCATGCTCCCACCAACTGAGGTTCATGAGTGAAATGTGCATCAAATGCTGCAATTGTACTGCAGTTCTTTTAAATTCTCTTTGCCACTGAGCCAAAGTCCTTCAATAGCACCTGCCTCCGTGGTTGTGTCACACCCACTAATGTGATTGGAATGTAGCAGGATGCGCCCCCCCAAAAGAGAATGCCAATGAAAAACCTGTTGTGATTCTGTGTGCTATTTGACAGTGGAGGAGCAATGGCTGGATAGCGCTAAATAGAGCTAAAAGCTGCCAGTCTGGAAGCGTTTTGACTATCCAAATCAAAGTTGGGAAGCAGAGTTCCAAAACTGGGAGGTGGGGAGACCAGGGTTGTGTCCAATCTGAGTGTTGCATCCCCCCTAGGCAGCCCCCAGTACCTCCCACACCAGATGTCAGCAATGCCTCGCCAAGCCCGACACCAGTTCCCGCATCTGCCAAGCAATCTCGACCGGGTTCCTTCCCCTTCCACTGGATGTGGGAAAGCATCTCTGTCAATGGCCAGGCCATGTTCCAAGACCGGCTCCTGGAGAAACCCAAGAAGAAGAGGTCCCCTCAGACTTCTGTCACCACCTTCCGTGAGCCTCCCTGCACACCAGAGCCGGGAAGCCCGAGAGCCGGCAGCCCTAAAGGCGGCCATTACTCAAAAGACCCCAAGCCCTCGAATGCCGTTCCTGAGGATCCCTGGCCCACGTGCCAGAAGTGCCACCGACAAGTGGGCCCGCCTCCCGGGAGCTCCCTCTTGCCTCTCTACTGGAAGATGGACGCCCGGCAGGAGGCTCGGAAGCGGCAGATGCGCCAGGAACGCCAGCGCTGGCTGCATCTCACCCAGCAGCTCCTGAGGCTAGAGGATCAGGGCCCCAGGAGCAACAAGCAGTTCTCGCTCAAGCGGCTGGAAGAGAAACTCCGAGCGGAGCTCCTCTGCCTGGCCACAGAGCCCGAGGAGCCTGCTCCCCAGAGGGAGGCGAGGAAAGCCAAGGGCCGGGCCCAGGCCAACAAGGAAGAACAGCTGACCTTCCAGCCCATCATCAACCGCAGGATCCCCAATTTCAAGAGTCTCCAGAGGCGCTTCCAAGAGCAACTGGAGCAGAGGAAGGAGCAAGGTGGGGAGCAGTAATTCATTGATAATGGGCAAGTTGGGGGGGGGGATAAGGTCAAGATTAAAGATGGTATCCAACTAAGTCCGACTCAGTTGGTCAAGTGAGTTGTTGCTGTTATAAGGGGGGAAAACCCAGCTCCTTTTCCCTTATGGGTTATTCCAGAGCCCACATAGAGTTCTTAAGTGGTTCCCTATCTGTAGGAGAAAATAACAGCCGAGTAAAATGAAAAGCAAAGAGGCTAGCAAGCCTGATCTTTATTCAGGGAACTGTTGCAACAGGGTCCCCACTCACCACATGCAGGAGGGAGGAGAACCCTGAACAAGGGTGCGCAAGCCCATATATAGCATAGCTGCCAAGTTATCCCTTTTTTTAAGGGAAATTCCCTTATGCTGAATAGGCTTCCTCATGAGAAAAGGGAAAACTTGGCAGCTATGCATATATAGACTTTTGAAATTGCCCACCCTGTAGCCCAAGACCACCACCCCCCAAAAACAATACATACATCACAGAAGGAGGTGGTCTACAGCAGAGGAGGCAGTCTACAGCAGAAATCCTGTTTGCCAGGATACCTAATAATCATAGCTGCCAAGTTATCCCCTTTTTTAAGGGAAATTCCCTTATGCTGAATAGGCTTCCTCGTGAGAAAAGGGAAAACTTGGCAGCTATGCTAATAATGGTCACTGATTGCATTACCTGGGCAGCCTGACCATTCTTTTACAATGGTTAATGCTTTAGTTCCTGAATCCAGATCACAGGCTTACCCTATTCATACACAAATGTGCCTTTAAAACAGGATTTGCAAGCAAAAAGACAATGGGAAGGCTTTCCCCATTTGCCTCCTGTACTGCAGAGGAATATTTGAGGTCATTGAGAGATTCAAAATGGCTTCAAGATTGTTCTCCTATACCATTTCAGATACATGCTTCATGTATTCAGATATATGTGCATTTATGAACATTTAATCTATATCTGAGACCTTAAAATTCCTATAACATTATTATTACTATTATTACATTTATAGCCTGCCTTTCCCCCTAATGTGTGCTGGCCTCTTTTTCTCTTCTCTCTCCTCCACTCTCTGTTTTCCTTTCTTTGCCTTTTCTCCCTTTTTTCTATTTTTCAATAGAATGGATTATAAGAGCAATCATTGCCATTTAAAGTTTACTCGTAATCCGATGTATCCTTGTAAACGGTGCAGTTCCTGTTTGGATGTTTGTTTCTGTTTCAGTTGTCATAGTTTCAATAAAACATAATTTACATTAATCAATGCGTTGTGAAGTGATGATATGCGGGCAGGCGGGTTGGGACAGGTCACGTTAATGCCTCTTTGCTCTCCTCCGCCCAGCAAAGCTGACCATCTGTAAGCCTTTCCGACTTCACTCCATGGGCAGCTCCCAGCAATTCTCTGGAGAAGAGGACAAGCAGGACACAGGAGACCCGTATTACGAGGTCCGGCGGTTGTATGGGATTCACTGGAGGGCCCATTCTTGCCCAGACTTTGGTCCCCCCATGGTTGCTCCAGTGATGCACACCAAGACCTCTGACAAGCGGCAAGAGGCCAACAGGTAAGCAGGGCACCTGGGGAGGGGGGTGGCGGTTCCAAAATCTTTGTGCTATTATTTCCCGCAGTCCAATGACAAAGGCCCAGGGGGTTGCTTGGGGGGTAGGTTGCAAAATTTTCAGCTAAGCATTAAAACAAAACAAAAAACCCAAAAGCTGACTTTTGCTAAGTGAAAGCTAGGGATGGGGGAGAAATTAAATTTATTTTGTGTTTAAAGAGGAACCTAATTCGCCATTTCTGAAACAGGAAACAACACACCTTTGAAATACTCACTTCCCTAAATTTTGCAATTCACTTCTGCAGCCAAGTAATGTGTAGAGAAATGCACACACTAACATACAGTGTGCATAAAAATGTCTATCTTAGTGAAAATAAGACAAAAATGTGATTTTATTGGGGAGAATTGCTTTGCAAAAATGCATATATTAAGCAAAACAAGCAGGTACAGTCGTACCTCGGAAGTCAAACGCCTTGCGAGTCGAATGTTTTGGCTCCCAAACGCCACAAACCCGGAAGCGAGTATTCTGGTTTGTGAACGTTCTTAGGAAGCCAAAAGTCCAACACGGGTTCCGATTGGCTGCAGGGGATTCCTGCAGCCAATCGGAAGCCGCGCCTTGGTTTCTAAACGTTTTGGAAGTCAAACAGGCTTCTGGAACAGATTCCGTTCGACTTCCAAGGTACGATGGTGTGTGTATATTAAGGGGGTGAAATCATACTAAAATACTGGTGAATCTTCACGAGGACCCCTTTTTAAAAACAAAAATCACAAACTGATGTGGAAAAGTGGAGAACGGAACTTCAGGTAGGAAAAATGAGAGACTGCAATAGACAGAATGGCTCATCCTTGAGACACCGTGTTTACCGAGTGTCCATTCATCCAGTCCTTACTGAGCATTCCTCCTGTTTGTGGCAGGATTATACCACAGTCAGCATTCATCCAGCATGGCACTCATCCCAGTTTGCTTGCAGAGCATTTACACATCTTCATTATTCATTGCCCTCACCCTTTGCAATCCATTTCTCCGTCGCTTTCCTCCCCCTGCTAAAAAAGTCAGCCTCTTTTTTAAAAGTGGTTTTGCTGTGCTCGGGCGATAGAGCCCTTCAATCCTCTTTATCCAACCTAAATTCCTGACCTGCACTTGAACACAATGCCAGCCTGCCTCACCTCACCTCTAGAGCCTTCCCCGTGCCCAAGGTTGGCCTCTTTTTGTTAGGATGCTCTTGCTGGAGTGGGAGAGGCGGGAACGGAGGGAGAAGCGGCGAGCCGAGCTGCGCAGGGCGAAGGAGCAGCAAGTGCAGCGGGAAGTGGCCAAGTGCTTGGCGACCTACCAGACCATGGACCACCCCTCCGTGTCATTGCAGAGAAAACGGGAGATGCTCAGGTAACCTGCCGTGAGGTTTCTGCAAAGTCCCTCTGGGCTGTGGGGCAGAACAGGGGCTGGATATGCACCATACCTTGAAAGTGTGGGACTGTTAAGGATAGTAGGAAAGTATATATCGATTAAATATTATCCTTCACTCACGCTAGTGAGTCATGTAGCAGAGCAGATTCCCACCAATACAGCAGTAAACTAGTTTGCAGATTCATTTGAATCTCTTTAGTTAAGCAATCTAGTCTCGCTTGCCCAGATTGGATTATTCCTGGCAAATCCCCTTTGGTCTCTCTTAAAAGAATCAAGACACAAGAGTTTTAAAAGTAACAAGAAGTTTACTCACATTCATTTCACAGTATAATCCCGGAAGGCAGGCTTTATCTTGTAATTACAGAACAAAGTGTGAGTTCATCCCATATGGAGATTGAGGCCATATACTGCTGGCTGAGAGCCAGCAGACAGCAAAATACATTAAGAGAAGAAAATGGCATCAAGAGAAAGATGGCTGCGTGACTCGACTATTTTATGGAGTCGGCCAGGGTCACGCCAAGCTGTCTGGTCACATGTAGGGGGAGGATGCTCCAGACCAGTTATACTGGCTGGCATAACATCCCCCTGCCTGTGTCCACTCTAGGGAAACAAGGAATGTTGTATTTGACTGCTCGAATGGATTACGTCCCACAGAAAGCACATTCGGAGCACCTTCACCATCCCCAAAGAACCCTGGGAACTGTAGTTTACCCCTCGCAGAGCTACAGTGCCCAGAATTCTTGAGGCGGGTGGATGTGCTTTAAAGGTGTACACAGCCTGCTTTCTGGCTTGCACTCGGCTGCCAACTAGGGTTGTATCGAGGACTGCCAAAATTATTACACAGCAATCTTCATAAAGCTGGAAGGAGCAATTCTGCTCTTCAGCATGATAGAGTAGTGGGGATTCAAAGTTCACCTTCAGAAAGTAATGGCACTGGTTTCTGGGAAGATTGAGTTCAAGAGCACGTTCCTGCCGGAGGAAAGTACTTAAGGAAGGCAACAGAGCAGAGCTGCTGAGGGTGTGTGACTTGGTTGAGGGGGTGTGGCCTTGGGAGGATCCCGAGGGCCAGGCAGAAAAGCCTGGAGGGCCGCATTCCTGGAATATTCTTCCTGGCAACAGCTCCCTCCCCCTTTCTGCCACTATCTGACTTTTTCAATCTAGAGGTGGATTGAACCTGAGTTGCCCAGATAGCTCAGTGGTAGAACATCAGATTTATAATCTCAGGGTCATGGGTTCAAGCCCGATGTTGGGCAAAAGATTCATGCATTGCAGGGGGCTGGCCTAGATGATTCACGTGGTCCATTCCAACTCTATAATTCACACAAAGCAGGTGTTCTGCTTACTTACAGGGGAAGCAGGCCTGGTTATTTACAGGTTGGGGTAGAGGGATCAGAAGAGGAACTATACAGCAAAGACCTACCAACCTCTCACTTTGGTGTGCAGGAGGCAGGAGAAGCAGCGCATGGAAGAGTACACATTGCAGCTGCAGGAGATGCAAGACCGCGTGGAGAGCAGACCTTTCTTGTTTGAGAGAGTCATGCAGGTGACACGGGCAGGGGGCTGGGGTGGAGGGGAGGGGAAGCAATGGGTTATATAGCATAGCAGCTTGAATGTCCGGTTCAGTGCGAGGAGACACAGCTTTGAGTTGTCCACTCGGCCTTGATTTATCAATGCGGAAAACCTTAAAGCAAAATTCTAAAAATATTATTTCAAGCACTGATCTCAGGGTTCCCGGGAACAGTATCTTTCAGCCCTACGTAAGCAGAAATGCTCTTAGACCGGCACACGTTGCCACGGAGGGCATTTCGCAAACAGGAGCTGCCACCGAAAAGGCCCTGTCACAGATCCGTGCCAACAAGGCCTCGCCTGCTTTGCTGTGTTTGCTGCCATGGGCACCTTTGGGAGGAAGAGCTGACTATAAACAGAACAAATGTCAATGGGCAGGGACTTCCAGAGGGAAGGTGCTGGCCACACCGAAAGATCAGTTCCTTGCAAGGCGATCAAAGTTGCCTCCTGGCCTTTAACTGTAAAGGGAAAGACTTGTTGCCTTTGTTCTGGCAGAGCCAGCAGAATGACAGCAGAGAGAGCGAGAGAGCACGGCGTGTGGCAGTAGGGCCATTTGTATGGGGTTTTTAAAAAACTACGCTGCCTTTGGCCTGTCTGCTTCTCCACTCAAGCCTCTCTCCCTGCCAGGCCAACGCCCGCCAGGCTGTGGAGCGCCGTTTCTCCCAGGTCCTGGCTGCGCTGGGGATCGACGAAGAAATGCTGTGGAAGCATGCGGTGCGGCAATCTGCTCGCAAGTCCTCGGGCAAAGCCATGTAAGGAAGGTTGAGAGGAAGAGGGTGGCTGGCCGGAGGCCTTCTTCCCCTGAGTGAAAACAGATATTTCCCCCTTGTCCATTTGGAAACCATTAGGGACATGGGGTCTTTTCTGCATGCCAAGCAAGGGCTCTAGCACTGTTAGAATCATAGAATTGTAGAGTCGGTAGGGATCCCTGGGGTCATCTAGGGCAACCCCCTGCAATGCAGCCGTTCCCTAAAGAAGAGGAGCTTATGCACCCGGGATGGCCTGCTGGGACTCCCTAGTGCAGCCCATCCCAGACGCCCGTGAAACCCGCTTGCAAAGAAAGAATCGGGAGCTCCATTTAATCTCCAGATTTTTTATTGGGCACCAAGAGAGAGCAGAACTCAAAGCAATGGCTTCAAGTTACAAGAAAGGAGATTCCGACTAAACCTCTGGAAGAACTTTCTGATAGGAAGAGCTGTTTGACAGCGGAATGGACTCCCCTGGAAGGTGGTGGGCTCTCCTCCATCAGAGGTTTTTAAACAGAGGCTCAATTGTCGGGGATTCTTTAGCTGCCACTCCTGCATTGCAGGGGGTTGGACTAGAATATCTTTAGGGTCCCACCCAACTCTACAATTCTGATTCTATGAAATGCTGGTGTGCCCACTGGGGCTGATGTCAATTGCAAGCTATTGATTTATATATTTTACATGGGCCTGTGTCCCGTAAAGGCCCAGAGGCATTATGGAGAGTAGGCAGTGGGGTGGCTGCCGCCTCAGCTTTTGCTTTCCAGCACACATGCCATGTAAATGAAATAAGTGGTAAGGCAAAGGGATCCTTGCCTGCTGCCACCTGCAAAGCTTATTTGGGTGGCCTGGGTACAGTGGCGTAGCAAGGGTTGCCAGTGCCTGGGGGCCGCACAGAGTGCGGTTGGGAGGGAGGGAAACAGAGTACTGCACATGCACATTCAACTGCCTAACAGCGTCTGCATCACCCAGGAGAGATAAGAAGAGTCACTCTGTTGTCTGGAGAAATTACTTCCTGGTTCACATGGAGTAGCCGTTTTCAATGGAGCTGAGTGTCAGAAGCGTGCAGCTATGTTGAGGCAGCACCGGGTATTGACAGTGGGCGCCCCTAACAATTTTGCGCCCAGGGCAACTGCCACTGTGTCACCACCCTCCACCCCGTGCTACATCACTGCCTGGGTGGGATGCGAGGAGTGTGCAGGCATGGGGAGTGGATTGGTGTGTGTGCATGCATGGAGGTCCCTGGAAAGCCCTTCTTTCAGGAGGCCATGGGTCCTGCTTTGCAGAGGACAGCCCCCTCTCCCCTCTGTTGGAAAGGTTGCACGGTCGATGTCTAGATTAAAAACAGTCCATGCTTTAAGCCAAGGTTGGTTTAAAAAGCTGGGGCCATGAAAGGTTGCCCATCAAACATTAGTACCTGGACAGCAGTTCTGGCCTTTCTATATACAGTAAACCCTCGGGTTACGTTGCTCTTGAGTAACGTAAACTTCGGGTTGCGAAAGCGGCAAACCTCTGGATATGGATTTTTTGTGGTGTGCACGGACCCCCAGAATGAATTACCGTAAATTCGTATCCAGATGGTCCACTGTAGTGGGCATCTGGTTGGCCATTGTGAGAACAGAGAGTTGGGTTAGATGATCCAATGGCCTGATCCAGCAGCTGACCCTTCTTTTGTTCTCACGAGCAGGCACACAGATCACCTTCTCGCTGTCCTATTCCCCCCCAGTGGCGAGGTATATTGTGTTTCTGTTCACACTATAGAAATTATTTCTGCATGCGAGTTATCTGCAAAATTAGCTCATGCAAATTTTATGTGCATCGGCACCCTCTTTCATCTTGTTTTTTTAATTATTTTTTGGCAATGCACACCTGATGCCTTGCCCAGGACCTTCTCAGACCTGTGGTATGTTTCAGGCGTAGGAGGACAGAGTCTCCAGAAGATCTCCCAGAATCGACCTGAAAGCAAAGCCTGGCAGCCAGAGAAGAGAGAGAGGGAGAAAGAAAGGAAGGAAGGAAGGAAGGAAGGAAGGAAGAAAGAAAGAAAGAAAGAAAGAAAGAAAGAAAGAAAGAAAGAAAGAAAGAAAGAAAGAAAGAAAGAAAGAAAGAAAGAAAGAAAGAGGGAACCTTGCAGCCAGATCTGCACCTTCTGGACCTGTAGTCATGAGGCACCTAGAAATAAAACTAGCTTTGGAGACAAGAAAGACTCAGCCTGCTCTGAGGGGGGTGTCCTGGGCAGTTGAAAATGGCTCTTGGTTGTGATGAAAGGTGGGGAATCCTTTTCAGCTCGAGGGTCACTTTCCCTTCTAGGTAACATTCCAGGGGCCACATGCCTATGGTAAGTAGGGCCAAGGGCAGAAGTGGATGGAGCACTCATGCCAGAGTGCCAGAATGAAAGCTGCTTGTGTTTTGTCCCACAAGATCACAAAACAAGCATCATTTAGTTTTGTGCTCGCATGCAGGCGCAAGAGCTTGGGACCAAGAAAGGAGCATCCCTATTTTGGTCCCCATGATGTTGGAGGGTATGATTACACTACTGTAATCATACAGTACAACCATACAACCAGTTTCTGAAACTTTCCCCACCTTCTTGTAGTGGGATTGGTTTGTTTTCTGTTATTGGTTATGATTCCTTACATGGTCTAAAAAGAAAAGCTAAAAATAAAATGTGGAGAGGGGCAGGAGATCTGTGGCCGGGGCCTTGGGCTCCATAGGTTGTCTTCCAACATTACCGCCTCTTGACATCCTTAGCATCCTCTGCCTTGCCTCACAATGGCATCACAAAGAGCTGCCAAGGCTCCTCATTCGGAAGCCTGGGGCCTTCCGTGTTCCAGGTTCGCCACAGCCCAGACTGGAGAAGCAGACTGGGAGGACATTTCTAGGCAGGCGCATCTGAGCTGTGAGGGCTCCTTCAATTCGCCACCATGGATTACCGATACCTCACTGTGCCCTCCATGTCCTCTGTGCCTCAGATGGAGAAAGTGATGCAGTTTCCGACCCAGGAGAAGGGCCAAGCCGGAGTGCCTGGGACTGACCTTTCCGGCCTTGGACCCTCACCCCACCCTGAGGTTTCCACAGTCCTGGCCGTCAGCTCCATGTCGCACTCCATGAGAGGGTCTAAACGCCACCGGAGAAGATTTAGCAATCAGAGCAGCAGGTCGAGGAGAAGTTCCAAATCTACACCTGGAGGGATGAGAGTCAAAAGTGAGGGGGCGATTCCAGGGGTGCAGTTTGACTTTACATAGGTGCAGCAGACCTTCCCACCCCCCGGACCATTTTTAGATGGCCATGTGCTTTATACCGAACCGGACCCCTGGCCATCAAACTCCGTCTCTCTGTCAGGAGTGGGGAGCCTTTTCTAGTCAGAGCTCCAGCTCCTTAGCTCCAAAAAACCCTGGCAGGATGGTTGGAGGGGAAGTTTACATGGGGATTGATCTATTGGCAGAGTAGCTAAATTGCCGCTAGGAAGCCAGATCTGACTCTTTTATTGAAATTAAAACAAGGTTAAAATATTCAAAGCTTTCACTTGCAGAACACCGTAGCTAAGGAAGAATATATTTACATTCACATACTTATCCAAGCATGGGAATTGTTCCCCCCCCCCATAACGTTTATTTGAGTCTTAACACACTGTCGAATCTAATGTGCACCTCAGTTTTCAGAACTTTGAAACCATGTGTGTGTGTGTGTGTGTGTGTGTGTGTTTGTATCTATCTATCTATCTATCTATCTATCTATCTATCTATCTATCTATCTATCTGTCTATCTGTCTATCTATCTATCTGTCTATCTATCTACTGTATCTATTTGCTGGTGAATGTAAATGTGCCATTGAATCTAATGCACACCTTAGTATTTGCAATGTAATTTGGCCAAAGAAGGTGAACATTAGATTTAAGTAAATACCGTAGTTGAAGATTCTTCCGTAAATATTCAAACTAACTCGGTCTGTCTGTCTTTCCAATCCTTGCACTCAGCCTTCTGTACATTACCCAGCTAACCCATGCAGCTCCTTCCAAGAGGTTTCCACTTCTCCTTACGGCCTCTTTGGGAGAACACCAGATTCTGTACTTGTTTTTGTCACATTCATTCACAGACAAACATTAGCACTCTTCTCCTCTATTGCATATCAGACCCTGCAGGTGTCCCTATTTTCCAGGGACAGCCTCGGATTTACAGAAGCTGTTCCAGGTTCAAATTTGATCCTCTATTCCTTAGGACGTCCCTATTTTCATTGGAGAAATGTTGGCGGGTATGGAGTTATGCAACCCCCATGCCAAGGAGATAAGTAAATATGCAGCCTTTAGAAGACATCTGAAGGCAACCCTGTATAGGGAAGATTTTTAATGTTCAATGTTTCATTATGTTTTTATATATGTTGGAAGCTGCCTACAGTGGTTGGGGCAACCCAGGCAGATGGGTGGGGTATAATAATAATAGGATGTCCCTATTTTTGTCGGAGAAATGTTAGAGGGTGTGTTGCATTTAGAGAGTTCTCTCTTTTCTTCAGCCTTTCTCCCAATGAGCGCCACCGGAAATGTGGGAAACATTCCAGAATTAAACACACATTCATGCATTTAAGCATTCCCAATTTCAGTAAAATAAATCACTGTACTTAATACGGTCTCCTCTGGAGGAGGAGGAGGAGCTCAGCCTAACTCCGGGAATGATTACTTGGAACTGTGGGACATTCAGCGGGAAAGCTCAGTTGGTATAATAATAATAATAATAATAATAATAATAATAATAATAATAATAATAATACAGTAATAATAATAATAATAATAATAATAATAATAATAATAATAATAATTTATTTGTACCCCGCCCAATCTGGCTGGGTTTCCCCAGCCACTCTGGGCAGCTTCCAACAAAATATTAAAATACAATATTCTTTCAGATATTAAAAGCTTCCTTAAACAGGGCTGCCTTCAGATGTCTTCTAAAAGTCTGGTAGTTGTTTTTCACATTTGGTGGGAGGGCATTCCACAGGGCGGGTGCCACTACTGAGAAGGCCCTCTGCTTGGTTCCCTGTAACTTGGCTTCTTGCAGTGAGGGAACCACCCGAAGGCCCTCAGAGCTAGACCTCAGTGTCCGGGCAGAACGATGGGGGTGGAGACGCTCCTTCAGGTATACTGGACCGAGGCCGTCATGCTGGTACAGCATGAAACTCTTGATCAGGGGTCAGTAAGGTTTACCTTGCCTGGGCCGGTTCACTCCAGGGGAGATCTCTCCGTAGGCGGCTTGTGGCCCATGATGGGTCTTAGGTTGCCTACACCTTCTCTTGATCTCAGGGTTGTGGGTTCAAGCCCCATGCTGGGCAGAGAGATTCCTGCATTGCAGGGGGGTTGGACTAGATGACTCTCGTGGTCCCTTCCAACTACAATTCTATGATTCTGTTACACTGCAGTTTGGCTCCTGACAAAAACTGCATTATCCGTATCCCTGCTTGCTATGGTGAACACTTACATCATGTAATTACAAAATCAATCTCATTACCATTATATTATTCCATTACTGATAATGCTGACTAGGTAATTTCTGCTCTGGGCAAGGGATGAATAAGCAAACGTAGCAAATATCTCCCCCATTTCCTTTCTCTTCTGGATTCTCCAAAGTTCCTTGGAATCATGGAATCATATAATCATAGAAGTGTACAGTTGGAAGTGACCCTGAGGATCATCTAGTCCAGGCATCCCCAAACAACGGCCCGGGGACCGGATATGGCCCGAAAGCCTCATTTATCTGGCCTGCTGTCTGCTGCCACCGCCCGCTTCTGCCGCCTGCTCTCACAGGCGTGGCGCGGAGCGGCTGCCCACTTCCGGGTCGCAGAGCACCAGAAATCGCCTGCGCGAATGCGCAAGCGTCATTTCTGGAGCACTTCCGGGTGGGAGGAGGCCCATGCGCATGCGCACAAGCTATTTCCGGTGCTCCTGAGACCCGGACATGCGCCAGATATAGCGTGTACACAGGCGTATGGGCGTGCGCTCCTGCGTGCTCTCCCGCCTGCTGTGGCATCGGCGCTGCAGGCACCGGCCCGAAGCGCCATAAGTTTGGGGACCCCGATCTAGTCCAACCCTCTGCAATGCAGGAATATGCCGCTGTTGCATACAATAATCAAACCTGCAACCTTGGCATTGTCAGCACCACGCTCTATCCAACTGAGCTACCCAGGCCCTTGTTGTAGGGGACAACCTCATGCGGTCTGAGAAACTGGGTGAGGGGAATAGCTGCCTCCGCTGCCCTCACCCTCAAACGATTCTTCCTCCCTCTCTAACTCTAGCAAAGCAGGGCCGCCATCACCACAAGAGGAAGCACAGACGAATGACGCTGAGAGAGATGGTGGCGTATGCCTGGCAGAAGATCCACCCAAAACTCGTCTTGCTGCATAAGATCATCTACGACTTGACTCAGTCTTCCATCTTTGACTTCCTAATCTGCTCTGTGGTTGCCATCAACTGCATAATACTGGTGGCTCAAACGTTTGCGGTGGTCGAAATTCGGGGAGGTCAGCCCGCAGGAGAAGCATTTCTTTCTTCATAAATAATCCTGCTCCGTAGACTTCTTCTGAATGCTGGGTAGTGGCCAGAGCATGCTTTGGTTTCAATAAGGCCAGAGGGTTCAGTCCTGCCCCAAGGAGAACTTCTCTCCTCCCAGACTCTGACAGCTGGCCCTCAGGAGAGATCCCCACAGTTGGAAGCCATATTGACCCGAGGGCCTTGTATCTGCAGAATAAGGCACTGGCCCTTTCAGGAAGCAACACTAGTCAGTGATTACCTATCCCCGATAGAAACCAGCCAATTGCTTCAGAACCTTGCTGAGACCACTTCAGAGTTTGGCCTTGCCTTTAGGGGCATTATCTGTGGTCCTGCACCCACACCTTTATCTCCTGTGGAGATTCAACCAGGGACTACTGCCCCCACTCCCCGCTTAGGCTACCCACCCTCTTTATCTCCACAGATCACAGCAGCTTTCATCATGGAGGAGAGTGGCTTTCTCACAATCAATGGTTCTCTCTTTCTCTCCTCTCTTGCACCAGAATGGTTCTTTGCTGCCATGGATCCTGCCTTCCTTTCTATCTACGTGTTCGAGGCCGTCCTCAAGCTCATTGCGTTGGGCTTCGACTATTTCCGCGACCCGTGGAATGACATTGGTGGGTCTTTTTGCAGTGTGGTCAAGGGGGTATAGACAGGCGCTGACGCCAGTGCTGTGTTTCTAGAAAAAGAGGTGCCGGGACCCACCATGGACGCCTCCCTTGTTCTCTTAGCATGGCAATGGCGCCCACCTGAGAGGTGCCGGAACTGAGTTTTGGCAGGTTGAAGCTGAGAGAAAAAGCCCTGGCTGATACCAAGGGATTCCAGGGCAAACAATTTAATTAGCAGACTGCCTGAGAATAGCAACATGTGCAGAACTAACAGCAGACCCTTCTCAAATGATGAGGAGGTTGGTACCAAGCGAACACAAGATTCAGGGGTAGAAATCAGCTATGTGTTGTTGTTTTCTCTGGAATGCCCGTAATGTTATACTAGTTGTATAAGCTTAACGCTGCTTCCATGATACATTTGCCAGCTCAGCTGACAGCCTGAAGCACCGTTTCATGTGGGTCTGCCTTAATTCCTATGTTTCCTCTTCTTCCCCTCACCAGATTTCTTCATTATGTGCATCACGGTGGTGGATTTTCTGCTTCCCTTGCTCCTCACCAACAGAATAGGCAGAAGCGGCAACTCACTCAGTATCTTCCGGGTCCTCAAAATCTGCAAGGCCGTCCGTGCTATCCGCGCCATTCGCTTCCTGCTCACCTTCCGGTAAGCGCCAACAGTTCGAGTTGGGGGGGAGGGGAATAGAAGAGCTCCTTGGCGCCTCCATAGTCAATATTGCACAAGAGGGCTTCCAGCACATACTAGGACCCTCCTGTCCGGTACCTTGAAATCATTCTTCTATCACTGTCCACAAAGAATATTTGGAACTGTAATTTGCTCAGTAAAATGGGTCATCTGGAACCCAAAGCAACTTCCCAGGTTTTAGAAGGTGGGGTGTGGGGCAGAAGGGTTGGCAGCAACTGACCTTACAACCCTACCTAACTCTCTATTTCTTTGTTTGCTTTTCCATGTAGAATGATGGAGAACCTCCAGGACGTCGCAAGCACTTTTGTGTTGTCCTCCCAGGCCATCGGAGCCATTATTCTGCTCATGTTCTCTTTCCTTTGTATCCTCCCGGGAAAGAGCAGAATGGAGAGGGAAGATTCCAGGTGCAGCTGGGGCCAATTGGGACTGGTAGGACAGAAGGCAGGGAGGCCAGCAGTAGGTGGCGCCAGAGCCAATGAGAGACAGAGGCCATTAATTCTAGTTTTGTCCTCCTCCTCCTCCTCCTCCTCCTCCTCCTCCTCCTCCTCCTCCTCCTCCTCCTCCTCCTCCTCCTCCTCCCTGCTGAGCTCTAACAAGGGCAACACTGAGATCTGCCTTCTTCCACTCCCCAAAATTTTACTGTCACTGATTTCTGTCATGTCATCCTATGATGAGTGAATTCCGCAGGTTAATTACGAAACCTTGGAAGAGGCAAAGGGATGGTGTTCTCCCAAAAATCCTGCATTTCCAAGGCTGATTATTTCGTTCCTTAGCCCCTGCCTTCCACCCGTCAGTCATGTCTTCCGTGGTGCTGCGTGACATGTTCAATGAAGCTGACGAAAAACACTTCGGAGACCTCTTCAACACCATCTTCACACTTTTCCAGCTCTTCACTTTGGATGACTGGTCCCTCATCTACCTTAAATGTCAAGAAGCAGGTGAGGGAAGAGGATGCTTGTCAGGGGGGTGCATAGAACAGGCACCCCCAAACTGCGGCCCTCCAGATGTTTTGGCCTACAACTCCCATGATCCCTAGCTAACAGGACCAGTGGTCGGGGAAGATGGGAATTGTAGTCCAAAACATCTGGAGGGCCGAAGTTTGGGGAGGCCTGGCATAGAACGTAGCACAGTTTTAAGCACAATCAGTTTAAAAAAATACAACCCACCCAGCCTCGTGTCAAGATTGAAGAGCAAGATGGGAATTTGGGGGGGGGGGATCCATGCCAATATGTTAAACTTGGAGATTTCCTGAAAACCCCACCCGTAGGCAGCAGCATCACCCACAGACCCCATATGTATTTCTTTCCAGGTTCCTGGTACATCATCATCTTCCTGATCATCTACATCCTTGTGGAGTACTTCTTGCTTCTCAAGTAAGTCTAGGCTCCTCAGGCTTTTGACTTACTGGAGAGGACCTTGGATGGGAGGTCAAGGGAAGGTTTGTTGATTTATCACATTTATATCATGCTTTTCCTCCAAGGTGCTCAAGGTAGCATACATTGTTCACTGCCCACCCGCCTGCCCGCCCGCCCGCCCACACCACCACCACCCCGGAATTTTATCCTCACAATATCCCTGTTAGCAGTTCTGGGTTAAGATTCATGAAGAATTAAAATATATATATTTAAAACGACAATTCACAAAAACCAGAGGCATACTTACTGGGCTTACTAACGGATGACATCCCAAAAGGAATTTATTTCGTTATGGGACAGCAGTGGCAATAATATTAATCACTAATAATTGAAAAACATCAACAATACTGTACCTGTATTGTCGGAATGGAGATCAAAAATTTGTGAGTTCATGACAATGGCAAAATTAACAGTATTAGTAAGAGGAGGCTCTATCCAGAAAGCTAATAAAGAATAGGAAAGCGTAGAATTATATATGAAAGAAAGTTAATAAAGAATAGGAAAGTGAAGAAAGATAGATTAAGAAATAGGGAAAGGGAAAGTAGGCAATAGGAAATAGAGTAGATTTTGAATCGCAAGGTAATTGGATAATAAAAAGATTGTGTATATCAAGAATAAAAATAAACAACATAGCAGAATAAAATAGGTAAATACCAATAAGGTAAATACCAATAAATCTGCCATACTCCTGGCGAGCTTCACAACTGAGCACATTTGAACTTGGGTCTTAGCCAGACACTCTTAATGGGATTAGCTGTTTCCTAAATACATTGAGCTCTGACTGATCACACCAGAACGGGGACCGTGTGGGGTGGATTCCAAAATGCACAAAGGTAAAAGCTTAAAGCGAAAGTAAAAAGTTTTAGATAAACTAAACCCCGAGACACCCAAGAAAAGACTAAATAACTGCAGGGCCAGCCCAGGACATTTTTGCTGCTTGAGGCACAGCAGAAAATGATGCTCCCCTGCCACCGCTTCCTCTACCACCTGAGGCGACTAGAAGCAGCCCGCCCAGGGAAGTCCTGCTGCCCTGAAGGCAGTGGAAAAGTAAAAGGAGGCCAGAGAGGAGCAGGTGGCAGTAGAGGAAAAGGAAGAGGAGGTAGTGGCAGCACGGGACTGCAGAAGAGGAGGAGGCAAGCGGTGTGCTGGATCTGCTGCCTGTCCCAACTGAGGCAACTGCATAGCTGCCAAGTTTTCCCTTTTCTCGCGAGGAAGCCTATTCAGCATAATGGAATTTCCCTTTAAAAAAGGGATAACTTGGCAGCTATGGGCAACTGCCTCACCCAGTCTCATGGGTGGGCCGGCTCTGAATAGCAACGATTGCTGTTAAAGCCTTGAGACGCTGTTGGGCTCTGTATTGGATTTGTAATCGTTCCTATATATGCGATGTATTTTTAACTGATTTTGTATATCTGCTTGTTTTAACTTTTATGAAAGCGATGGTTTATGTACATTTTCATCGCTCTTTGAGGAAGCAATTAGTAAATTGAGGAAGATAGAACAGTCACAGCCCCGTTGCTGCCCTCTCTCCCTTTCTCTTGCAGCCTGGTGATTGCGGTCCTGGTTGACAACTTCCAGATGGCTTTGGTGAAGCGTCTAGAGCTCAAGAGGCAAAAGGTCAGCACAGCTCCCATTGGTGTACCCAGGATTTCTGATGGGTGGGGCAGGACACCCACCTGTTATCATCCTCTGTCTGGCTCTTTCTAGCAGATTTCTTTTGACAATACGTGTGTTCTGTAAAATTTTGCCCTGTCCCAACCCAGACTCCCCTACCCACGCGTGTTCTGTAAAATCCCCCACCCCGCCCCGACACATTTATCCTACCCAAAGGCATGGCCCTCTAAAAGGCCCATATTTAGTTTGTTGTTGGCTGCGGCCTAGTCAGTTTTCCGGTCTGGGCAATGGTGCAGTTCTCCGGTCTGGGCAATGCTGCGACCTATTCAGTCTGTTGGGCAATGCTGGGCCCAGTTGGTTGTTGTGGAATTCAGTTGGTTGTTGTGGAATTTTGTGATGTCACCGATTGTCTGCAGCCAATGGAGACGCTGCTTCTCCGTTCTTTTCCCCAGCATGCACTTTTGGGTGAGTTGTGTGTTCTGGAACAGGGTTTTTATGTGGTTTTTACTTCGCCCAGGTGTGACGTGTGTCTTAGGTAACTTTCTAAGGTCCTTCGGACATTGGCATGTGATGTTGTGAGGGGCAAGGGATATCGCGAAGCCCCTCCCCTCCTGAGTTCCAGCCCAGCCCCGAGTGAGGCTGAAAAGAGGGAAAGCTCCAGCTCAAGTGGGGAAACAGGAAGTGGTGTCCAAGGCTCTGGCAGGGTAGAAGAGCCATCGTCCCAGGTGGGACAGGAAGGGGGAAGGAAGGGGGGCAGGCCAGTCCCCCCAACTCCGGTACTTCGCAGAAAGCGTCGGGGGAAGAGGATGGGTCTCCCCAAGTTGTTATGCTGGCGCAAGACGCGCCAAAAGCCACTTGGAGGTTCTGATTCAAGCTGAACAGATGTGTCTTTGTAAATAGCACTGCCATTAGCACTGTAAATACTCAGCACCAATAAAAGACAAAATGCAGAGCTGTGTAGAGTCGTTACTCTGAAGTAGCCTTCTCCGGCCACCGTGACAGCAACCTCCAAGTCTTTCTGGCTACTTTGGAGCGGCCGCGATGAGCGCGCAAGACGCTGAGCAGTGGAGGCTGGAGGCCGAAGCCGCAGCACAGGAATTACAGAAATTACAGAACCTGACAGCGCAGGCAACACCAGCAATTACTTGCCACTCAGGAGGAAGCGCGAGGAACGCGGGAGGAGCTGAACAAGCTGGCAGAGCAGGTGAGAGCGAAAGATGAAACTGAGAAGCAACTAAGGGTGATGGTGGTGGAGTTACAGAAAAAGCTGGATGAGGAAAAAGCTGTGAGAGGTGGGGGGGCGCCCCAGCCCCAGCTAGTCCAAGTGAGGAGGGGACAGACCCTAGTCACCAAGTTTAGCGGCGACCCGAGAGAGTACCTAGGCTTTGAGACAGAAATAAATTATGCGCTGGAACTGCATGCGGCAGAATTCCCAGATGACGTGCACAGAGTCTCCTTTATCATAGAGCATTTGACGGGGGCCGCCAGAGAATGGGTCAGGCCGCTCATCGTGCAAACAAATGATTGCATGAAGAACGCAAAACTATTCTTAGAAGCTTTAAAAATCATGTATGCGAGTGACTCTGAAATGGAAGCCACAAAAGAAGAGCTTCATAACTTAACACAAGGAAAATCGACAGTTCGGGACTACTGGGCGAGGTTCACCATGCTAGTGCACAAACTGGGGTGGGATCTGCACAGTGAGCTAGTGAAATCAGCCTTCTACCTGGGGTTGCACTCAGACGTTAAGGATGAGCTGGCGAGAGGTCCCAAACCGCGGACTATGGATGAGTTAAGCAAAGCGGCGCTAGCGGTGGGGGTGAGACAGGAATCCAGATGGAATGACAAACAAACGACGCGCGCAGCAAAGCCTTGGTTCCCACGCTCCCAGCACAGACCACTTCACCAAACCCCACCCCAGGGCCCACCCCTAGTCCCGCCCAGACCGAGCTCAGAGCCGGAACCGATGGAGATCGGTGGAGCGCGCGCGCGGGCTTTTCAAACCCCGGCGGCGCCAAGACGCAAGGAGGGAAGAGGCAGGAATTGCTTTCTCTGCAACTCCCCCCAGCATCGCGTCAGAGACTGCCCACATCGCAGGGAGTGGCAAGGAAAGGCGGGAACGGTTGTGCCCTCCCCCACTGATGTAGCACCACAGCAGGGAAACGAGACAGCCTGGCTGCAGGAGACAAGGGGCAGCAGCCAGGCACATTTAGCACAAACCGGCCCCAACCCGCCCACCCGCACAGCGAGGAGCAGCGCCAGACCACCACCCCCCAGAGCAGGGGTGGTTCTAGAAGTGACGCTAACACTCCCAAATGGCTATCCCCTGACGGTCCTCGCGTTAATCGATTCGGGGGCGTCGGCGAACTTCTTCTCGAGAACCTTTGCAGAAGCACACCAGATCCAACTTCTGCAGCTGGATTTTTCCCTGCACGTCTCCACCATTGACGGCAGGGAGTTGCTGGGAGGGGCCATCACCCACCAGACCCCCCCCATGAGAATGACGGTGGGACGACACTCAGAGACACTGGCATTCAACGTCACCACCATCTCAGACCCCCCCCATCGTCTTGGGCATGAGCTGGCTGGCGCGCCATGACCCCTCCATCAGTTGGCACCAGAGATGCATCACGTTTGGATCGGACTTTTGTCTAGAACATTGCATGCAGCGCCAACCAGGGGAGGGGCCTCCCATAGCCACGGTGGCCACCATGCACATCAAGGGGGGGGAGGCAATACCCAAGCCGTACTGGGACCTGCAGGAGGTCTTCAGCGAAGCGGAGTCCGACCATCTACCCCCACACAGGTCCTTTGACTGTCAGATCAACCTGGTGCCGGGGGCCACGCTACCCCCAGCCAAGCTGTACTCCATGTCAGATCAGGAACTGGAGGATCTGCGGGAGTTCATCGACAAGAACCTCAAGAGGGGGTTCATCAGAGAAAGCAAGGCAGCAGGGGGCAACCCGGTCTTCTGGGTGGACAAGAAAGACACGCAACAGCCCCGCCTGGTGGTGGATTTTAGACGGCTCAATAGCATGACGGAACCGGTGGCGTTCCCAATGCCCAGAGTGGACGATCTGCTGACAGCGGCACGCAGGGGCAAGATCTTCACCAAGCTCGATCTGAGGGGGGCGTACAACTTGATCAGGATCCGGGAAGGCGATGAGTGGAAGACTACGATGTTCACGCCTCTGGGCTCTTTTGAATATCTGGTGATGCCCTTCGGTTTGCAAGGAGGCTCAGCATGCTTCCAGGCCTTCATGCACCACGTCCTGGGGTCCCTCCTCTTCAAGAACTGCTTGGTCTTCCTAGATGACATCCTTATATACTCCAATGACCCCGAGCAGCATGTGAAGGATGTCAGGGAGGTGTTGCAGCGCCTAAAGGAGAACCACCTGTATGTGAAGCTAGAGAAGTGCAAGTTTCACACCAGGGAAGTAGAGTTCCTGGGCTACAAGCTGTCAGACAAGGGGCTAGCGATGGACAAGGACAAGGTGCAGGCCATCCTGGACTGGCACCTTGCCCCAGGACGCGCAAAGATGCCCAACGCCTACTAGGCTTTGCCAACTTCTACAGGAAGTTCATCAAGAACTTCTCTCGCGTTACGGCTCCCATCACGGACTGCCTGAGAGGCAAGCAGAAGTTCAGATGGACACCAGAGGCGCGAGCAGCGTTCGAAAGCCTCAAGAGGGTGTTCGCCTCAGACCAGAACTTGTTCCACGTGGTGCAGGATGCGCCCCTACGCGTGGAGACAGATGCTTCAGACAGAGCTGTGGGCGCCATTTTGCTGCAACTGGACGCCAACAGAGAGTGGAGACCCTGTGCCTTCTTCTCCAGAAAGCTGACCCAGCCGGAGCGCAACTACACGGTGTTTGATAAGGAGCTTCTCGCGATCCACTCTGCGTTCCAGCACTGGAGACACTTCCTGGTGGGCGCCAAGCACCCCATTCAGGTGTGCACGGACCACAAGAAGCTGGAGTTCTGGCGAACGGCCAGGGTGTTCAACCAGCGGCAGATACGGTGGGCAGAGTTCTTCTCGCACTTCAACTTCTCCATCCACTACATACCGGGGGAGCAGAATGTCAGGGCGGATGCCCTATCCCGCAAGCCAGAGTACATGGAGGAGGAGTTGCCCCCAGCACCCAGGCACATTTCCCCCCCGTCCGCATGGTCCTGCGGAGCAGCAGTGGTGAGCGAGGCAGAAGTCACAGCACTGACGGCAGCAGATGAGTTTGCCACCCGCATCTTCAGAGAGCTGCGAGGGGGGAGGGAGCAGGCAAAAGACTTTGAGGAAAGGAGGGGGTTGCTTTTTTACAGGGGAGCCCTGTACCTGCCCACCAACCAGCTCAGAGGTAAGGTCCTCAAGCAGATGCACGACAACCCGACGGCGGGTCATTTTGGAAGGGACAAAACCACTCACCTAGTCATGAGACACTTCTGGTGGCCAGGGGTGCGGGAAGATGTTCGGGACTATGTAAGGGGCTGTGACATATGCCAGCGAGCAAAGGTGGTCAGAGCACCACCAGCAGGGTTGCTGGAGCCATTAGCCACACCGCACAGGCCGTGGGAAGTAGTGTCCATGGACTTCATCACAGACCTGCCGTCGTCCAGGGGCAAGACCGCAGTGTTGGTGGTGGTGGACCTCATGTCCAAAATGTGCCATTTTATACCGTGTGCCAGGGCGGTCTCTGCAGAAGAGACAGCCAAACTGTTTGTTGACCACGTATTCAGACTGCATGGATTACCTTTAAGAGTTATCTCAGATCGAGGCCGCCAATTTGTTTCCAGGTTCTGGAGGCGGCTCATGAACCTCCTGCAGGTGGAGGTCAGCTTGTCGACGGCTCGGCACCCGCAGACCAATGGACAGGCGGAGAGGGTCAACGCAATTCTGCAGCAGTACCTGAGATGCTACGTCAGCCAGCGGCAAACGGACTGGGTGGATCGCCTGCCACTGGCAGAATTTGCCTACAACAATGCGGTGCACATCTCCACAGGGGTGTCGCCCTTTAAGGCCAACTACGGACGCGACCTCAGATCCTTCCCGGAGAGGGAGGGGGAGGAGGAGGAGGAGGGCCCACAGGCAGAGGATTGGGCAGAGGAACTGGAGACGGTGCACCAGCAGCTCAGAGAACACTTGGAGAGGGCCAAAGAAGCGTACAAGAAGGGGGCAGATCGCCACAGGCGACCGGGGGAGGCCATCAGGGTGGGGGACAAGGTTTGGTTGTCCTCGGAGGGCCTTCCCACCAGAGGGAGGTGCAAGAAGCTGGCACCCAGAAGGTTGGGCCCCTTCACGGTCACGCAGCAGGTAAACCCGGTGGCATACAGGCTGGCACTGCCAGAGGACATGAGGGTGCACCCAGTGTTTCATAGATTGCTGCTGTCTCCGTACAGGGAAAGTAGCAGGTTCCGAGGCAGCGCACAGACCCCCGAGGGAGGGGGGGAGAGTGGAGGCAGGGAGCCACTCAATGAAGCAACGGCCATCCTTGATTCACGAAGGGGGGTGGGGGGCCTGGAGTACCTCATGGCATGGGAGGACGCCCCACCATCCCAAAATGAATGGGTCCCAGCCACCCAGATACAAGAGGAATTCTTAGTGGAAGAATTCCACGCCCTCTTCCCACACAGGCCCAAGCCCTGGCACATGGAATGGGAGTGGGAGGAGGAGGAAGCACAGGAGGGGGAAAGCAGTTCACCATGGAGATGGGAAGCAGAGTTTGAGGACACGGAGGAGGAGATATGGGCATCTCCGAGGTCCATTCAGTCAGGAGAAGAGGTGGACTGGCAGCAGATTTTCACCCCCACCAGCTCTGAGGCCACGGACTTTTTGGGCTTTCCCTCTTCCCAGGAGGAAGGAGGGGGCCAACGGGACTGGGGGGAGGTGTTCACACCAACCGGCTCGGACAGCACGGAGTTTTTAGGCTTTCAGTCACCACCGACACCCGTGCAGCCTCTAGGGAGGGGAGAAGGGGGGCCTGGGAGGGGGGTGGATGTGAGGGGCAAGGGATATCGCGAAGCCCCTCCCCTCCTGAGTTCCAGCCCAGCCCCGAGCGAGGCTGAAAAGAGGGAAAGCTCCAGCTCAAGTGGGGAAACAGGAAGTGGTGTCCAAGGCTCTGGCAGGGTAGAAGAGCCATCGTCCCAGGTGGGACAGGAAGGGGGAAGGAAGGGGGGCAGGCCAGTCCCCCCAACTCCGGAACTTCGCAGAAAGCGTCGGGGGAAGAGGATGGGTCTCCCCAAGTTGTTATGCTGGCGCAAGACGCGCCAAAAGCCACTTGGAGGTTCTGATTCAAGCTGAACAGATGTGTCTTTGTAAATAGCACTGCCATTAGCACTGTAAATACTCAGCACCAATAAAAGACAAAATGCAGAGCTGTGTAGAGTCGTTACTCTGAAGTAGCCTTCTCCGGCCACCGTGACAGATGTTGTGTCAAAATTTCTCCTCAATCGGTCAAGTGATTTCAGTGAAAAGTGGACACCCACCCCCATGCCCTATTTACATTTTTATATAGAGAGAGATTTACTTGATTTGGGAGGGGGCAGCTCCGCAACCTCCCCCTGGTTATGCCCATGCAAACTCGGGGTTGGCAGGGAATAGCTGTGGCTGGGACTGCCAGAATGAGTGTGCCAATCACTGAGTTGTATTTCTTTCTCCAATTGACAGAAGTGGGTCGAACTGAAGGAGAGCAGTGTGGCAGAGGATGCTTTTGCCAAAGTAGCAGGTAAGAAGAGTCTTTGGGGAGATTGGCAGCAGGCTTTGAGACTGGGCTCAAGCTTAGAACCTTTAATGCAGGGTTGAGGAACCTCAGGGCCGAATGTGGCCCTCCAAATATTTCTATCAGCCCCTCGGACTTTCCCTGCAGGCCACACCTGCTCCTTGAGTGTTTTGGCCCACCAGGTGGTCCAGTTTGACCCACAAGGCCATTCCCCACCCACAAACCATACCTGTTTGCCAATCAGCTGAAATCACATTAGGTGTCCTTTCCATGCTGGTGAACCAGGGTGGGCTTTGGCTCAGTTTGGCTGAGTGAGCAGGCATGCATAACCAAAGCAAGCAGCTGGTCTTTTTTTTTTTTTTTTTTGAAGGCATCATCTGCAAAAGGGACTTTTCCTTCAAGCAGCCAATGCTTGCAAAATGCAGGCTTTTTTGTGTCCCCCACTCATCAACTGAACCATCAACTGAACCTGAAATGAATGAGCCTAAGTTAGTTATGTCCATTCATTTCAATGGATATACAGTACTCTGAGTAGGACAAACACTGATTGTTCAGAGGGAGGAAGATGGTTCTTAACATTGAAGCCAAGCTATGCATGCTGGCAAGTCTCCTTATGCCCTTCTGCAGATAAGCCCCAAGCAAAAGAGGAAAAGGAGGAGGAATTATTCAGACGGACGGTCATGGGAAAATATGGCAGCCTCGAGTTGATGGACAGGTGAGGAGGCGCAGCAGCCAATAGATGAAAATGTTCTATTTGCAACATTTTTTAGCTTGCTCTTCAGTGGAAGAAAAGAAAACGGGGTTCCACAGAGGCTTAAAAATATCAGTACAGTGGTACCTCAAGTTACAAACCCCTCAGGTTACAAACGCTTCAGGTTACAAACTCCACTAACCTGGAAGAGTTAACCTCGAGTTGAGAACTTTGCCCCAGGATGAGAACGGAAATCGTGTGCCGGCGGTGCAGAGGCAGCAAGAGGCCCCATTAGCGAAAGCACGCCTCTAGTTAAGAACAGTTTCAGGTTAAGAAGGGTCCTCTGGAACGAATTACTGTAAGTTCGTAACTAGAGGTACCACTGTAGTAATAAGGAAGACCTTCCCCTCAGACAACCAAAAGCAGCAGAACAAAATAATTTAGCAGTAGAATAAACATTATTATTATTATCATTATTATTATTTATGTAACAGTTTAACATCTCTCCTAAATGTTAATTATGAGGTGGACAGATGCCTCTCAACCAGGAACAGCATTCCACAAGTAGGGAATCACCTCTGAGAAGGCGCTGCCACAAGTGACCACCAGCTAGGTAGCACTTGCTCCAACAGGGCCTCCTCCACTGATTAGGGCCTGAAATAGTTAATACTGTACTGGGGAGATGCTCTAATCAGTACTGATGTCCCAAGCTGTTTGGTACCCCCAATGATATTTTCTTCTTTGTCTAGAGAGTGGGAATATCTCTACTTCTACTTTCGACTAATGACAGCAATTGAGACAAACCAGCAGCAGTTCCAGTCTCAGGCATACACCACTGACAAGATCTTAGACACTTTCTTTGAGGTAGGAACAGTGCTATCCCCCCAATAGAATAAAAGGTGCTGGTATTCCCCATGCAATAGAGGGCCCTGCCAGAGTATCGTCCCTCCCTCCCTAAGCTGGACAAAAAGGACTGGAGAAGAGAGTCCACTGAAATTAATCACTCTTAAGACATTTTCTCAGGCTTGCCTCCAATGAAGAGATGCTCTTTCTTTCCTCAAAGGAGCTCAATGAGATCAAGCTTAACCTCTTGGTCTTTTCATTGTTCCGTGGGGCTGGAGAGAATGAAATATATCCATTTCTTAAAGCAGGGATGGGAGATATGTGTGGGCCCTCCAGCTGTTACTGGACTCCAGCTCCCATCAGCCCCAGCCAGCATGGCCAATGAATTGGGAATGATGGGAGTTATGAATGAATTGGGAATGAAGGGCAACAACTTCCTACCTTCGCAGTGAGAACATAGACCAAAGTTGCCAATCTTTTTTGCACCAGTGGTAATATTTTGATGAGGATTTTAATCCTGGTTTCTCAAACCTTAGTCCAACACCCTAACCATTATATCATGCTGGAATGAGTGGGATAAAGTGTAATAAATAATCATAGGATCTGACTCCTTTCTTTAACTTCCATTTACAGACAGCTGAACATGATTTCATTTCCAAATGAAGATGTTTGCATGGTGTTCCCAAACTAGACTTCACCTGCTCCTGGAGGCTTCAGTTAAAGGGTCAACCTAGCTTGACATTTTATTGATTTCTCACTTGTTTTATACATTATGTTATGTTTATTAAATGAATTTCCACCTCTCTGTTGAGTACAACTATATTTGCTGGGTTTGACCTAAATAAGTTGCAGAATCTGTTTAGAATGCTTGACTTTGCCCCTCAGAGGACTGTAGGAAGCTCCTCAAGCAAGGGAGCTTCCTTAGCAAGGGAGGCATATTTTAAGGTTAGACTTACACCATATATTTAAATCATATTTTGTACCACTTTAACAGTTGTGCCTTTCCCCCATAAAAGGGAGGGTAATGGGAAGTGAAGTTTACTCCTCACAGAATAGTTTTCAGCACCCTTAGCATATTACAGTTCATAGGATTATTGGAGGGCTAGGGATGTTCTAAATGTATGGTGTGGGTGTGAAATGATGAATTTTCACCAATGGACAAAAACATTTTTATTCAGACAGGTCTTTAGCTTCACAAGCTGGCTCTTATGTCCATTGTGCATGCTGCAATTTGCCAGCACTTTGTGCTTATTGATTTGCTTAACCTGCTTGTTTTTGTTATTTTGTATTTTACTTGATTTCACTGTCAGCTTCCTTGAGCACCACTTCGTGGAAAATGTGCAACACAAATTTAACAACAAAGTGACAAACAGACCGACAGACCGACAAATGTTCATCTGCCCCTCTGCAGCTACCGTATTTTTCCGTGTACAAGACTAGGCTTTTCCCTAAAAAATAATGTCAAAAATTAGAGGGCATCTTATACACGGATAAATCTCCTCCTTCCCATTTTCTTAAATCTGAGTCCCCAAAGAAGGGGGTGTCTTATAGATGGGGGTGTCTTATAGATGGATAAATACGGTAACTTTCACTGTGATCTCTTGGTGTTCCAAAAAGACATTGCCTCCTATTATTAATTTCACATGTTGATTGTTCCTTGTGAAGATGAAGCTTCTACTGTATTTAACTTGTCCTTCCCAGTGTGCTGGAGAAATGTGTGCCGAGTGTGCAAACTCCCTTTCATTTGGATACTGTCATGTGTTCAAAACAGTGTGTTGTGTACTACAGCCTTGAGACCCTTGGACAAAAGGCAGAAATCTCTGTGTGATACAGTACTTAATAAATATGGCCAGTGAGCAAATTATCAAAGGCTGTGCTTTGAGTGCGCCAGAAACATACACACATATGATTGGCCGCCACTCTATACTCGCCGCGGCTTGCATCCTCTCAAAGCTTCCTCATTGGGCACACGGCGTTCTGTCGTAGCTGCCGCTGATTGGGCGGGAGGCTCCACTGCTGTATTGCGTATGTTTCCCTTCTAGGTAACATTCCAGGGGCCACATACACAGGTAAGTAGAGCCAAGGGCAAAAGTGGATGGAGCACTCATGCCAGAATGAAAGCTGCTTGTGTTTTGTCCCACAAGATCACAAAACAAGCATCATTTAGTTTCGTGCTCGCATGCAGGCGCAAGAGCTTGGGACCAAAAAAGGAGCACCCCGATTTTGGTCCCCATGACGTTGGAGGGCATGAGTACAGTACTGTGTTGCCAACCAGTTTCTGAAACTTTCCCCACCTTCTTGTAGTGGGATTGGTTTGCTTTTCTGTTATTGGTTATGATTCCTTACATGGTCAGTTTGGGGGGGGGGGAATGTAAAAATAAAATGTGGAGAGGGGCAGGGGATCTGCGGCCTGCCCCACAGACCTGGGCCTTAGGCTCCATAGGCTGTCTGCTAACACCGCTGCTTCTGACTGCCTTTGCATCCCTTCTTTGCCTCACGATGGCATCACAAAGAGCTGCCAAGGCTCCTCATTCGGAAGCCTGGGGCCTTCCATGTTCCAGGTTCACCACAGCGCAGCCTGGAGAAGCAGACTGGGAGGACACTTCTAGGCAGGCGCGTCTGAGCCGCGAGGGCTCCTTCAATTCGCCACCATGAATTACCTCACCGTGCCCGCCATGTCCTCTGTGCCTCAGATGGAGAAAATGCTGACCCAGGAGCAGGGCCAAGCCCAGGGTCCGGGCACTGGAGTGCCTGGGACTTCCAGCTTTGGGCCTGGGCAGTTACCCTCACCCCACCCACAGTATTCCACGGTCCTGGCCGTCAGCCCCATGTCGCCCTTCATGAAAGGGTCCAGGAGATACAGCAGCAGGAGCAGCAGAGGCAGCAAGAGGTCAAGGCAAGGATCCAAAGCCGTAAACACAGGACCGAGAGCCAAAAGTGAGGGGGCGATTCCAGGGGTGCATTTAGACTTAACATTAGTGCTGTGGGCCTCCCCACCAGACCCATTTTTAGATGGCCATGTGTATTATTACTTAACTTCCTTCAAAATGGGGTGAGCCAGCATCGCTGCTTTTTCTACCGAATCGGACCACCGGACATGGAGCCCAGGGTTGTCTGCATCAAGAGTGGGGAGCCTTTTCTAGTCAGGGCCCCGATCCTTAGCTCCCCAAACCCTGGCAGGCCAGCTGCAGGAGCCACCTGTCAGTCACCTGGCATCCCTACGATGACAGGCGATGTCACGCTTTGAAGCAGCGGTGCCAACTTGAATAACATATTTGGGGGCAGATAAACCCTGCGCCCAATCTTAGCAATAGACGTCCCTGGTACTGATGAAGGGTTATCCCCCCCCCCAACCCAACCCACTTTTTATCCCCAAAACAGCTCTGTGAGGTTGACTGGTCTCAGAAACTGCGACTTGGCCAGGGCTGCTCTGAATTCTTAAAGCTAAAAAGGGACATGAACCCAACTCTCCCCAAGCCCAAGTTTGTAGGCATATGGGTGCCTTCCAGCTCGCACCAAAGCAACAGCTACCGGTTGCAAAATTATGCATTTGCCTGCTTGAGCAAATTTTTAGGGCCTGCCTAATTTCTGTGACATTATTATTATTATTACTATTATTATTATTTATATACCGCCCTATACCTGGAGGTCTCAGGGCAGTTCACAGAAGAGATCAACCTAAGTTACTTTAAATTGCTTTTAAATATTATGTTTTAATTATAACCTGCCCTGGAACCTTGGGGTAAAGGGTGCATTAACAACAACAACAACAACAACAACAACAACAACAACAACAACAACAACTTTTTTCCCCTGAGGGTACTCAATGGTACGCACTACCGGCACCTTATTCCCCCCCCAAGGTTAAAATGTGTCACTTTCTGTAACAACTTCATTTTGTGTACTGACACCTATCCCTCCCTTAAAAAAATCAAACACTGATGATGACAACAACAATAATCTGAATTAAGCACTCCTGGTTTAATTCTAAAAAAATGGTAAGTAGCCAGGAGCCACTTCCTCTCTTGTCCTAGCAGAGCTCTAGGACTTACTCCAATCTCAAGGGCTGTAAGAAACAACGTTGGAGGTTTGTGCCCAATCCCAGCTCTCTTGCCCTCCAACAACCCTGTTACAAATTCCTTGCAAAATGAAGTCCAAATGTGGCTTTTATTAGGTGGGGGACCTGGGCCCCTAGGAGTTGGTGGCGCCTCTGCTTTAAAGCCCCAGTTTTCACAAGACCAAAAGACGAGCATCTTTCGGTCTTGTGTTCACACGCACGTGTGAGAATTTGGGACCAAAAAAAAGGAGCGTCCGATTTGGAGGATTAGGAGTATGGTACTGTGTTGCCAACCAGTTTCTGGAGGAAGATCAAACACTTTTTGCAGAGGGATTGGCTTGCTTTTCTGTTATTGGTTTTGGATTCTTACATGGTATCTGTCCGGATGTAGAAAAGGTCAGTTGGAAAAAAAGGTGAAAATAAAATGTGGAGAGGGGCAGGAGATCTGTGGCCGAGGCTGGGTTTCCCCAGGCACTCTGTGAGGCTTCCAACATACCGGTAATATTAAAATACGATAGTCTTTCAGATATTAAAAGCTTCCTTAAACAGGGCTGCCTCCAGATGTCTTCTAAAAGTCTGGGAGTTGTTTTTCTCTTTGACATCTGATGGGAGGGCATTCCACAGGGCGGGTGCCACTACCGAGAAGGCCCTCTGTCTGATTCCCTGCAACTTGGCTTCTCGCATCGAGGGAACCGCCAGAAGGCCCTCAGAGCTGGACCTCAGTGTCCGGGAAGAACGATGGAGGTGGAGACACTCCTTCAGGTATACTGGACCGAGGCCGTCATGCTGGTACAGCATGAATATATATATATAACAGAAAAACAAAAGCACATAAAAACAAACCACATGGGAAATACCCCATATGGGGTACAAAAAAAATGCACAGAATACAGGCATACAAAAAGAATAACATTCAAAATTAAAAACAATAAAAAACAACAAAAAAAGAAACAAAAAAATATAATCCTGTTTATATATCTAAATCTCTGACATTGTTGACTTCCTCATGTCCCTCCTAGCTGCGTTTCATTATATATCATCTTTAGTAATTTCTAAATCTTGTTTTTACATACATAACCTATTTTTACTTTTATTTCACATTTCATAATCCGTTCAAGTCTTGATTAACACTTATATCTGAATCTTACTATATTAAAAAATAAAAAATATCAACAAATTCTTTTCTACAACCTCTATGTACTTCCAAATCTTAAACATTTTCAATATTGCAATTATTT